>NC_092740.1:11537293-11856190 GCF_047496795.1 Chiloscyllium punctatum | reverse complement strand
ACTGGGTCTCTCCCGACTTTTCGGTGTTTTACCTGACCGACCCCAAACACATACAGAAACAGTTGTTTGCTGGACTAGAAGTAAAAACCTGTTGTCTTTACCTTTTCAAGAACAGTTCAGTTTTGACCTTTCTATTCGGATTGATTCACTTGGGACTCCTGACCTTGGTGTGGGACAGCTGTCGTCTTAACAACTGGCTATGGCAAAATCGCACGGAGGGTCAGGTTGGACAGGATTCGATTTCAGAGCAACAAAGGCACGGCATATCGAGGTCCCATCTGGGGTGCCAATTTGTTATACCTGCCACACAGTGTGTTTAAAATCTTATATTCAGCAAAAGAACTGGAAGTTAACCCTACGAGACAAAAATATTTGGTTGTTGAACTCAATCAATATTAGAACAATAAAGTATACCATAAACTAACAAAAAATCCACAACAAACTATCTTATGTTTTAGCTTAACCTGGTGTGACCGTATCCCATCCCACTGGAACGGAGCTCCACACGGTGATGTCTTCTTCTTCTTCCGATGGCCTTGGAGGTGTCTTCTCTTTCAGTGGTTATTCTCGGGTTACCGCTCTGAGTGGGGTTTTGCGATGATTCTAATCCTTCAGAGCCATCCCGCCCTTTTGGGAGGGTCTTGACGAGCTGCCAATGGATTGACCAGGTTTGATTGCCCTGATCAATCAGACCCAACCAGGTGTTGGCACATTGATGCCAGGGTGGTCCTTACGTGTCCATTATGGTCGGTGCTGGGTGCATGTAGTCTCCTCCAAATAAGGGTACTAGGCACCTCCATGTCTATTGAATGACCCCCTGCTCCCAATTGTCCCGAGGGTGGACATTCCATTGTCCCATTCAAGTCCAACTTCAGGTGTGTATTGCAGGGTCTGTAGCTGTCAGGTTTGTTTATAAACCGTCTGTGAGCAGCTGTAGCCTGTCTGGATCCTGCAGCATGTGGATTAGCACAGTCACTTTAGTCAAGGCTGGGTTCGATTTCCCAGCATGCTTTAATCATTGTCCATCTTTTGGAACTCCATGGTAAGTTTGTTATTGTCCATCATAAGTTCATTATTTTGGCTGACCCATCTGACCACAAGATGTTGTGGGCACAAGGGATATCAGACTTTCAGTGGTTTTCCAGTGAGTGGTGAATTAGTTCAGGAATAGCCCTTGGTAAAACTGGGATAGAATTGGATGTGGGGGATGCCACAAGGAGCAGGTCAGTAATTAATGATGTGGAAATGACTGCCGACAGACCGGGATCCCGTTACTGAGTCACCCTTCAGTTCCCTGTACACAGTACACAGGCTGTGGCCAACCAGCTCAGAGCTTCTGATCTCCGAGGTCAGCCAGGGTTCTCCTGATTGGCCTGGGTTAACAATCCCAATCAAGGACCTGGTGGGCAGTGAGATCAACCTGGTTCCAATCACTACAGATGTGGGGACTGGAGGTCAGCAAGTTGATACTGAAACATTTCTTTGGAGTTGTGGTCCTGAAACAACTAATAAAAATAAAGAACCAAACCATAACTTGGAGATTGTTACAAAATTCAGAGCAAATTTAAAATTAAATTCAAAATGCCATTGTGAGCCAAGATGGTGCCCTCCAGCCCATCTCATGCTCACTAATCACATTCAGCATTTAGCACAGACACAGGAAGCTTCTTGCAGTTGTCAGCCATCCCCAGTTGAGTCAGGGAGACAGCCTTTCTCAGGGGCCCCTGGTACACTCAGCCGAGTGCAGCCTCCGATCTGTCCTGGCCCTGCTCGGGGCAGTCAGAGTCAGGATGCTCTCCATATAAGGGATGAGGAACCGAATAATCAGCAGCACACTCTCCGTCTTGACCCTTTCTGCTCTATCCCAGGCTGTTTTCCTCCTGGAATGACAGAGGCAGGTAAAAATACTCCAACAAACTTGGTGCAGCTTGGACCGAGCCAAAGAAACACAAGAGACAGCCCCCAAGCTTTGGAGCATTGAGAAGGCAATTGTGGGGCCTGTAGAAATAACATGCAAACCACACCCTGGCTTCAGCAGCCACAACAAATATTGCAAATCTCCCTCATTCTGTTCAGTTCTATATTTGGTTCTAAATGGATCAGAAATAAATATCCTAATGACACAGGCAGGGAGTGTTTCATTCTGTTAATTGATTCTGTTCATGGTGGATGACATAGTTTAGCCAAGCATCAGGTCTTTGCGACCTTGTTCGGATAGTCTGAAATTCGGATAATTGAATGCCGGATAATTGAGGTTCCTCTGTGTGTGTATGTCAGCAGTGTCAGTACAACCCAGACTCTCTGTGTATCTTTTTACACCTGGGAATGGTGATGACCTCACCAGAGATCTCTGGTCCTGGGTCAGTCCTTAGCTCCACGAGGTGTGTTCAGTTCAGAAGGTCCAGGACAGCAGCCAGCGTCTGTGTCTCCAGTCCCTCTCTCTTCAGCAATAAAGAGGGATCCATATTATCCTTTGTCTGATCCAGGGGTGCTCCTGTCCTGGGAGTGTTTGACAGGGACAATGTCTCATGGAACCATAGTATCCCTATAGTGTGGAAGCATGGCATTCGGCCTATCAAGTCGACACTCACCTTCTGAAAGACATCACACCTGTATCCAACCCCCTCCCTTATCCCTGCATTTCCCATGGTGAATACACCTCACCTGCACACCTTTGGACTGTGGGAGAAAATGAAAGCACCCAGAGAAAACCCACGCTGACACAGGGAGAATGTCTCTGTAGGGTTTGTACAGTTGCCAAAGAGTGGAATTGAATCAGGTCCCTGGTGCTGTGAAGCAGCAGTGCTAACCACTGAGCCACCGTGCTGGCAGTAATGTGCAGAGGAGCTTTACTGTGTATTTAACCCAGTGCTTACCCAGTTCTCACAGCATTTGATGTTGGGAATGAGGATTTTGAGAAATTTATTGGAAACTGGTGCAATATTTCCTATTCTGGAGTGGCTATGATTGGTGCCTCACTTTCAAAACAGTCTTTTCACTCTCTCTGCTACTGACTGTACACAGACTTCCCTTTCTGGTTCCTTTCATGTAAGATTGATCAATATTCCCTTGGCAGTGCACAGGAAGTCAAGTACCTTTTGTAGATTTTTGTGAAAGGACAAGAGGAAGCGAGTGAGAAGGGTGAAATGCTGCAGTATTGATGATGAGGTGTCTCTATGTGTGTCTTTCTGCAGTCCTCCTGTCAGTCTCGGTACAGGGAAACATTAAGTATTTTCTAACACTGACCTTTCTAATCTATTTTGTTAATCATGGATTTGCTTCTTCCTTGATGACCCGTCTACTGCCTGGTATTTATTTCCCAAAGCTGTTGCTGTTCACCACAATGAGCCTTTTCCT
Organism: Chiloscyllium punctatum; assembly: GCF_047496795.1. Classification (NCBI taxonomy): domain Eukaryota; kingdom Metazoa; phylum Chordata; class Chondrichthyes; order Orectolobiformes; family Hemiscylliidae; genus Chiloscyllium; species Chiloscyllium punctatum. The sequence continues at coordinate 11,852,833 of NC_092740.1, read as the reverse complement.
TCCCCTTGGTTTCTTCATCAGGGAGGAATAACTTCCTTTTTAAAAAAATGAAGGCAGGATAACATCGCTTACCTGAAGCTGCCAAAACATTCCCATCAGAGCTCCGTGTGGGACAGAACCCACAGAAATTCATGTGACTTTCCAAAGAGTGAGGGGAGATACAGAACACTGCAGGCACACCCAGGTTTCAGAGGGATACTGGGACAGAACTGACTGAGAAGTGACAATAATAAAGGCAAACCTTCCATCTGCCTTTTGAACCACTTTCTCCCCCTGTGCTGCTAACTTAAGTGACCAGTACATATGGACCAATGTCCCTTTCATCCTCTGTTCTTTTCAAGGTGCTGTTGTTCACCATGTCGTCCCTTGCCTTGTTTGTCCTGCCCAAGTGCATCATCTCATATATATCCACATTGAATTCCATTTGTAACTGCTCAATCTATCAGACCAGCTCATCTATATCCTCTTACCATCTCAGACTCTTATATTCAGCTCTATCAAGGTGAATGCTGATGTTGCATTTGCCTTCCTAACTGCCAAGTGAACCTGCATGCTGCCCTTAAGTGAATCCTGAACCAGGACTCCAAAATCTACAACTCTTTTCTTCCAAACAAAGTACAAAACCCTTCACATTTCCCCATTATCATCCATCTGTCACTTCTTTGCCCACTCTTGTATCCTCTCCAAGTCCTTCTGCAACCTCCCAAATAGACCATATCCACTGGCTGTCCTTAGTCTAACTTACTTGTTACCATCTCGAAGAATTCTAACAGATTTGCCAGATATGACCTCACCTTAACAAAGTCATGTTGACCCAGGTGAATTTCATCATGTATTTCCAAGTGCTTTGCAATCTTATTCTTGATAATATAAAAACTAAAATCTCACAAATGACTGAGGTCAGGTGAACCAGCCGACACTTTCTTGTCTTCTGCCTCCCTCTCCTTAACAAAACCGTGTTTTCTGTTTTTAATACATACCTTCCTCTCCAACTGTAGATTAATTGTGTCCCTGAAAATTGTTTCCAATTGATTCCCCCCTCCTGAGGTGAGACTGACTGGACTGTAGTTACTTGGTTTATCCCTTGCTCCCTTTTTGAATTGCAGTACCACATTGGCTTCCCTCCAGTCTAACTATACCTCTCCAGTAGCCAGAGAAGAAGTGAAATGTTTTGCAAACATCCTGACTATTTCCTCTTTTGCCTCACACATAAACCTGGGACATATTTAATCCAGCCTTGGATATTTAGTTTTTATCCTGCCAGACCACTCTGAACATTCTGGATAAAGCATCAGCAATTAGTTTTGCTTTCCCAACAATATGTACAACTTTTAGACAGCTGCAGATCTAAGCTCCACCTGCACAACCTTGGAGTCTTAGTTTTAATTTTTTTGTTCAAAAGTAAGCAGATTATGATTAGGAAAAAACACACAGTCTCAGTGTTTCCATGTCAAACATAATCTTCAACGTGTTGAAGAACTGATCACAATGCTTCCTTTTCTATAGTCAAGCAGCATTTCTGATGTTGGTTCCACGTTTTTGAAAGATAGGCCATAGGCCTCTCCATTCCAGCCTCATCGTCCTGTAAGAGAGCTGCTCTAATCCCCAAATCACTAACATCTCCTGCGAATTGAAATGATCCATTACACTTCAATGCACTTAATACAGATTCAGTTGTTAAAATTACTTTTCGTTTTTCAAAGGCTGCCTGGCATCATTCTGTAGACCATTCCATCTTTATTCATTTTTGTAACAAATTATTCAAGTGAAATAACTCCCCAGAGGCTGGTATCCATCATGAAGTCCCCCTTTATTTACATGTGGACAATCCATGACACTGATCCAGCTCCCTCAGAGCCAGCTCTCAGAGTGAACAGAACCTCTGACATTCCTGTTTTTTCAGTCAGCCAGGTCTCCTTGATTGGCCCAGATTAACAGCCCCAGTCGGGGAACTGATATTCTATAAGGTGAACCTGGCTGACCTCGTTACAATCACTCCATCCTTCCCCGCCTGAATCCGAGGACAGAAGCCAGTTCTTTTCTTCGTAGATCCTCCTGGAATGTTTGAGCACTGGGTCAGGTCCCTCCAACTCTGCCCCCGATATGGGCAGTGTGGAACACCCAGCCGCTCACCTCTTGTGCCTGGATTGTCTTGGAAGAAATTCCTTCTCCTCTCCAGACATCAAAGGCACTGAGGCAGCGACATCCGCTGTGTCCAATTCAGATTCCGAAGGATCTTCAAAGCAAGATTCCCTACAGTGTGGAAACAGGCCCTTCGGCCCAACCAGTCCACACCGACCTTCCGAAGAGTAACCCACCCAGACCCATTTCCCTCTGACTAATGCACCTAACACTATGGACAATTTAGCATGGCCAATTCATCTGACTTGCACATCTTTGGACTGTGGGAGGAAACGGGAGCACCAGGACGAAACCCACGCAGACAGGGGGAGAATGTGCAAACTCCACACAGACAGTCACCCGAGGCTGGAATCGAACCTGGGACTCTGGTGCTGTGAGGCAGTAGTGCTAACCACTGAGCCACCGTGCCGCCCCATGCTGGATGGACAGGCAGAATGCACGGGTTCCTGAACAATTAGAAACACTGCCAAGGAGCCGGGCATGGGTTGTTTCTGCACTGTTTGTGAGTTTGCAGCTTTCATATGGTCCATGTCCTTGTTCAGGACCATTGGACTGACCAGAACTTTATACATCACAGGACCTGACCTCGTGTTGACCATGTAGCTTACCCATGCAGAGCCATTCCTGTGGTTCCTCAACCAAACTTCATCCCCTGAAGAAGGTCAGAAGTCAGATGACACAATGGGCGCAATTGCTTGCGCTCACTTTATCTTCCAATGAGTGTGACCTGGTCTTGTTGACTCTGGAGCCCAAGTCGGTCCCTTGGGGTTCCTGGAATTCACATTTTTACCTTCTAAGGTACATGGTCACCTGGGAGAAACATCTAAGGACTGTGTCTAAGTTCTTTAAGTGCTCCTTGTTAATCTTCCCTGGTGTTTGCATGTCATTGAGATAAATGCCACCATGTGGCGAGAACTTGTAACATGTTCTCCATTGTCCATTGAGAAACTACCCAGGCTAATGTTACTCCAAATGGCAGTATCGTGTATTGATACTAACCTTTATGGGTATTAATTGTAGAATATTTGTGGGAATCCTCATCTAACTGCAATTACAAATACACACGGGTCATGTTCAGCTTCATGAAGGACAGCGCCCCCTTCCAGCTTTGTGAATATATCTCACTGTGAGGGATTGGGTATTTATCCAGCTGTGAAAAGCTGTTTACCATTTGTTTAAAATACCTACAAATGGCAAACTGACCAAAGGAGTTCACAATTGGTATGACCGGGGCTGCCTATTCTGTAAACTGCACTGGTCTGATGCTTCCTTTGCCTTCCAGCCGTCTGATTTCTGCCTCCAATTTCAGGCAAATGGCACAGGCTGGGCCTTGCAGCCTTCTGGAATTACTTCCTGGTCAACATGTACAGTGGCCTTGTCTCCCCTGATAGTCCCGAGAGCTTTCTGAAAAATGTCAGGTGTTTCATTCGGACTCAGGCAGCCATTTTCCAATTGGAGAATATTGAGCCAATCTCGGTGAATCTTTCTCAACCAATTTTAGCCCCATCAAGCTTGCAGCATACTATAGTCAGTGGCAAATGAACCAACTGGTTCTCATAAGAGGCCCTTAATCTGTAAAGGTTACCCAGTGTAACTTGTTAGTCTAGCTGAGGTCTTGCACAAGCTGGGTTGGAGTCCAGAGTGAATAATGTTAAACACTGGTTCTGTCATCACTGAAACACCCACACCAGTATCGGGCTCCATTAGAAACGGGTTATCATTTAACCAGATGTTAATTTTGATTGGTTCTGATTTGGATGTTGCCAATAAACGTAACTGTTCCAAACCAGATGTAGGTGGATTTTCCCAAGGTGTGCACTCTCCTGGAATATGAGCTCTCTTACCCAGTTTAGGTACAGTGGGACTCTTTTTCTGTTTCGAGTCGAATATCGGCAGCAACTATCGTGGCCTGTTGGCCCAGATCCTGAAGACAATTTTAATTGTTTGGCTGAGGCCTGGCTTTGTTCTGGGGTTTTACTGTGGGCTGATCTCGAGTCCCTCTGCTCAGGGTATGCCCTGAGTGAGGCTATGCAATGGCCTTGGCTCAAATAGTGTTCCCTAAGCTCAATCGGCCTGGTGCGGGGGATCATTTCCATCAGGACGCCTTGCAACATGCTTGCCCAACTTGCCACATTTTCCATGATAAAGCCAGTTGTTGTGCACTTTGAAGTCCAGTTGGGCTTCAGCTAGTAGGTGCTTTTGTATGGTTACATCATTAATCCCAAACACCAAATGGTCTCTCAACACCTCCTTAAGGGTTAAACCAGAGTCACATGCCACTTTCAGTTGTCTTAGCCCAGTAAAAAATCCTGATATGGATTCCCTTGGTTCTTGAATTGCCAAACCAGGAGCATTTCAGAATTAGAGGAGACTTGGGATTATAATTTCTCTTAACTAAATCCACAAACTCTTGAAAGGTTTTAGTATCTGATGCCTCAGTGAAAGTTACTCTCCTCAGAACAAAACAAACTGTGGCTCCACAAGCTGTCAGGAGAACTATTGATTGCTTTTCAACCACCCCGATATAATTTGGCCAGAATCAATAACACATTTTTTCCACATCCTGGGGCCTAGTCTTTGACAGTAGGATAAAATGAGTCAATCTTCAGAAATAACAGGATGATGTCAGAAATGTTTACCCCAACTCAAAGATAACTGTTACAAGCAATTTTTTTTCAGGAGCATACTTATCTCTCAACACCACTGAAATAACTCCACTGAGACTGGAATCCCTCACCAAGTCACCCTTTGTGGAAAGTCCTTCACACTGATCCTCTCTCAGAGCCAGCTTTCAGAATGAACAGGATATTTGACACTCCTATTTATGTCTGTCAGCCAGGGCTCCTTGATTAGACCAGATTAACAGCCCCAATCAGGGGACTCATATTTTATAAGGTCCACCTGGCTGACCTCCTTCCAATCAATACATCAAGGGTGCGTCTATTGTCCTAAACTTAAATCAAAATTTTGGTAAAATCCACACGTGCCCAAAAGCCTCATTTTCTCTCATTTTGTGTGAAAGTCAATGAAAGCTTTTGTTTTTCCTGTTCTGTGTGACACCTGTCCTTGTCCCACACACATCCCACAACATCATCTTGCCTTTCGCAAATTCACTTGTTCCCTGATTTAACACCAACCCAGCTGACTGGAGCTGTGGAATATTTGTAAAATGTTGTAATTTTCCACGTTGTACTATGTATTACAACATCATCCAAGTAAACAACAATTGATGCTTTTCCTACAATCAGGAGTATCAACTGAATATGTTCCCGACCTAACCCTTTTAATTACCTTGAAAGGAAAAACACTGCATTTTGCTTTAAATGATTCACCTTCGAACAGAAACAGTCCCACAACTTCATCTCCTGCTTTAAAAATTCTTCTTGTCTGTTTATCTGGCCCACTTTAAGGGGAGACAATGGCAGCAATGGCCGAGTGGGATTATTGCTAGACTATTCATCCAGAAACTCAGCTCATATTCTGGGGATCTGGGTTTGAACCCTGGCATGGCAGATGGTGGAATTTGAGTTCACTCAAACAAAATGGAACAAAGAGTCTACTGATGGCCATGAAACATTGTTGATTGTCAGAAAAACCCATCTGATACACTGATGTCCTTCAGGGAAGTAAATCTGCAATCCTTACCTGGTCTGGCCTACATGGGACTCCAGATCTACACACTGTGTTTAACTCTCAGTTACCCTCTGAAATAGCCAACAAAGCCATTCAGTTGTACCAAAGACTTCAAGAGAATCCATGGATGGGCAATAAATGCTCTACAGCCAGTGATGGCCACGTCCCAGAGAAGGATGTGGAAGCTTTTGAGAAGTTGAAGAGGATACTTAACAGAATGATGTCTGGACCGAAGGGCATCTGTTATGGAGAAAGTTTGAGGGAGCGAGGCCTTTTCTCATTGGAGTGAAGAAGGACGAGAGGTGACTTGATAGAGGTGTACAGGATGATGAGAGGCATCGATCGAGTGGATAGCCAGAGATTGTTTCTCAGGATAGAAATGGCTATCATGTGGAGGCATAACTTTAAGGTAATTGGAAGAAGGTTTAGTTGAGATGTCAGAGGTAGGTTTCTTACACAGAAAGTGGTGGGTGCTTGGAATACACCAGTGGTGGTAGTAGAGTCAGATACATTAGGGACATTTAAGCAAGTCTTGGATAGGCACATGGATGATAGTAAAAAAAAAGGTATGCAGGTCAGTTTGATCTTAGAAGAGGATAAAAGGTTGACACATCATTGAGGGCTGAATGGCCTGTGCTGTAATGTGCTGTGCTATGCTGTACTGTGCTGTGCTGTGCTGTGCTGTGCTGTGCTGTGCTGTTCCATGTACCTCCAGATGCTCTTGTTAACCCTTTTGAGAAGAGAAAATCTCAGCCTTTGTTTCTATCATTTGGACTCCCATTACCATCGGTTTCGATCATGATTTTGAGAGTTCAGTAATCTGTGCCCAAAGCACTTTGGAATTGTGGATAGTCCACAGTCAACTTTTGTTGTTTAATCCCCAAATTACTGATGTTATCGTCACAATGTTTTGTCATGAAGTCTGATCCTTGATTAAATTGTGCTTCGGGATTGGTGGACCCTAACAATGAAAAGCTGTGCGAGTTTTTGTCACTACCACTGCAATTCTGATTGTTTGAAAGAGAATAGTCTCTGAAAATCCAGTTGTCATATCCAGAATGATAAGAAAATATTCACTTCCAGCCTTTGATTTTGGTAATGGTCCTATAAAACCCACCAGTACATGACAGAATGGTTCCTTATAAACTGGTGTCGGAATCGGGGTGCTAGTTTAATCATATATTGAGTTTTATCTCCAACTTGACATAATGGACACATTTGACAAAATTGGGGTGTCACTATCTGACGTACAACTAACCATCCTTCAGATCCAGCCTCCACTTCCTCACTGGTACTCCATTCTGAAGATAATAACACACTGGAGCTCCTTCAGCCTCTGCCTCAGTATGAATTGGCTGCACTGTTTAATTCAGGATCTGTTTTCTGGTCTGTAACTCAGGATGTCAAACCCAGCACTCTGCCTGCAATATCTTCACCTCTCTGGAATGTTTCAGCTATCCTTGCACTCGCTTGTGGGGTCTCATCAACCCGTTTGGATGGATTTTGTTTAACCATCCCTCTGGTTACTCCACACAAAGGAAAGATACCAAGAGCCTGATCTATAATTATTTTGTCTTTTGAACCTCCTTTAGGTATTCTGTAATTCTGAGCAAAACTATTACCTTCAGTCCGGCCAAATCATTCTCCAGCAGTAAGTCTACTCCCTCAATCGGTAATATCTTTACAACTCCAATAGTACGTCTCCTGATAAAGTACTTTCCAATTTATTTTATATAATGAAACAGGAAAATATTCTCCACCAATCACATTTGTTAACCTTGGCTCCCATCAAACTCACTGGAGGAAAAGCAATCCTTTCTCCAGTAAAAGGGTTGATGTTGTCCCTGTATCTCTTAATATAGTTAAGGGTTTAGCTAGCTCACCTGAAGGAAAGGAGTCACTTTCCCTTTCGACAAAAGGAACCTCTCATCTACCTTACACATTACTGTACTCATGACAGAATTCACCTCTGGCCTTTTTGTTATAGTCAGAGCTACAGCGTGCTCCATGTTATTCTCTTTATTGTGCTCCCTTGTCATCTTTGCTGACTTCTAGAAGTCCCATAGATTTTCCTCACACCTTCCAACATTCCGAATGCACATGACCCAACTTAGTCAAATAGAAACATTGAAGTTTCTGACCCGAACCTCCACCCTCAGCAATTTCCTTGTTAATTTTCGGGGATTCCATCCTGTCCGTCCTGGTGACCTACCTCCCTTTTCCTTCACCACTTTATATTTTTCTCACATTTCTGGGGGGACACAAAAAGAGATCAGAGGATCAGTTCGTATCCATCAGCCATTATAACGACTTGTCTTGCCCTGAGTACACTTTAGTATTTGACCTGAGTTCTATTTACAGAAGATTAGGATAACTTAAATACTTTTGAAATAACAGGGTGGCCCAGTGGCTAGTGCTACTGCCTCCCAGCGCCAGGGACCCGGGTTTGATTCCAGCCTCATGTAAGTGTCTGTGTGGATTTAGATTAGATTCCCTACAGTGTGGAAACAGGCCCTTCGGCCCAACAAGTCCACACTGACCTTCCGAAGAGTAACTCACATCGACCCATTTCTTTCTGACTAATGCACCTAACAATTTAGCATGGCCAATCCACCTGACCTGCACATCTTTGTGACTGTGGGAGGAAACCCACGCAGACACGGGGAGAATGTGCAAACTCCACACAGATCGTCACCCAAGGCTGGAATCAAACCTGGGACCCTGGTGCTGTGAGGCAGCAGTGCTAACCACTGAGCCACCGTGCCACCCCTTTCCACATTCTCCCTGAGTCTGTGTGGGTTTCCTCTGGGTGCTCTGGTTTTCTCTCACAGTCCAAAGATGTGCAGGTTAGGTGAATTGGCCATTCTAAGTTGCCCATAGCGTTCTGGGATGTGTAGGTTAGTCAGGGGAAATGTTAAGTAGTATGGGAATGGGTCTGTGTGGGATACTCTTCGGGAGGTTCAGTGTAGACACGTTGGGTCAAAAGGCCTGTTTCCACACTGTTGGGATTCTATGAATAATTTCTCTTTGTAACATTGTAAGTATTGACAGGCTTAAATGCTCTTATCCATGAATGAACATTATTTTAAATCTCCCAAACTCAGTATATGTTTGTCCAGGCTGTTTCCATAAGTTCCATAACCTCCAGCTGGATGTTTCCAGGACCAACTCCTATTCACATTGAACAGCTCATCGTAAACCCTGCACTGTTCCTGTGACAGGGATGTAGAAATCTCTTCTACTTTACCAGTTCACTTATTTTGCTCGGGGAAGGTCAGTTCTGCTTTTGCCCACCTTATATCTGTTGTTATCTTCTCAAACAACATGAAAATTGCTTCCATTTCCTCCTTTTCAAATTTTGACAAAACCTGCTGCAGTGATTGAAATGTGGGCCTGGTGGATCTCATTGATGAGACTAGATTCCCTACAGTGCGGAAACAGGCCCTTCGGCCCAACAAGTCCACACCGACCCTCCGAAGAGCAACCCACCCAGACTCATTCCCCTACATTTACCTCTAACGAATGCACCTAACACTACATGCAATTTAGCATGGCCAATTCACCTAACCTGCACATCTTTGGACTGTGGGAGGAAACCGGAGCACTGGAAGGAAACCCAAGCAGGCACGGGGAGAATGTGCAAAATCCACACAGACAGTTGCCTCAGGTGGGAATTGAACCTGGATCCCTGGCACTATGAGGCAGCAGTGCTAGCCACTGAGCCACCGTGCCACCCTTTTTAGAAGGTCCTTGATTGGGTTGTTACCTGGACCAAGGAGCACTTGGGGGCAGATAAAAACAGAAGATTCAGAGAGTGTCCTCATTCTTGGAACTGGCTCTGAGCTGGCTGGTTAGAGCCCATGAAAATAAAATGTGACTTGGTGATAGGATCCTGGCCTCTGTGCAATCATTTCACCTGCACAATCTGAAAAATCTCCTGACTGATCTGTGAATTATGGTTCGAACCTTCCTCTTTGAGTCTCTTCCAAACATTTGGTTTAACTTGCCTAGCATAGAGTAACACAGAATCCCTAATGTGTGGAAACAGGCCATTTAGCCCATCAAATCCACGTTGACGTTCAAACGAGGATTCCATCCCGTCCCTGTAACCCTGCATTTCCTATGGCTAATCCACCTAACCTAAAATCCCTGGGCACTATGGGTAATTTAACATGACCAATCCACCTAACCCGCATACCTCTGGACTGTGGGAGGAGACTAGGTGACCCGGAGCAAACCCACACAGACGGTCCCAAGGGTGCAATCAAACCTGGGTTACTGATGCTGTGAGGCAGCAGTGCTAACCACTGACCCACTGCTCCTAAATGGCATCATTTTAATTTCTGTTACTTTTCTTTCTCTTGCCACTCTTGTTCCAATTTTTTAAGCTTTAATGCTCTTTGAATTTTTTTTATTTCTCCTCCCTTTCTATCTCTTTCTCTGTTCTTTGGAATTCTAATCTCAAATTTTCTCAATTCCATTTGCCTTCAGAGACCTTCAGAATTGACCCAAATGACACTGATTTGTAACTTAAACAAAATACTTAGCAATTTATGAACAATACAGTGACTGTAGCAGAGTGAAATTTCAACAAAATTAAAGAGCAAAATAGTCGACTTGATGTCTATTTTCAATTTTTTTTCATTTCAGCCCCATTCACACAAAATACTGACAGATGAACAAACACAGTTAAGGGATAAATACAATACAATAACAAAACTGAACAGATCATGCAGGTGGTTCTCATGATACTTTAGTTCCACAGGCAGAGATGATTGTTTCTCGGTTTGACTTTCTGGAGATATCAATCAGGACCAAAGTTTCAGCTCACTCCGATGAATCCACTAATACTTGGAACTGAGTTTCTATTCTCTGAGTTTCCAATCGGTGCCAATGGAAGGTTAGTCAGGGAGCTTTTAAAACTTCATGCTTTTTCATCAAAACTCCTGCTCCCTGAAAACACAGACCAAAATCCAGTTCAAAACTGTGGTCTTTCACTCTCACCCTGACCATCTCCCCACGAGGTCCCAGTTACCATTCAACATCTACCATCAGCTTGAGCAGAAGGTCTCCCCCAGAGTGGATTGACTGAGGTAATGACAAAAAATTAATGATCAAGATCTACTATCTGTTTAAACAGACTGCTCTCCAAGCTCACACCTGTTCTATAGAATGGTTTTGATCAAGAAGCAATCTGCAAATAACTTCCAGGCCTGGCCTCACAAAGAAACCAAAACTTGTTTGTCACCTTCAGCTCACATCTTTTTAATTCCCAGCTCCAAAGTAAAACTGATGAAATAAAAATAATGAAGTATTAGTGAGGGTTATAACATCATGAACTGCAGCAACTCGCTAGTACCTTTGTGACAACAATGTGGGACAGGTAACACCCGCTCACAACACCTACACCCCATGAACGAATAAAAGTTCAGCATGTTAAGATTTATATGAAGTAATCTGAACAGTTAATTAAGGCGCATGCAAATGGAACTTAAAGAATTCTGTTGGTCTTTGGTGGTGATCATGTTCTGCACAAGTTCCTCCCTACCCTTTATTTTCTCACTTTGTCAGTATTTCAAATCTGTTGCTTCCTCCCTCAAGTGTCAATCAAGCTTCCCCTTCAGTACAACAATGGTCACTGTGTCAACCACTTGGTGTATGAGCAGGTTCCACATTCTAACCACTCCCTGTGTTTTCCTGGATCCCTTGGTGGTTTGGTGGTGATTAGAATATTTACAGTTCCTGGTTTCAGGTCCCTCCACATTTCCTGCTTGTCTGTACTATCTGACATCTCATAACTTTCACCGTCCCCATCAGTTGGCCTTCCTGATTCAGGAGCAGAGTCTGAAATTCTGTTCAGTCTTTCCTCTCCATGAATCCTCTCCGTGAATGCATCATTTTTTGTAAAGACTTCCATTTTGCTTTTTTATAGTTTTGTCAAAACACTTTATTCCTTGTCTCTGCTGCATGACCTGGCTTTGTGACTCGTAATTGTAATCTGGGCTGTCCTCTCCATAATCCTCCTGGCCATTTTCACACTCAGAGCAGTCAATCTCATTGCTCATTGTCAGAAATTCCTGAATCCTGAGGACAATATGGGTTTGGTTTCGTCACCTTCCATGGACTCTTTGTTTTGATTCATTCATGACATCCAGTTGCCACTGGCCGGGCCAGCATTCATTATCCCTCCCGAATTGCCCAGAGGCCACTGGGAAGTCACTCGCATTGCTGTGTGTCTGGAATCATATTTGAACCAATCAGGGAAGAATGACAGACTTTCTACTCGATAGGTCATGGCCATCACGAGCCTGTTAATCCAGACTGACAAAAAGGAACACCCAACATAGTGGGACTTGAACTTCATTCCCCAGAACCTTACCTGGGTCTCCAGATTAATAACCTGGTGATAATAGAATGGGACCATTTCACCTCCTCATTTTGAGTGAATCATACAGAATCTTCACTTTTCAGTACAATTGTTGCCCAGTGGCCTTGTTCCTGTTTTTCTTCACTGCTTCAATAGGTGGTTTTGAAGTCCCCACCTTCCCTCTTGGCAACTCCTTGTGAACTACTCAGACCTATTGTAGAGCGATAGAGTCATACGGATGTACAGCACAGAAACAGACCTTGTGGTCCAACCCGTCCATGCCGACCAGATATCCCAACCCAATCTAGTCCCACGTGCCAGCACCTGGCCCATATCCCTCTGAATCCTTCCTATTCATGTACCCATCCTGATGCCTCTTAACTGCTGTAATTGTACCAGCTTCTACCACTTCCACTGGTAGCTCATTCCATACATACATCACCTTGTGTGTGAAAACGTTGCCCCTTAGGTCCCTTTTATATCATTTCCTTCCCACGCTAAATCTATTCCCTCTAGTTCTGGATTCCCACATCCTGAGGAAAAAACCTTATCTATTTATCATATCCATGCCCCTCATGATTTTATAAACCTCTGGAAAGTCACCCCTCAGCCTCTGACGCTCCAGGGTAAACAGCTCCAGCCTATTCAGCTTCTCCCTATAGCTCAAATCCTCCAATCTTGGCAACATCCTTGTCAATCTTTTCTGAACCCATTCAAGTTTCACAACATCCTTCTGAATTGCACACAATATTCTAAAAGTAGCCTAACCAATGTTCTGTACAGCCATAACATGACCTCCCAACTCATATACTCAATGCTCTGACCAATAAAGGAAAGCATACCAAACACCTTTTTCACTATCCTATTTGCCTTTGACACCACTTTCAAGGAACAATGAACCTGCACTCCAAGGTCTCTTTGTTCAACAACACTCCTCAAGACCTTAACATTAAGTATATAAATTCTGCCCTGATTTGCCTTTCCAAAATGCAGCACCTCACATTTATCGAAACTAAACTCCATCTGCCACTCCTCAGCCCATTGGCCCATCTGATAAAGATCCCATTGTATTCTGACCTAACCCTCTTCGCTGTCCACTACATCTCCAAATTTGGTGACATCTGCAAAATTACTGACTATACCTCCTAAGTTCACATCAAATCAACTATAAAAATGACAAAAAGTAGTGGACCCAGCACCAATCCTTGTGGGACACCACTGGTCACAGACCTCCAGACTGAAAAGCAGCCCTCCACCACCACCCTCTGTCTTCGACCTTCGAGCCAGTTCTGTATCCAAATGGCTTGTTCTCCCTGTATTCCATGAGATCTAACCTTGCTAACCAGACTCCCATGAGGAACTTCATTGAACACCTTATTGAAGTCCACATCAATCTTTTTTTTGCAGCTCCTCCATTGTCTTTGGGTTCAGCTGCCTCTTCCTTTAGCACTGTTACTTATTGGGCCATAAGGGAGGGAGGTTTACTGGGTTGTCATGGGGAACCAGTATTCTGGTCTTGGTGAGTTAAGTGACTTTGACATTGAGCTTTATTTGATTCTGTCCTGTTCAATGTGTAGGACATTGTTGTGATCCACTGGGGAGTGTCCCCGCTTCAACAAGCTCTGGGTTCAAGTCACATCAGGTTTACCCTTCAGTCTATTCAGGGCACCACAGAGGTTGTCATCATGAACAGACCCTAATTCATGAGATGACACTTTAAAGGAAAGTAAGGAGCCAATTTTACCTGTTCTTCATTTTAGGAGATGTTGTAACATCTTAAAATCACTGTCAATCATTATCTACTTCATCAGGATACAATGGGACAACCCCAGGGCATCAATGTGGACTTCAACAGTTTCCTTATTTCCCCTTTCCCCACCTCACCCTAGTTCTAAACTTCCAGTTCAGCACTGTCCCCATGACTTGTCCGGACTTGTCCTACCTGCCTATTTCCTTTTCCACCTATCTACACCACCCTCTCCTCCCTGACCGATCACTTTCATCCCCTCCCCCACTCACCCATTGTACTCTATGATACTTTCTCCCCACCCCCACCCTCCTCTAGCTTATCTCTCTACGCTTCAGGCTCTCTGCCTTTATTCCTGATGAAGGGCTTTAGCCCAAAACGTCGATTTCGCTGCTCCTTTGGATGCTGCCTGAACTGCTGTGCTCTTCCAGCACCACTAATCCAGAATCTGGTTTCCAGCATCTGCAGTCATTATTTTTACCTCAGTCCCATGACCTGTCCGACAGTCTGAAGCATCAGAATAGAAGTCCGATTTCCAACAAAGGTCGCCTCCCAGTAAATCAAAATACACCCTTCAAATAAAAATGCTCATTATTATTTGACCGATCCTGTGCGTGTTATTTTTGCATCGAAGAGGAAAGCAGAGCAAAGATTGAGCAGAGATCTTTCCAGTTGTACAATTTTTGACAGAGTGGATAGAATGTTTCCTCTTGTTGTGAACTGCTCAGTTGGAGACATCATAATAACGAGAGGTCACTTATCATTGAGTTTAGACTGGATCTGGGCCAAAGGAAGGCTGAGGGAAGATTTGATTGAGGTGGTCAAAATCATGAGAGGAAAGACAGCCTTTCTGAGAAACTATGTCAATTAATCAAGTCACCTCAGGAGTTAATTACTGAATATTTTCAAAGTTGAGTTTTAAGATCAGAATTAAGTGTCACTAGCAGGTTGAGTTCAGATCATTAGAAGTCATGCTAGGAGAAGTTTTTTTTCTTAATTTTATAAAAGTCTCCAGCTGAGAGTTGGAAAGAAATCTCCAGACAATCAGTGCTGAAAATAAACCTGAATCGGTTTCAAGACACCAAGGAGGAGGGCTGGAAAGGGCCACTGTGTTAGTTTATGTCAACTTGTTTCATGGAGGGACAGAGAGAATCCTGTCTGGTGAATGTGTAAAAAGTCAGTAACATCCTTAAGTGGAGCTGACTGAAGTCCGTGTAGATTACATCAACTACATTACCCTCATCTATACACCTCATCACCTCCGAGAAAAATTCAATCCAATCCAATTCAATCCAATTCCTTTACAAAGCCATGCTGACGCCAGGTGCGTAACCTCAACTACGACATGCAGCTCTTGTTCGTCGACCGTGATGGTTTGGAGGTCGCCCTCAAGTCAAATTTACCTGTTCTTCACTTGAGGAGATGTTGTAACATCTTAAAATCACTGTCAATCATTATCTACTTCATCAGGATACAATGTGACAACCCCAGGGCATCAATATGGACTTCAACAGTTTCCTTATTTTACCAGGACCTGATCACTGTTTGGAACATGGTTGAATCGCGTCGCGCCTACCCTCCGGCTGGAGTAGCGGCTGTCGTCAGGGAGCTGTTGCTCAGGAATCCGCACCTCCGTACTCGCGGGTTCGAGTGGCTGATGGAGGGGAGGGCCGTGGCGGCGAGGGCGACCAGGGTCGGGGACGTGCTGGGTGCTGGGGGCCTGGGCTGGACGCTGCCGCAGGACATAGCGAGCAGGGCAGCGGTAGACGTCCGGTACGTGGCCACCGCCATCCGACGCCTTAAAACGGCGGTGCTCGGACCCGACGTAGTGCACCAGTTGGAGGACGCTCAGGTGTGCGGTGGGATCCTGTCCGCGCTCACCCCGGCCCGGACGGAATTTCACATTGGCCCCAAGGTCCCGTACTTCCCGCGGGAGCCTGTGCCCCACAACCTGAGCCGCCGCCGGTATTTTAATTTTGTCCCCTTAGGGGATATAAAAAGGAAGGCCCTGTATAGACTGCTGCTGCACACCGTCCACCTCTTCTCCCTCATCCACCGCCCAGACACGCCTTGGCGTGCCCATTTGCCACCGGGCGGTGGGGATCCCCAGTGGAGGGCTCTCTACGCGGGAGTCCTCCCCCTTTCTCTCGGGGATCTGGGGTGGAGGGTGCTGCACGCAGCAGTCCCCTGCACCCGCAGATTGCGGTAGTTCACGGACTCCCAGCCCAACTGCTTGTTCTGTGGCGCTGTGGAGTCCGTGGACCATGTATATATTGGGTGTGGGCGTTTGCACTCCCTTTTTGATTTTCTCAAAAACCTTCTCCTCTGCTTTTGGCTGCACTTCAGTCCCACGCTCCTGATCTTCGGGCACCCGGTACGGAGGAGGGAGGGCAGGTCCGAGGACCTCCTCGTGGGTCTGCTGCTGGGCCTGGCCAAACTGGCCATCAACAGGTCCAGGCAGCGGGCCGTGGAGGGGGTCGTTAGGGCCGACTGCCTGCCCCTCTTCCGGGGTTACATTAGAGCCCGGGTGTCCTTGGAGAAGGAGCACGGTGTCCACCAACACCCTGGAGTTGTTCAGGGAGAGGTGGGCGCCGCAGGGAGTGGAGTGTATTATTTCTCCCTCCAACTCTATTTTGATTTAGCCCCTACCCTCCCCTTCACTGTTTTGATCACACAGCATTGCCCTTTGGTGTGAAGGGCGGTGCTTGTCACTGGCCACTTGGGTGTTTTTCATATCTTCCTGGTGGTGGCAATTGAATAAAGATTCATGCACTTTGTGTCTTTCACTGTGTCTCACACCTGCACACACACACACCATGGGTGCTGGGGAAAAATAAGCACTACCACAGTTAGAAAAAAAAAATAAAACAGGGGTCTGCCCTCCCCTTCACTGTTTAAAAAAAAACAAAGAAAGAAAAAAAAAACAAAGCCATGCTGACGCCAGGTGTGTAACCTCAACTACGACATGCAGCTCTTGTTCGTCGACCGTGACGGTTTGGAGGTCTCCCTCAAGGTGCTGCCTGTCTTTTACCAGGACCTGATCACTGTCTGGAACATGGTCGAATCGCGTCGCGCCTACCCTCCGGCTGGAGTAGCGGCTGTCGTCAGGGAGCCGTTGCTCAGGAATCCGCACCTCCGTACTCGCGGGTTCGAGTGGCTGTTGGAGGGGAGGGCCGTGGCGACGAGGGCGACCAGGGTCGGGGACGTGCTGGGTGCTGGGGGCCTGGGCTGGACGCTGCCGCAGGACATAGCGAGCAGGGCAGCGGTAGACGTCCGGTACGTGGCCACCGCCATCCGACGCCTTAAAACAGCGGTGCTCGGACCCGACGTAGTGCACCAGTTGGAGGACGCTCAGGTGTGCGGTGGGATCCCGTCCGCGCTCACCCCGGCCCGGACGGAATTTCACATTGGCCCCAAGGTCCCGTACTTCCCGTGGGAGCCTGTGCCCCACAACCTGAGCCGCCTCCGGAATTTTAATTTTGTCCCCTTAGGGGATATAAAAAGGAAGGCCCTGTATCGACTGCTGCTGCACACCGTCCACCTCTTCTCCCTCATCCACCGCCCAGACACGCCTTGGCGTGCCCATTTGCCACCGGGCGGTGGGGATCCCCAGTGGAGGGCTCTCTACGCGGGAGTCCTCCCCCTTTCTCTCGGGGATCTGGGGTGGAGGGTGCTGCACGCAGCAGTCCCCTGCACCCGCAGATTGCGGTAGTTCACGGACTCCCAGCCCAACTGCTTGTTCTGTGGCGCTGTGGAGTCCGTGGACCATGTATACATTGGGTGTGGGCGTCTGCACTCCCTTTTTGGTTTTCTCAAAAACCTTCTCCTCTGTTTCTGGCTGCACTTCAGTCCCACGCTCCTGATCTTCGGGCACCCGGTACGGAGGAGGGAGGGCAGGTCCGAGGACCTCCTCGTGGGTCTGCTGCTGGGCCTGGCCAAACTGGCCATCAACAGGTCCAGGCAGTGGACCGTGGAGGGGGTCGTTAGGGCCGACTGCCTGCCCCTCTTCCGGGGTTATGTTAGAGCCCGGGTGTCCTTGGAGAAGGAGCACGCGGTGTCCACCAACACCCTGGAGTTGTTCAGGGAGAGGTGGGCTCCGCAGGGAGTGGAGTGCATTATTTCCCCCTCCAACTCTATTTTGATTTAGTCCTTACCCTCCCCTTCACTGTTTTGATCACACAGCATTGCCCTTTGATGTGAAGGGCACTGCTTGTCACTAAAAAAAAACCAAGCCTTGCTGATTACCCTTGATTAACCCTTGTCTCTCCAAGTAAAGAGTCATTCGGTCTCTCAGAATTGTTTCTAATAGTTTCCCCAGCATTGATGTTGTACTCACTGGCCTATAGTTTCCTAGTTTATCACTACCACCCTTCTTGAATAATGACACCTCTCCTTCAATCCTCTGGCACCCCTCCTGTGTCCAGAGAGGATTTGGAAAGTGATATCAGAGCCCTTGCATTCTCCACCTGGGATACCATGTGGGCCTGGGGAATTAGCCACTTTCAAGTCTGTTAAAATCTCCATCGCCACTTCCATCTACATGATACTTTGTTCACATTTGTCGTGGTCCATGTCCCTGATTTCTATCCCAACATTGTACTTCTCTCTATCATGAATACCGACGTGAAAAACTCATTTGCAACTTCACCTAAGACTTGCAGCTCCACGCTCCGATTGTAATTTTGGTTCCTCATCAGCTCTACGCTTTCTCTGGTTATTCTCTTGCCCCGAACATACGTATGACATTTCCTTGGACTCTCTTTAACATTATTCAACAGATTTTCTTTTTCCTGTCTATTTTTTGGTTTCTTCATTAAGTAACCCCCCTGTACTTTCTACACCCTTGAGGATATCCAGTGTTTTCAGAGCTCAGTAACTCCCATAAGCTTCCTTTTTTCCCTTTTCTAATCAAGTTGGTCCATAATGCCCTGAATTTGCATCACAGGTAGATAGTGTGGTTAAGAAGACATTGAGCATGCTTGCTGTGATTGCTCAGATCTTTGAGTGTACGAGTTGGGATGTCTGTTGAGGTTGTCCGGGATGTTGGTGACTCCTCTTCTGGAGTACTGTGTATAGTCCTGGCTGTCCGGTTGGATTGTGTTTGGCATGGAGCATTTGAGTCATAAACGTTGGGTCTTTTTTCATTGGAGCACAGGAGGTTGAAGGGTGCCCTTATAGAGGTTTATAAAACCACAAGGGGCATAGATAATCAAATAGCGAGAGTTTTTTCCCTAGGGTGTAGGAGTTCAAATCTAGGGGGCATTTTTTTAAGGTGAGAGAAGAAAGATTTAGAAGTACACAGGATAAACTTTTTCACACAGAGGGTGGCACTTGAGTGGAACTAACTACCAGAGGAAATGGTGGACGTATATACAGTTACAACATTTAAAAGACATTTGGATATCTGCATAAATAGAAAAGATTTGGGTCAAATGTAAGCAAGTCGAATGGGTTTAGTTTGAGAACCCGGTCAGTGTGGACTGATTAGACCAAATAGTCTGTTTCCACGCTGTATGATGTTGTGTCACCATAATCTTACCAGATCAGAGGGGCTGCTTTCTCATTAGAGAGAAGCAGCTGGTGGTGGTTTAACCTGAGGGCCACCAAATCTCAGGCAAGGGAAGAGATTGAGAAGGAGAGCCCTTCATGGTAACCTCAAACCAGTGATGGGAATTAAACCCATGCTGTTCACATCACACTGTTTTACAAACCAACAATGTAGCCAACTGAGCTAAACCAACTCCCTGGCCCTATGACCTTATAACTCTGCATCATCCCTCTTTTGTAGCAATTGACTCATTGGTCAATGTTGTAACACCATCTCCCCTTTTACATCCCTCCCCATCTCTACATGTCTCATCTGACGGTTCTATACCCTGGAACATGGTGCTGCCAATCCTGTCCCACTCTCAACCATGTCTCTGAGATCATAATATCACATCCCCACTCATTAATCTACACTCTCAGCTCATCTGCCTTACTCACAAGTAAATGCCATCCAGCCATGTTCCCTTATGCCCTCACTTGATGATGTCCACACTACTTTCTGGACATACTTGGTTTGCCTTTTCAGGTCAGTTAGCCCAGTTGGCTGGCCAGTTGGTTTGCAGTGTAGAGTGATGCTAACAATGCGGGTTTAATTCCCATATTGTCTGAGGGGATCCTGAAGGTCCCACCTTCTCAACCTTGCCCCTTGTCTGAGGCAGGGTGACCCTCAGGTTAAATCACCATCAGTCAACTCTCTAATGAGACAGCAGTTCTCTTGGATTATGACCAATTTTTTTAACTTCAGTTCTCCTTCTTCAAGTCTCTGTGTATCACCTCCAGCCCCTGTAATACTTCCACTGCGTACCCCGTCCTTCTGCTATGACTGATGCCAGTTTGCTGAAGGCTGGCTCGGTAATAGAGTAGAAAGTGATGGGAAAAAGAAAAGGTTCTGCAGGGAGGGCCCTGAGTCCTGCTCTTCAGATCATTCTGGGTCTCCTGGAACAATGGAGAGTTCAGAAAACTCTCAGGCACCAAACCCTCTCTTCAACCAACAGCAACAAACACCCACAGTCTCACCTCAGGATGTTTACAAACCACCTGAAGCCCTCTGTGGTGTTCCAGTCTGTAGTTCACTCCACACTGTCTCAGATCTGTTTCTAATCCATGATTGTACAATACTAAATACAAAGACAAAGTGAGGACTGCAGAAACTGGAGGTCAGAGTCGAGAAGTGTGGTGTTGGAAAAGCACAGCAGGTCAGGCAGTATCTGAGGAGCAGGATAATCGATGTTTCAGGCATCATCCCAGATCCATCTCTCCAACTCGGCACCGCCCTCTTGAACTGTCCTCCCTGTCCATCTTCCTTCCCACCTATTCACTGCACCCTCCCCTCTGAGCGATCACCATCGCCCCCCACCTGCATCTACCAATCATCTTCCCAGCTGAGTGCCCCCAGCCCCACTCCTCGATTTATCTCTCAGCCCACCTCCCCCTCTCCAAATTCCTGAAGAAGGGCTCATGCCCGAAACGTCAATTGTCCTGCTCCTTGGATGCTGCCTGACCTGCTGCGCTTTTCCAGCAACACATTTTTAACTCTAACCTATGGAGAGTTTGACCCATGACTCCCCTTGATTCCATTTTTTTTCAGGGATCCTTCCTGCCACACTCGTTTGCATCCAGCCTTGTTGGGGTTTGTTTAAAACAAAGGGGGAGGGGTGTTATGTATCTGGTTGGATGCTGCCCCTTTAAGAAAGCTGGTTAGGTGATTTGCAGCGTGTCATTTCCCCTTCCCTCACCCCAGTTCTAAACTTTCCAGCTAAGCACCGTGCCCCATGACCTGTCCTACCGGCCTATCTTCTTCTCCATCTATCCACTCCACCCTCCTCTCTCACTTATCACCTTCATCCCACCCCCATCCACCCATTGTACCCTTTGTTACCTTCCCCCGCCCTCCTCCCTGACCTATCACCTGCATACCCACCCCCATTCACCAATTGTACTCTATGCTACTTTCTCCCCACCCCCACCTTCCTCTCATTTACCTCTCCGACCTTCAGGAACTCTGCCTGTATTCCTGATGAAGGGCTTATGCCCGAAATGTGCTCATCTGATGCTGCCTGAACTGCTGTGCTTTTCCAGCACCACTCTATTCCAGAATCTGGTTTCCAGCATCTGCAGTCATTGTTTTTACCTTGCAGGGTGTGGTGCCAGGGGCTCAGGAAGGAGACAGTTGTGGAGGTGTGAGCATCATCAATGAAATGTTCCTGTCCAGAATTTTACCTGTGCCTCCCTAATGTGGAATTTCTGGTTCCCAGTGGATTACGAACTTCACACTAACAAAATGGCATAAATTTAATATGAAAGGTCGGAGGTTCAGAGGGAGTTTCAGGCAAAATGTTTTCACTCAGAGGGTGGTGGGATTCTGGAATGCATTGCCTGGGACTTTACTAGATGCAGGAAGCCTCACAGGCTTTATAAAGTATTTGGATGAACACATGAAGTGTCATGAGATCAAAGGCTCTTTGCCTAGTATGGGAAAGTGAACCTTGTGATTAAGCATGAGGGATCTCAAGAAAACGTATGAAATTCCAGCAAAGACTAGACACACTAAATGCAAGAAAGATGTTTCCAATGACTGAGGGGTCAAGAACCAAGTGGTCACTGGATAAGGATATGGGGTAGGTCACTTAGGAAAGAGAGGAAGGAGAAATTCATTTCCTCACAGAAAGCATAAGGAATACATTATACAGGTGGCACAGTGGCTCAGTGGTTAGCACTGCTGCCTCACAGCGCCAGGGACCCGGGTTCAATTCCCATCTCGGGCAACTATCTGTATCGAGTTTGCACATTCTCCCCGTGTCTGCGTGGGTTTCCTCCAGGTGACCCGATTTCCTCCCATTGTCCAAAGATGTGAAGGTCAGGTGAATTGGCCATGCTAAATTGGCCGTAGTGTTAGATGCATTAGTCAGGGGTAAATGGAGGGGAATGGGTTTGGGTGGGATGTTCTTCGGAGGTTCAGCGTGGACTTGTTGGGTTGAAGGGCCTGTTTCCACACTGGAAGGAATCTAAACAGAAAACAGTCGAGGCCAAAACATTGAATGCTTTAAGAAGGTGTTAGATAGAGTCCTTCAGACTAAAGGTGTCAAGGAGTATAGTAAGAAAACCAGAAGAAGGTCCTGAGTTTGACAATCAGTCATGATCATATTGAAAGGTGAAACATGCTTAAAGGGCCGAATGGCCTCCTCCAGCTCCTATTTTCTATGTTAACAAATGCCTTCTGGAAATATAAGCTCAATGTATCCACATGTTGTCCTTTATCTGCAGTACATTTCATTTTCACAAAGTGACCTGCTAGAACGTCTTCAATATTAATTTCGAGCATTTTCACTCTGATCGATAAAAAAACAGACCTGTTGTTTTCTACTTTCTGCCTTCTTCCCTTTTTGAATAAATGACTTACATTCACTATTTTTGAAAGGAATGTGACATCCCCTGAACCTTGAGAACTTTGGGAATTTAAAGCAATTGGTCAACTTTCCCTGCAGCTACACCTTAAAGACCCAAGATACCCTCCATCAGGGACCTGGGAAGTTGCCAGCCCACAGCTTCAATGATTAACTCAGTGTCATTTCTCTGGGGATTGTAATTTTCTTGCAGATGCAAAAATTATTTGAATTCATTTGCCATTTCCATTATTAATTCTGCAGACTGACTCATATTGTATTTGTTTCTAAAGTCTTCATAGAAATACATATTTCGACATGATTTTCTCTCGTACATTAATTTTTCCCTCTTTGTACATCTTGGAGACATTGATTCCTGTGCCTTTTATATTCTGTTCAATCTTCAGACCTGTTCCTTTGCTTTGTGTAATTATTTCCTTTTCCTTTCATTTCAATACTTCATTTCTTGTTGCGTTTCCCTCCAAATGCTAGGTCCTGCCCCTTGCAATTTCTCTTTCTCATTGGAATATTTATCCCCTTTAATATCTGCCACTACATCCATTGATCATTCCCTTCACCTTATTTATCAGTTCAATTCAACTCGTTCTGCTTTCATACTCTCATAATTATCCTTATTTTAGTTTAACCTAACAGTCTTGGATCCATGGTTTCCTCCCTAGAACTGTAAAATTCAGTCATATTAGTATCATTGCTACCTCGGGGTATCTTTGTTTTCATTTTATTAATTAATCTTATCTTATTGCAGAATAACAAGTCTTGTAGGGTCTGATATACTTTTGGCTCCAGAATGTGCTGTTTGTAAAAAATGATTCCAAACATATTCAAAGTACTCCTCATCTCGACTATCTTTACCCATCTACATTTATCAGGGTTTCTGCATTTGGAAATTCCATGTCATTGCTTGTGGGTACTGTGGGTCATTGTGTGGCTGATGAGTATAATCCAGCAACCGCTAGTCCTTCCACACTTTTGGAATTTATCCTTGGCCACGGGGTCACTGGTATTCCTTTTTCTGGTTCCTTTTCCATGCTTCCTCTTTTCTATCGGTATTTTAAAAGAATTGTATCCCTTCATACAAGAGCTGCCTTCAAGTTGGTTGAAAATATCTTGTGCATGAATGGCTGTGGAGGACTTGTTTTGCGGTTGCATTTTGTCTTGTTCCTTTTTTTGCTACCAAAATGGATGATCTCATACTTAACCACATTATACTTCAACAACAATATATTTGCACACTCACTGAACTGATCCAAATTGCACTGAAGTGTCTGTATCATCTTCATAGTTTACTCTCTCGCCCAACTCAGAGTATTTAATATTAAAAATGCCCAGTTTGCGATTTTGTTTTTTAAGTGAGTAACATGTGGATTTTCTGTGTCTCTAAGATTGATAATTGGCTTAATATTGCTATAGCCATGGTGATTTCTTCAGAGAAGTGTTTTTGCGGACAAGCTTTAGAATTGATGGATTTTTGTTTATCTTAGATTGTTCTGTGGCACAGGGATATAAATAAGGGGCCCTCAAGGTTTGTTAGAACTTTCTGGAACTTCTTTTTAAAGCTTCAGGGATACAGCTATAATTTGGAGGAAGAGTCTTTATACTTAGTTTTACTCTTGGTTTGTGCAATCTTATGAAATACTTGGATGAATATGGCACCTGTGAAGGGAAGAACAGAGTAATTGACTTTACATTCAAGTGAAGAGTTAATGTTAATCACTGTCCAGAAATGTTGGGACAAAACCCTGAAGAGGTTACTTGAAACTCAGTGCATTTGAACTCAACTGTATCATAGTTCCAGTAAAAACCTATATATTAACCAATAAGTTAAAATTACAAGTGGCTTATATCTACTGAAGTGATAGAAACAGGGATTCTGGTGTAAGTATTGCACAAGTAGTGTTTTTGATTCCTATATGAAGTGTGATTTTAGTCACTGTCCCAGTGAAAAGCTTTGGGTACAATGAAAAAGCTTCTCATTGAATTTAATTTGTAAAAGAGTTTTTTAGCAAAAATGGAAATATACTTGTAGCCTACTTTTTAAAAATCTTTGGGTTTGTGTCAGATGTAGACAGTTTTGTTTATTTTATATTGTCATTTTGATTCTGAATAAACTTGTGATTTATTATTAAAGCAATAAATGCAGCATTATGTGCTTATCTTTCACAGAGAGAACATTTCTTTGTAAACCAAGAATAATCTAAATATGATCTCGCAAGCCAGGTTCCACGCCTGGGATCTGATTTGTCAGTAATAACATCAGCTGGGATTATAACAATATTAATACCTTTCTATCTTAATTTGTCTCTGCTCTTTTACTGAACACATCTTCCGACATTTGACGCTTCACCCCAGTAATTATTTTAAAACAGTGCAATCTGAATTGGTCAATTACTGATCTTGGACTGAGCTATGTAGGATGTTCTTGAGTAAAGGGTTTAGGTACCACATTAGATTCTGGAGATCTTTGTGGCTGACTGTGCGATATGTATATATTGTTGATAAGGGACAGCTTCATTTGAGACACTTCCAGTTGTGGAGAGAATGTAACAGATTTGTTCATCACTTACCAAAATATTGACTGATCATTTTTGTCTCTTTAGGGTGTTCACAGCCAAATCGAGCACACTCCACCTTTGAAAAGGTAGGGTAATTAGTGATTGATACTAGGGGAGTGGTGGAGAGGCTCAGGTTCAGAGATGAATTGAATATCTCTTACTGAATGCAGCTTCCTGCTGATGAGCTGCTAATGTGGTTTGTCCTTTTAGGAAACTGCTCAAACACTCAGAGTGGGAAAGTGATCTCCATAAACCATGACAGGTTAATAAATTCTCAACAGAATTTGTTAATTTCCAGCTGTATGCAAATCTCCAGCTCCAGAATCACCTGTGATCTCCCTTCCCCAAATTAACCTGCGATTCACCTCCGTGGAAAACTAAACTATTGCTCATTTTTATTACCATGAATACTTTGAATTGTAATTAATGTTTTATGAAGGGAATGATTGAAATGTTATCACTTGCAGTAAGTGCTGAGTATAAAATGGAAGTCTTTGTGAAACCTATTACTTCCTCTTTTGCTCTCCAAGCAGCTGAATTTCCATTGGGTGTGGATGTGATTTGCGCATCACCCTCCACTTTCCAAGATTTCCAAGCCTTGTAACTTCCTACAAATTTGCAGCAGATGGGAGGCCCCTGCAGGATCTTTCCCCCCATATCCAACACCCTCCCTCCCTGCCCTGTGACTCGTTGCTCAAAGCTGATGCAGAATGATCTGTCACTGTGATTCCTGACAGTGTCTGCACAGCCCTCCCTGTGTTACAGCTGCTGACTACACCTGGGTAGGCAAGGCAAGGCTGTTCATGGTGACCACTTTTTCAAGGCTGACGTGGGTGATTTGAAAATCTTTTAAATTTAATTTCTTGATGTGAGCATCTCTTGTTGGGTCAGCATTTATCCTTAGTTGCCCTTGAGAAGTTGATGGTCAGCTGCCTTTATGAAACACTGCAGTCCGTGTGTTATAGGCTGAGCCACAGAGTCCTTAGGGAGGGAATTCCAGGGTTTTGATTCAGCAACAGTTCCCTACCACCTTCTCATGGGCAACTAGGAGCAGCCAGCCACATCCATGACCTGTGAGGGGATAAGCAAAAAGATAGGATTCTTGTTACTGGGATTATGCCATTAGCTTCCTCTGAATACTTATGTTCCTTGTGTGTTTTTCAGGAATGATTCAGGGTCATCCAGTATTCCCAAGATGAATCAGGCCCAGCAAGCGTCTGCTCCAGGTACTGGCTATACTCGAACTGACCAATCACCATCCATTTCAGACACTGTGACAGAGAGAGTATGAAGCATCAACACAGTGGGATTCTGCTCCAGAGGTTAAGGATCAATAAAGGTACTTTGAAGAAAGCTATTCTCTGGGCAGTTTGCAGAAGATATTGGCTTGGCAGTTCTCCTCTAAACTGTTCAATTTTCCATGGTCTTTTCCCATCAAAGCATCAGATTGTATCATTGGCTTTTCAGAATGTCAATATACGAAATTCAATCTGGATTGCAGTTTGTTTTATTTGGTATATAATGTGGCCAAATTCAAATCTGTTTTTGCCTTCAGGCAACCAGCTACCGTAACTAACCCAGTAGCTGGAGCACATGTTATGTTGTATCGTATTGAGAACACTTAGTGCCGTGACTACTAGCTTTTAACTCTCTTAAAGGTACAGTACATCCATATCTTCATAACAATACACCTTTCCTCACTTTATCTGTCTTCTTAACGATTCTGTCAACTTGGGTACCAACTTTTACGCATCTATGGATGTGGACACCAAGATGACCCTGCTCCTCCATACTGCCAAGAATCCTGCCTTTAACCCTGTAATCTGTGTTCAAATTTGACCTTCTAAAATGAATCACTTCACGCTTTTACAAGTTGAACTCCATCTGCCACTTCTCAGCTGGGCTCTGTATCCACTCAGTGTCCCATTACAACCTACAACAGCCCTCCACACCATCCGCAACTCCACTAACCTTCATGTCAGCAGCAAACTTACTAACCCACCCTTGCATTTCCTCTTCCATGTCATTTTTAAAAATCACAAAGAGCAAAGGTCCCAGAACAGATTCCTGCAGAACACCATTGGTCACCGAGCTCCAGGCTGAATACTTTCCATCAACTAGCACCTTCTGTCTTCTTTGGGCCATCCCATTCTATATCCACACAGCGAAATATCCCTGAATCCCATGCCTCCTTACTTTCTGACTGATCCTATCATGTGGAGTTTCATCAAGCGCCTTGCTAAAATCCATGTCCACCACATCCACCGCTGTACTTTCATCAATGTGTTTTGTTACACCCTCAAAGAATTCAACAAGACTTGTGAAACGTGACCCGCCCCTCACAAATCAAGATTAGATTACATACCTACAGTATGGAAACAGGACCTTTGGCCCAACAAGTCCCCACCAACCTTCCGAAGAGTAATCCACTCAGTCCCATTGCCCAACCCTATATTTACCTTTGACTAATGCACCTAACAATATGGGCAATTTAACTTGGCCAATTCGCCTAACCTGCACATCTTTGGATTGTGGGAGGAAATCCTGTTTTACCATATAATACTGACTAGTCTGTAATCCTCAAGATTATCCATGTTTTCTTTCTTGAACAAGGGAATAACATTTGTCACCCTCCATTCATTTGGTACAAATCCAGTGGACAGTGAGGACACAAAGATTATCACCAAAGGCACAGCAGTCTGCTCCCTCGCTTCCCATAGTAACCTTGGATACATCCTCTCTGGCCTCGTGGATTTATCTATCCTCACATTTTTTAAAAATTCCAGCACATCCTCCTTCTTAACATCAATCTGTTCAAGTATATCAGCCTGCTTCACACTGTCCTCACAAATGACAAGGATCCTCTTTCTATTGAATACTGAAGCAAAACATTCATTAATGATCTCCCTTACCTCCTCCATCTCCAAGCACAAGTTCCCTCCATTATCCCTGAGCAGCCCTATCCTCACTCAGGCCATCCTCTTGTTCCTCACATCAGTGTAGAATGCCCCTTGGTGTTTTCCTTAATCCTACCCACCAAGGTTTTATCATGCCCCCTTCCATCTCTTCTCACTCCATTTTTCAGTTCCTTGCTGGCTCCCTTGTAACCCTTCAAAGCCCTGTCTGATCCTTGCTTCCTCTACCTGAAGTAAGCTTCCTTCTTCCTCTTGACTAGATGTTCTACATCCTTTGTCATCCAAGGATCATTCACCCTACCATCCCTTCCTTGCCTCAGTGGGACAAACCTGTCCAGCACTATCAGCAAGTGCTCCCTGAACAACCTCCACATTTCAGTCCTGCATTTCCCTGAGTATATCTGTTCCCAAATTGTGTTCCACAGTTCCTGCCTAATAGCATTGTAATTCCCCCTCCCCCAATTAAATACTTTCCCTACCATCTGCTCCCTGATTACAGTTAAGGTCAGGCAGTTGTGATCACTATCACCGAAATGCTATCCCACCGAGAGATCTAACACCTGACCTGGTTCATTGCCAAGAACCAAATGGAATATGGCCTCCCTTCTAGTTGGCCTATCTACATATTGAGTCCGAATCCTTCCTGGACACACCTGACAAATCCTGCTCCATTCAAACTATTTGCAGTAAGGAGATTCCAATTAATAGTAGGGAAGTTAAAGTCACCCATGACAACAACCCTGTTACTTCTGCACCTTGACAAAATCTGCCTCCCAATCTGCTCCTCCATGTCTCTGTTGCTATTGGAGGGTCTATAGAAAACTCCCAATGAAGTAACTGCTCCTTTCCTGTTTCTGAATTCCACCCACACTGACTCTGTAGGCAAACCCTCCTGGATGACCTCCCTTTTTGCAGCTGTGATACTATCCCTGATTAACAATGACACTCCCCCTCCCCCCACCTCTTTTACCTCCCTCCCTATTCCTTTTGAAACATTCAAACCCCAGAACATCCAACAACCATTCCTGCCCCTGTGGTATCCAAGTCTCCAGAATGGACACAACATCGTAGCTCCAAGGAATGATCCGTGCTCTCAGTTCATCATTTACAAAAGATGAGAAAACAAAAAGGGAACAAATGTAATTGGAATCTGGCTTGGAAAGACAAAGCAGGTTAATTCATTGTCATCGTCATTACTCACTATGAGTGTGACTATCCACTGAGGAAATTCCGTGCCACTGGTCATGGGGTCTGTGGGTCCTTGTGTGGCTGATGAGCCTGATCCTGGAGCCACATCTCCAACCACATATTTGACGGGTGTTTCCCCACAGGTGAGATTGGTCCTTGGCCTGGAGATCATTAAAAGTCCATTCTGTGGTTCCTTTTCCATGCTTCGTCTGCTGATGGGTGTTCACAAACAATTGTGTCCCTTCACACAGGAGTTTCCTTCAACACACTTTCATTTGAATGAGGGTCTCCCATGCATTTACATCAATGTTGGATTATTGAGGGAAGCCTTTTGGTCATTTTTGAAATGATTCCTTTATCCTGTGATCCTTGATAAGTCCCATCAACACTGAGGCAGACTTTCCACATCAGCTGGAGGGACATGTGTCAGCATCCTTGAAGCAGCGAACAGCAGGTAAATTCCAGCTGGAAAGACACTGTGGATGAACTGAAATGTTGCTCTGCCTCGGAACTGGCAGCTGGCTGTGTGTTGAATTGGTTCATCATTGGAGGACCGTTTGCTGGCCTGCCACACACAGGGAATGTTGAAAGTAAAGGTTAGAACCAGAGTGAACTGGCTCTGACTGATGCTGTGCCTGTGTGCCATCCCTCACATACTCCAGCCCGCTGGTCCAAAGACCCTCACATGTTGCTCCATGTCTCAATCTTGAACCCATATCCATCTTCAGTTTTCTTTGCCATCTCTTGTCATGCCTTATCAGAGACCATGTTGACCAATTCTCACTTAACTGCAGACTGTATCTATGTGTCAAATTTTTAGTGAATAATTAAATGAAGCAAGAGAGTAGGCTCAACAGCAGTTAAAAATAGTACAGCATATGATGAAACAGGAAGGAGACAAGAAAACCAAAAAATTGCAATTTTACGAAAAGAGGTAAATTGTCAGTGTTTTTTCAGTGAAAGGTGAACCTTTAAAAGCAAGGCTTAGTGGATCTTAACAAATCAAAAGGAGATTGAGTGAGGCGAATTATTTGATAAGGGTTCCAGATAGAAAAGAAATTTCACAGAATGTATCAGGTGATTATGCGCACAAGGTATTTCAATATGCAATGAAAGCAAAAGGAGAAGGTGTTACTGGTGACAACACAGAGTGAAGAAGCAAGTTCAGAGGATTCTGAATTGGACATCTCTCAAATTAATTTGGACAATGAGGAAGATCTCAAAAATTGGGATAAACTATTGAGTCAACTTCCAGAGGAAAATTGAAATGACCTGAAAGAGTTATTACCATGGCGTGGAGAGATATTCGAGAATAAACTGGAAAGTATTCATTTAACTATAAATGATGTAGATATAGGAAATGCTGTTCCAATTAATCAAAATCTTTTCAGACTTAACAATCTAAAGATGGTACAGGTTCAAAAAGAGATTGAATGCATGTTAAAAGACAACATCATTGAAGCGAGTTGCAGTGACTGGAGCTTACGCAAAGTAATGATGACAAAATCAGATGGTACCCAACGAGTATGTGTGTGTACTACTGCAAAATAAATGTAGTCACAAAGTCTGATTGATCCTGTACTCTATGTTTGGAAGACTGCATTGAGAAGGTGGGCCATCAATTTAATTGTCAGTTGAACTTACTCAGAGGATACTGGCAGGTAACTTTATCTGTTAGAATTAAGAGAGTTTTGGTTTTCATGATCCCAAAGACACTATACCTTACTCCAAGTTCCACCACCTCCACCCCATCTATTCTCAGGAGGACAAATTCCACCATAGAATATCCCAGATGGCCTCCTACTTCAAGGACCCCAATTTCCCCTTCCACATGGTCAATGATGCCATCCAGCACATCTCCTCCACCCTCTACACCTTTGCCCTTGAACTCCACCCCTCCAATCGCAACAAGGACAGAACCCCCCTGATCCTCACCTTCCACCTCACCAACCTCCAAATACAATGCTTCATATTCCCCATTTCCACAACCTACAAACAGACTCCACCACCAGAGATAGATTTCCCTCCCCATTACAGTAGGTGTTCTGTCGAGGCCAATCTATCCACGACTCCCTTGTTCAGTTAATTCCCCCCCACCTTCACCAACCAACCTTCCACTCCGGCACCGTCCCCCGCCACCACAGGAAGTGTAATACCCATGCCCACACCTCCTCCGTCATCTCCATCCAAGGTTCCAAAGGATCCTTCCATATCCGGCAGAAATTTTCCTGCACATTCACATACATCATCTACTATGTCCATTGCTCTCAATGTGGTCTCCTCTACATTGGAGGGATAGGATGACAACTTGTGGAACATCTCTGGGATACAGTCATTAAACAACCCCACCGACCTGTGGTCAAACACTTCAACTCCCCCTCCTGCTCAACCAAGGATATGCAAGTCCTCGGCCTCCTCCACTGCCAGATTCTAGCCATCTTACCCTTGGAGGAAGAATGCCTCATTTTCTTCCTTGGGACCCTCCAACACACAGGATCAAAGTTGATTTCACCAGTTTCCTCATCTACCCTCCCCTCACTTTATCCAAGATCCAACCTTCCAACTTGACATGGTCCTCTTCAAATGTCGTACCTGTCCATTGCCCTTCCCACACTCCTCTCCAACTATCACCATCACCCCTCCCAACCTTCATCTACCCAACACTTTCCCAGCTCCTTTCCCCCTCGCCCCCAACTCATTTATCTCTCAGCCCCCTTGGGCCACCCCCACATTCCTGATGAAGAGCTTCTGCTCGAAACTCCGACTCTCCTGCTCCTTCGATGCTGTCTGATGGCTGTGCTTTTCCAGTCCCACACTTTTTGACACTGATCTCCAGCATCTGCAGTCCTGACTTTCCCCGACCAATTGGACAATACCAATTTAAAGGCATGGCAATTGTGATGAAAAATGCTCCTGCCACATTTCAAAGACTAACCAGTGAGTCATTTCTGGATTACCTCACTTTGCGGTCTACATTGATGACCTCGTGATATTTAATTACATATGGAAGGAACATTTACAGTTTTTATTGGAATGATTTGATTGACCTTTGGAGACAGACCCTGTAATTAACCTGCCTAAGAGTGAATTCAGAAAAGCTCAAGTCAAGTTCCTGGGCCATGTCATCGGACATGGACAGTTGGCCCCATGGAATAAGAAAACAGAGGTTATTGGGGCCTTTCCAATACCATCATTGAAGTCAGCAGTTCCTGGAACTGAATGTGTTTTTTCAGAAGTTTGTCCTTAAATTTAGCAGTGTGGTCATTCCACTGAATGACTTATTGAAAAAGTGCAGAATATTTCAGTGAACAGCAGACTGTCAGAAGGCATTTAACAGCCTGAAAGCTGTGTTAATCACAGCTCCAGTGGGAGCCACACCCAATTATGCAAAGCCATTCAAGGTGTCTATCAATGCAAATGATGTGGGTTCAAGGTTTGTGTGAAGGTTTGTAGCTCGGGTGCTGGTTACAGTTATTGTGGGTGTGTTTGCTGAGCTGGGAAGTTGGTTTGCAGATGTTTCATCTCCTTTCTCAGTGACATCCTCAGTGCTGTGGAGCCTCCTGTGGAGTGCTGCTGTACTGTGTCGATTGGAATGTATTTGGGTTCATTCCTGCTGCTTCTGCCTGCTGGTTCCAGTTGCTCGTTGCAGTGGTGTTGGTGCTGTACTCTTACAAGAAGATGATGAGAAGATCTATCAGGTAATTTTCCAGAAAGTTGAATATTCATCAATAAAAATATCCCATGATTGAAAAGCAGTCTTAGGGTTCATATAATGTCTATGTATTGTAGTGTACTAATAGAGAAAGACTAAAGGTTTTAAAATGAAGCTGTTTCTGTAGATTGATGGTTGATATTTATAAAGGGCGGAGAGTGTGACAACTCTGTCACTTTAAAAAGGGGATTTTGCCCTGGGTTTTTATGAAGAGAGGTTGTAAAGGCAGAGATGCTGAAGTCCCTGTTGATACCAGCCTCAGTCAATAATGTCGAGGCCCTGAATTATTTTTAAAGTATTTGTAACAATGGAAGGGGAGGGGCCAGTTCTGCCAGAGCAGGGTTTCTAGTTTTTTTTAGCTGTAGCAGTAAAAGCTGTTTGTGTCCCTGAAGTGTTGTAAGCTTCAGTAAATGATTTTAACCGTGACTTTCTCTGAAATCTCTCTTGATGTTGAATGACATGTAAACATCTGTGTCTGAATTTACCATTTTGGCAAGGGCTATGTTTATCGGATGTTACGATATTGGAAGAGTTAATTAGCAATAGGTACTGTATCTATTGTTCAATTAAGTTTTCCACTCATTAAGTTATTCTAAATTCCTCTTTCTTTTGTTTGTATTTTACCTATAGTGATTAAATAAATTGTGTTTTGCTAAACGTTGAGTGGTTTGACTGATGGCATCACATCTGGAACACCCAATTCATATCTACCTTTAAACTAAGAAACAGTTCGGATCTAGGGTACCTTTTTGAAATATTTTGAGGGGGGTCGGGTCTGGACCATAACATTCTACAGAGGTTTATAAAATCTTGAGGGACATGCCGAGAGTGAATAACCAATGTCTTCTCCCTAGAAAAGGGGAGTCCAAAACTCGAGAGCAGAGGTAAAGATGAGAGGGGAAAGAATAAAAAAGGAACCTGAGGGGGCAACGTTTTCACACAGAGTATGGTGAGTGTATGAAACAACTTACCAGAGGAAAGGGCATTTAAAGACATTTTGGACAGGTACATGGTTCGGAAAGGGTGAGAGAGATATGGGTCAAACACAGGAAAATGGGACTGCTTCAGTTTAGGAAACCTTGCTGGGATGGACATGTTAGGCCAAAGGGCCTGTTTCCGTGCAATATGACTCTGTGACACGAAGTGCCAATTAATTTTGTCCCAGAACATTGCCTTTTAATGTTCCTCTTTTCTATAATTATCCTCAAAGTGAAAGGGAAGGACATTGGGCTAAATGCTCCCCTCACAGTAATTACCCTCACCATGAAGGGAAGGATGTTGGGGTAAATACTCCCGTCACACTAATTACCCTCACATGAAGGGAAGGATGTTGGGGTAAATACTCCCCTCACAGTAATTACCCTCACACTGAAGGGAAGGATGTTGGGGTAAATACTCCCCTCACAGTAATTACCCTCACACTGAAGGGAAGGATGTTGGGGTAAATACTCCCCTCACAGTAATTACCCTCACACTGAAGGGAAGGATGTTGGGGTAAATATTCTCCTCACAGAAATTACTCTCACACTGAAGGGAAGGATGTTGGGGTAAATATTCTCCTCACAGAAATTACCCTCACACTGAAGGGAAGGATGTTGGGTAAATGTTTCCCTTTCGTGCATTTCTCCTCACACTGAACAGGCTGGAAAGGGAAGGCACAGGAGCAGATAACGGTAAGTGACGATAATTGTTCTTCAGCATATTTTATATCTTGTTCCATTTTGTGATGAATCTGAATGTTAAAATAATCCTCCTCAATAACAGACAATTCTCCTTCAGTTCAAGCAGCAAAACTCTCTGAGTTGCTTATTCAGACGTGAGTGAATCAGTCTTTCCTTTCAACACCAGTTCTAATTTTCCCTCCCTTTCTCCCTGACACTCTATCTGCTCCCAGGCTCCAGGATCCCACTCTCCATGTACTGGATAGAACCAGTTGGGGCTGTGTGATATAGTTCCTTGTTGCTGGCATCTCTAATGCTGTTCAGTCAGATCATTGGGGTTTGATCCCTGACTTCCAAGCCCCAACTCCTCATCCCAGTGCTCTAGCATTGGTCTGCCAACCTGCCCATCTTCATTGGGGTGTTGGTTTTCTGCACCAATCAGAAGGCAAACAGATTCTCCCCTATCCTATTAGATGGTACTTGACCGTCGGTCAACAATTTGCCTCTCCCAGTATGTTTATCCTGGTCAGGAAGAGAATGAGGGAAAAGAGGATGTGAGGGCATCATGGTAAATTGGTTGGGCGGTTAATCCAGAGAACCAGGTAATGTTCTGGGGAACTGGATTTTAATCATCCCACAGGGGATGGTGGAATTTATATACAAAACAATCTGGAATTAAGAGTCTAATAGTGACGACAAACTCATTACCACTTGTGAGGAAATACCCATCTGGGTCAGTAATGTCCTTATGGACAGTAAATGTCATCCTTACAGGGACTGCCCTCCATGTGACTCCTGATGAATTCCTGGTGAAAGGCTTTTTCCTGCTTTTCAGATGCTGCCTGACCTGCTGTGATTTTCCAGCACCACTCTAATCTTGACTCTAATCTCCAGCATCTGCAGTACCCACTTCTGCCGACATGTAACTCCAGACCCACCGCGGTATGGTTTGGTTGCTCTCTGGGCAACTATGGCTGGGCAATAAATGCTGGCCTGGCCAGTGATACACTCATTCTATCAATGAATAAAATAACTGTACAATTGTTGAGGTAAATGTTCCCCTTTCAGGTAATTCCCCTCAAACTGAAATTATAATTCTGAGCTGCTCTGAATTCTGTTTATTACAGACTTTCAAAAAACATTATTACAGGTATCACCGACCTGGAGAAGGAAGAGCAAGGATCAGCATTCTGATCAGCACAAGAATCATCTCAGCAGGTCTTGTGAACAGAGAACCATTGAAACTGCTTTATGTGGTTCCCCCTCCCCAAAGACCAGAGCTTAGTTTGTGTGTGTGTGTGTGTGTGTGTGTGTGTGTATAGCTTTGTGTGCGTGCATGTGTCTGTGTGTATTTGTGTATCTGTGTATGTGTGTGTGGGTGGTTTGCGTGTGTCTGTGGGTGTGTTTGTGTGTATGTTGGTGTGTCTGTGGGTGTGTGTGGGTGTGTATCTGTGTGTGTGTGTGTGTCTGTGTCTGTAAGCCAGGGGATTACTCCAGTTTAACTGGAGAGTGTAGGAGGGCATGTCACAAGCAGCAACAGCCACACCTAAAACTGAGGTGTTAGTCTGGAGAAGTGACCATACAGGTGTACTTGTGTACCAAACAGCACAAGCAGCAAATGGTAGACGGAGCTTAGTGATCCCACAACCAATGGGTTTCCATGAAGGGAGCTGACCAGGCTCTTTAAATTATTATCTGAGCAATGGAGATGGAAATCCACCTTTAAATTATTATCTGAGCGATGGAGATGGAAATCCACCTTTAAATTATTATCTGAGCGATGGAGATGGAAATCTTCTCCTCAGTCACTGACCCTGGATGGATTCTTGGACAATAACCATTTCCGATTCCCTGAATCATCTGGCTGAGTAACTGGCTCGGCCCGGTCCTTGCTGCCTCGAGCTGTTCACGGCCAGTCTGTCTGCTGCTTCGGTATGGGTCAAGGAAAACAGTCCAGTTAGGTGTCACACGTCTCAAATGACTCCCAGTAGCTGGGCTGCTGTGGGGAACCTGAGGGTCGGGTACATGCTCTGGGGAGAGGGGTTCAATTTTCACCATGGCAACTTGTAAAATTTACATTTAATTATTAAATCTGGAATTGTAAACTCATCTCTGTGATGGTGACTATCTGAATTAACATCAATTGTTGTTTAAAGATAGAAACTGTTTCACTAATGTCCTTCAGGGAAGCAAATCTACCATCTTTACCCAATCTGCCCGACAGGTGACTTCAGATCCCCATTTCAAACCTCAGTTGTCCTTTTAGGAGCGATTGAATGCAATGTGTCTGACTCTGACCTGCTGCCCTCTGAAATGGCCAAGCAAGCATCTCACTTCAAGGGTGTTCAGGGATGGGCAACAAACGCTGGGCTTGCCTGTGAGACCCATGTGCCTTGCAAGGATCTGAAAACTACCTAATCTGTTTTCACCGTCTTCTCACTCCCTACACCCTCTAATATTTGCTCCTGCCTCACCTCAACTCTCTCCTATTGTCCAATATCCTTCCTGCTCCAATCACATCTCTCATGAATGTTTTGGACAGTCTGTGTGCTCCTACCCAGAATGAAACACATGACCAGAAGCAATTAGGGCAGAGGTAGACCATTCAGCCCCTCAAGCCTGCTCCAACATTCAGGAAGATCTTGACTGATTTGTTTGTGCTTCATATTCCACATTTTCACCTCGATTTCACGGATTCACAAGAATCTGTTCATCACTGCCTTTAAAAATATTCCATGACCCTACCTCCATGGTTTCCTGACGCAAAGAATTCCAACATCACACAACTGTCCAAGAAAACTGGACACCAACATTGGTGGTGGAGTGGACAGTGAAGAAGGTTATCCCAGAGTATAATGGGAACTTGATCAGTGGAATGATGTGCCAAGTAATGGCAGATGGAGTTTAATCGAAACAAATGTGAGGTGTTACATTTTGGAAAGGCAAATCAGGGTAGGACATACACACTTAATGGTTAGGTTCTGGGGAGTGTTGCCAAGCAAAGAGACTTTAGAGTGCAGACTCACAGTTCCCGAATGATGGAGTTGCAAGTAGAGCTGGTCTGTGATGAAGGTATTTGGTATGCTTTCTATTATTGGGCAGTGCATTAGGGATAGGAGTTGGGATGTCATACTGTGGCTATATAGTGCACTGATTTGGCCAATTTTATCATGCTGCATTCAGTTCTGGTCTCCCTGCTATAGGAAGGATGTAGGGAAACTTGAAAGGGTTCAGAAAAGATTTACAAGGTTGTTGTCAGGGATGGAGGGTTTGAGGTTTCGTAAGAGACTAAGGAGGCCGGGGCTGTTTTCCCTGGACTGTTCAAAGCTGAGGGGTGATCTGAGAGAAGTTAAAATCATGAAGGGCATGGATAGAGCTCCAGCATAGTGGACTTCAAAACTAAAGGGCATAATTTTAAAGTGAGAGGGGAAAGATTTAAAAGGGGTAACCTTTTCCCACAAAGGGGATTGCATGTATGTGATGAGCTGCCAGAGGAAGTGATGGAGGCTGGTACAATTACAATATTTGAAAGGCATCTCGATGGGTATATGAACAGGAAGGGTTTAGCAGGATATGGATCAAATGCTGGCAGATGGGACCAGATTAATTTAGGATATCTGGCTGGTATGGAAGTGTTGGACTGAAGGGTCTATGGCCATGTTGTACAACTGTATGACTAAAAACATTTACGATATTATACATTTCAATCAAGTGATCCCTGTTGTGTGTAAATTACTACAAGCTTCGCTTAATTTGAATACATTTTAAGAAATCTTTGAGACAATGAAATATTGAACCACCTTCTCAAATTTTATTGCATATAGCAATAAAATAAGACTCCTTAAAAAACAAGTTAAGCCTCACGATTCAACTGAGCTAGTCCCTGATTTTTGGTGGAATTTAGTCTACGATTCAAACCTAAGCGTCTATCTCTGGATA
This sequence comes from Chiloscyllium punctatum, assembly GCF_047496795.1. NCBI lineage: Eukaryota > Metazoa > Chordata > Chondrichthyes > Orectolobiformes > Hemiscylliidae > Chiloscyllium > Chiloscyllium punctatum. Next base: position 11,814,026 of record NC_092740.1, on the reverse strand, counting down.
TCCAAGGTCCAAACCTTTTGCTGAATTGTTCTCTGGAGTTCTCTTACTGAAAAATTCTGAAGATGAATTCTTACAGGATATTACTTCATGTGGAGTTTCTGATGTGACATTATTGAGTATCCGTTAGATCCTTTCATCCACAAAATCCATGAGTGATCAAGTCTGTAACTTGCCTTCTTATCAGGAGTAGCTTCCTTGTTCCTTGATACATTTGGTGTTAACTATCTCCTGTCTCCAGGAACAACATGTTGATGTTGCTTTGACTCTTTCTTCCTGGGGATGGATAATTATCATGTTGCTTTTAACTCCTTGATAACAGTTCCTCCTTGTCTCTTTCATCTCAGGACCAGTTTATTCCAGAGAGAGTCATTGTTTATTCTTTCAACCCCTGAACCGTTATTAAAGTTTGAAGTTTACATTCTCACAGTCCCTCATTATTCTAAACTCCAGTGGAAACAAACCCAGCCTGTCCTCCCTCTCCTCATGAGACAACCTGCTTCTCAATCTCAGAAACCTCCTTTGAGCCAGCACCAATATCCTTCATTATGTACAGCATTTGAGATATGGTCACAGAAATACTCTGTATAACTGAAACAAAACATTGATACACTTATATCCAATTCCTCCTTTATTCTAGGATAGAATGCTGTTAACCTCCCTGATGACATGGTGCAAGTAAGGACTGCAGGACTTGATTCTCCTGCTCCTCGGATGCTGCCTGACCTGCTGTGCTTTTCCAGCATCAGACTCTTGACTCTGATTACAATGGTGCATCTGTTGACTAAACTTTTGTGATCTATCTCCCACCACACCTCAGAATTCTGCAGTCCTTCTTATTTGAATAATTCTCTACTTTTCCCTGTGTTTAGTGTGTCTGCCCTGCCCAATGTCTGTACTCTGTGATCAATACAGGCGAATCCAACTCTCCTGTTCAATCCTTTCACCAGATTATGGCAACATTATCACATTGTCTGTGACACCTTGCAGTAATGAATTAGTTGCCTACCAATATAAAAATAATGATGTGGAGATGCCGGTGTTGGACTGGGGTGTACAAAGTTAAAAATCACACAACACCAGGTTATAGTCCAACAGGTTTAATTGGAAGCACACTAGCTTTCGGAGCGACGCTCTTAATCACCTGATGAAGGAGCATCGCTCCGAAAGCTAGTGTTCTTCCAATTCAACCTGTTGGACTATAACCTGGGGTTGTGTGATTTTTAACAATATAAAAATAGAGTGCTTCATCTGCTGTAAGGGGTTAGTGAGTTTGGAAGATTTGTAGCTCAGGCTGAGGACAGAGGACTCCTGTCCAAAGAAATGGGCACAGAGGCAAAGGCAACGGAAGAAGAGATCAACATCATGTCGTGTCTGAACGTTGGTGAGGTGGGAGTGCAAAGTGATTAAAACTGAGACTTTGGCTGAATTCAGAACACACACAAACAATGAAATGATTCAAAAATACAGAGGCAAAAGCTTTTGAAGTTTGTGTCTTGGAAGAACAGGGAATGTGCCCAAACACTGTTCAGTTTCCTGACCGTGAGGATGCAGTCACTGCATTCCTGTTCGTTACTGCAGTTACATGGGATCACCACCAGCTCCAAGTTCCCTTCCAAGCCGCCCAGGGGCTTTGGAAATAATTAATAATATATAATAATTAATAATTAATAATAATTAATAATAAATAATTAATACTAAATAATTATCCATTCCTCTCCGGCTGCAGGAGAGGTGCTGGACGACAGGAGGACAGCCAGTCTGGTACCATTGTTCAAGAAGAGAGCAAGGGATAAACCAGGATACTTCAGGCTAGTCAGTCTAAACTCTGTGTCAAAACGTGTGGCAGGTCAGGCTGATGAAGGACTTATGTCTAAAACGTTGACCCTCCTGCTCCTCAGATGTTGCCTGAGCTGCTGTGCTTTTCCAGTGCCACACTGTTAAACTCTGACTCTCCAGCATGTGCAGTCCTCACTTTCTCTCAGTCTATACTCAGTGGGGTGGAAACTGTTCGAAGTAATTCTGAGGGACGGAATGGATCTGCATTTGGAGAGACAGGGATCAATCATGAACATGGATTTGTTCAGGAGAAGTCATGTCTTAACAACTTCCCTGAATTTTTTGGAAGAGGTGACCAGGTATGTAGATGAGGAGAATGAATTTGATGTTGTCTTTTGAATGCAAAGACAGATAGATTTTTGAACAGTAAAGGAATTAAAGGTTATGGTGAGTGTGCAATAAATGAAGCTGAGTCCATGAAAGGATCAGCCATGATCTTATTGAATGATGAACCAGGCTCGGGGGGTCAGATAACCCTCTCCTGCTCCTATTCCTTTTGTTCTTGTGTCTTCTTGTACTTCGGCAAGACTTTTGATCAGGTTCCACATGGGAGAATTACAGCAAAGGTGAGAGGCCATGGGATCCAAGGAAATTTCGGGTAAATTGGATGAATAACTTGCTGACTGGCAGGAAACAGAGGGTGATAGTCGAGGGGCACTTTTGTGACTGGAAGTGTGTGTCCGGTGGGATCCCACAGGGGTCACTGTTGGGTCCCTTGCTATTTGCGGTTCGTCGTAAATGATTTAGACTTGAATGAAGAGGGGTTGATCAATATGGTCCCAGATGATAAACAAATAGTGGGTGGCACGGTGCCACAGTGGTTAGCACTGCTGTCTCACAGCGCCAGAGACCCGGGTTCAATTCCCGCCTCAGGTGACTGACTGTGTGGAGTTTGCATGTGTATGCGTGGTTTTCCTCCGGGTGCTCCGGTTTCCTCCCACAGTCCAAAGATGTGCAGGTCAGGTGAATTGGCCATGCTAATTTCCCGTAGTGTTAGGTAAGGGGTAGAAGTAGGGGTATGGGTGGGTTGCGTTTCGGCGGGGTGGTGTGGACTTGTTGGGCCGAAGGGCCTGTTTCCACAGTAATCTAATCTAAAAAACATCTAAAAAACATTGTGGTGGTAAATATTGAGGAGATCGCCTTAGACAACAAGAGGATCTATACGGGCTGGTCAGATAGACTGATCAGGAGCAAACAGTATCCAACATGGATAAGTGTGAGGTGATACACTTGGGACGGAAAAGGGAAGGGAAGATATAATGAGCAATAGGACCCTGGGAAACACCAAGGATCAGAGCGACCTTGGTGTGCATGTACACCAGTCCCTTAATGTATCGGGACAGGTGGATAACATGGATAAAAAACCCTATGGGATACTTCCCTTTATTAGTTGAAGCATAGAGCTTAATTCAGAGCAGTGAGGTTATGTTGGAACTGGGTGAAAAATTGATTAGGTCACAGCTAAAGAATTGTGTGAAGTTCAGGAATCCACATTATGGGAGGGATCTGGAAATGGCACAGAGCAGATTTGCCAGGATGTTACCTGGGCTGGAGAGTTTCAATTCTGAAGAGAATTCGGATAGATTGTTTTCTCCAGGGAGGAGGAGATTGAGAGGAGACATGATTGAGATGCGTAAAATTATGAGGGACATAAATACAGTTGAATTGAAAATGGTTTCCCCGTGATGGAGTGTTCAGTGACCATGGGGCATTAATTTAAGGTACGGGGCAGGGCAATTGTTTTTATTCATTCATGAAACATGCATATCACTGTCTGGCCAGCATTCATTGCCCATTCCTTGTTGATCTCTTGAGAAGATGGCGATGGGCTGCCTTCTTGAACCATGATTTGGATGTACCAGTGTTGGGCTGGGGTGGAAAAAGTTAAAAAACACACAGCACCAGGTTATAGCCCAACGTTATTTGGAAGCACTTGTTTTCGGAGCACTGCACCTTCGTCAGATGACTGTGGAGTACAAGATTGTAAGATGCAGAAGTGTTCTCTGACTGGCAGGAGTGTTCCCTTCCAGTCGGAGAGCACTTCAACTTGGATCGAAAACTCCAAGTAAATTGGAGAATTTTGTGAACTTCTAAAAAAACTTCACCATTTTGGATGATCCCAGGAAGAGTGAGGCTTGATTTCCAAACTGCTACCTCAGTGAGGTGTAACGATCCCATATGTAATATAGGATTGACGCATGTGTGTGGTATATCGATACGTTCTTTATACATTTTCTGTATCTCTATCAATGTCTTTCCCTTGATGTGGGTCAGCTTTTATTGCTTATTCCTTGAGAAGATTGTGCTGGATATCCAGCTGTGTGGAGGGTGTTTTTAATAATGGTTTTCTGGATCACTCAGGGAACATGAAGAAATGGAAACATTCACATTTATATCATGTTAATGAGGTTGATCCTCAATCCCTCTGACCTAGAAAGGCAGGAATTAAAATCACTGAGTCTTATTTTGCAGATTTTAAATTGTTCCAGACAATTTGTAAACTTCCAATTTAAGTTTAAAAAAACATTTATTCCTTTCAGTCTCTTTCTTCTGTTTTCATTTCTCAACAAACAGCAATATGCAAACAACCAGTTATTAGTTTTATTGACAAAAGGGTAACGAGGGAGAGAACAGGGCCCCTCAAAGATCAGCAAGGCGGCCTTTGTGTGGAGCCGCAGAAAAAAGGGGAGATACTAATTGAGTATTTTGCAGCAGTATTTACTGTGAAAAAGGACATGGAAGATATAGAATGTAGGGAAATAGATGGTGACACATTGCAAAATGTCCAGATTACAGAGGAGGAAGTGCTGGATGTCTTGAAAATGCATAAAGGTGGATAACTCCCCAGGACATTATCAGGTGTACTCTAGAACTCTGTGGGAAGCTAGAGAAGTGATTGCTGGGCCTCTTGCTGAGATATTTGCATCATTGATAGTCACAGGTGAGGGGCCGGAAGACTGGAGATTGGCAAACATGGTGCCACTGTTTAAGAAGGGCGGTAAAGACAAGCCAGGGAACTATAGACCAGTGAGGTTGACCTCAGTGGTGGGCACGTTCTTGGAGGGAATCCTGAGGGACAGGATGTACATGTATTTGGAAAGGCAAAGACTGATTCGGGATAGTCAACATGGTTTTGTGCGTGGGAAATCATGTCTCACAAACTTGATTGAGCTTTTTGAATAAGTAACAAAGAGGATTGATGAGGGCAGAGCGGTAGATGTGATCTATATGGACTTCAGTAAGGCGTTCGACAAGGTTCCCCATGGGAGACTGGTGAGCAAGGTTAGATCTCAAGGAAGACAGGGAGAGATACTCAATTGGATATAGAACTGGCTCAAAGGTAGAAGACAGAGGGTGGTGATGGAAGGTTGTTTTTCAGACTGGAGGCCTGTGACAGGTGGAGTGTCATAAGGATCGGTGCTGGGTCCTCTACTTTTTGTCATTTACATAAATGATTTGGATGTGAGCATAAGAGGTACAGTTAGTAAGTTTGCAGATGACTCCAAAATTGGGGGTGTAGAGGACAGCGAAGAAGGTGACCTCAGATTACAACAGGATCTGGACCAAATGGGCCAATGGGCTGAGAAGTGGCAGATGGAGTTTAATTCAAATAAATGCGAGGTGCTGCATTTTGGGAAAGCAGGAGTTATGCACTGAATGGTAAGGTCCTGGGGAGTGTTGCTGAACAAAAAGACCTTAGAGTCCAGGTTCACAGCTCCTTGAAAGTGGAGTCAGAGGTAGATAGGATAGTGAAGAAGGTGTTTGGTATGCTTTCATTTACTGGGCAGATCATTGAGTATTGGAGTTGGGAGGTCATGTTGCAGCTGTATAGGACATTGGTGTTACCACTGTTGGAATATAGCGTGCAATTCTGGTTACCTTCCTATCAGAAAGATGTTGTGAAACTTGAAAGGGTTCAGAAAAGATTGACAAGGATGTTGCCACGATTGGAAGATTTGAGCTACAGGGACAGACTGAACAGGCTGGGGCTGTTTTCCCTGGAATGTCGGAGGCTGAGGGGTGACCTTACAGAGGTTTACAAAATTATAAGGAGCTTGGATAGGATAAATAGACAAAGTCTTTTCCCTGGGGTCGGGGAGTCCAGAACGAGAGGGCATAGTTTCAGGGTGAGAGGGGAAAGATATAAAAGAGACCTAATGGGAAACTTTTTCACACAGAGGGTGGTACGTGTCTGGAATGAGCTGCCAGAGGAAGTGGTGAAGGCTGGTACAACTGCAACATTTAAGAGGCATTAGGATGGGTATATGAATAGGAAGGGTTTGGAGGGATATGGTTCGGGTGCTGGCAGGTGGGATTAGAGTGAGTTGGGATATCTAGTCAGCATGGACGGGTTGGACCAAAGGGTCTGTTTCCATGCTGTACATCTCTGTGACTCTATGACATTGATTCATGGATAGACATTGAGCAGGTCACCAGGGAGAACTTTGAATAGTCACCACTGGTTCATGTGGGCCTACCCCTGTTGTCACAGCTAATGCTGCTGAGATTATGAGTGGAATCTTACAGGGGCCTGAATGATGAGCCAAGATCAAATTTGTGGTGGAATCAGATGAGAAGTGCGCTGAGGTCTATCTCAGTATCGGGAGCATCTCGCTGCATCTTTTATGGATTTGCTGAGCAGTGAGGCAGGTCTCTCACTGGGCAGCAGCAAATTAGGAATTAAGGGGCATTATAACTTTTTAAATGTCTTATTACTGCCCGAACCGTACTGACTAACATTCAGCTTCCTGTCTTACCAAACATGCCGAACAAGCTAGAAGGGCTTATTGCCGAAACATCGATTCTCCTGCTCCTTTGATGCTGCCCGACCTGCTGCGCTTTTCTAGCAACACATTTTTCAGCTCTGGTCTCCAGCATCTGCAGCCCTCACTTTCTCCATGGTGAATCCTCAGGTAAAATCAGGCTCTCTGCCTGTATTCCTGATGAAGGGCTTTTGCCCGAAACCTCAATTTTACTGCTCCTCGGATGCTGCCTGAACTGCTGTGCTTTTCCAGCACCACTCTAATCTAGACCCTGAATCCTCAACATGGAGGAGGACAGAGCAGGTACCTGGAGACTTCAGCTCACCGCTGGCTGTGAGGAGTCTCCACGCTGCTCAGCACCAAACAGCGTCTCAGGGAATGATCCACAGGAATCATCCACACACACACCCATCATCCACAGACATTGGCATCCCAACATTTACCAACCCCTCTCCATCTTCACAGCAGCTCTCCGATACATTGACGGGTCACTTTGGAAGCACAGATCCATATTGAGGGCAATTAACATTGAAAGGTTACTGCAGGCAGAGGGACAGGCACGCAGCTCCTTGATTGGACCAGGCTCCATCTCGGGCTTTAATCACCAAGCCTTGTTTGCAGATAGACTACGTCCACAAATAATCCATGGTCAGTCACTAGTGGTCCCCATTAGCAGCTGTTTATTCTTCCAGGCTGACCTTTACCATTCCCTTTGTCTGTCCAGCTTTCTCTCTCTCTCTCTCTCTCTCTCTCTCACTCTCTCTCTCTCTCTCTCTGGGTTCTATCTTCAGCTGTCATTTACTCCTTCTCCTTCCCTCCAGCCCTTCTTTGACAGACATACCAACCTTTTCCCAGCTGTAATCAGTTCTGAACAATGATCACTGGCCCTGAAACATTAACTCTGCTTTCTCTCCACAGATGCTGCACCCTTCAGTCTAACACCTGCAGCATGTGCCAGCTGCCCACACAAGCAAACACACTGCATGTCTATTCAACTCGATGGCCTTGTCAGAAACTGGGTGGGGGCTGGACCTCAGGCCAGTTAAATGAAGGGGTCAACTGCTCAGGCCAGGCACCATCAGCAAATCTGTCTGCCTGCAGTTCAGGGAGAGGGCGACAGTCAGTGCTGTGGGGCCAGCAGCTTCAGTCAGGAGAACCTCGTGTTGTTAGTCTGGGAGTGGTCAGGGGTCTGACCAGTCATGTTCCAGGGGCTGTCAGTCAAAGTCACTCAGAGATTTGGGATGAATACGGTCCTGGGGACCAGTCCATTGATTGTTCAGGAGGCACAGTGGTGGAATCGTTCCTGAAAGGGATGGGGGAGTTGAGGCCTGGTGGGGAAAGGCAGAGGGACCTGTGGAGGTTGGGACAAGAATGATGATCGGCGAGGGCATCTCAAGGAGTATGGGGGGCGGGGTGGGGGGGGGAGCTAGACATATCGATGTGGGTATTGCAATGTCTCTTTATACTCGTTGTTTTAAAATTATCAATATAATGTCATTGTGGTGGAGATAGTACCCTCCCACCTGTCACATTTAGCATTTTGCACAGACACAGGAAGCTTCTTACAGTTGTCAGCCATCCACAGTTAAGTCAGGGAGACAGCCTTTCTCAGGGGCCCCTGGTGCACTCAGCCGAGTGCAGCCTCCGATCTGTCCTGGCCCTGCTCGGATGGTCTCCATATAAGGGATGAGGAACCGAATAATCAGCAGCACACTCTCCGTCCAGACTCTTTCTGCCCCTTTGCAGGCTGTTTTTCTCCTGGAATGAGAGAGAGCCAGGTAACAATGCTCAAAAAAACTTAGTGCTGCTTGGACTTACCAAAAAGACACAAGATACAGCCCAAAGCGTCTGGGGTCTGAGAAGGAAAGTATAGAAATTAAAGAAATAACATGCAAACCACACACAGGCTTCAGCATCCACAACTGATTTCTTTGTTCTATTAAGACCTGTGCTTGGTTTTAAAGTCAAACCAGACTCACTGAATTTGTATCTTTCTCCACCCGGATTAGTGATTAACTCAGCAGGGATCTGTGACCCTGGCTCACCCCTTATCCCCACAATGTGTGCTCAGGACGGACAGTCCAGGATAGCAGCCTCCATCTGTGTCCCCAGTCACTGTCCCTTCAGCAATACAGGGGGATCTGGGTTACCAGAGAGAAGGAGGGAAACTCTTTATCTGATCTTGTGCTCTTCCTGTCCTGGGATTGTTAGATGGGGACATTTATAAGGGATCTTTATTTTCCATTTCCTTTCAGTTTTGAAAGAGTAGGGATTGCCTCATTCTGTATCAGACCTTGTGATGTACCTGCCCTGGGAGTGTTTGATGGAGATAATGTCAAGGGTGCTTTCCTTCAGGTTATTTTCAGGTTTAAAAAGTAGAAGGAACATGACTCTGTATCCAACCCTGTGCTGGGTGTGTTTAAACAGAATTATAAAACTTTATAATAAAGACACTGAGAGAAAACATTGAGGAAATGCTTGGCATATCTTGTCTCATTCGCGAAAGAGTGTTACCAGGAGGAGGAAGGACAACATTTGAATATTGCAAATTTTATAACAGAATCAACTGTATTTTATTGAAAAAGAAGAATAAAATTTGATAGAGATCGCAAATACAATGAACAATAGAATTCAAGGAGTTCTCAGAGCTAAACAAACCTGGGACATGACCAAAAGAGAACAGCTATTAAGTTTGGAATACAACATTGAAAAATCCCAAGCCTAGAGAAAACAATGATTGTTAAAAGACAAAAGAAACCCAGGATTATCTATAGGAATGCCCATCATTGATCATGTGTTTTACACGAATGGTCCGATGGAGGGGAAAAGGAGGGCACAGCAACTATTTTGGGTATGATCATTGTAGAAACACATTGTATGAAAAGACTGTTTTTGACTGCAAAAATCAGAGTGTGTCATTGATCTCTCTTCCAGCCTGAGCTGCAGGTTCAGGGATCGATTGTGTTCTCATGTTGAAGACAGATTCGGGGATGATCCTTTGGCCCTCTCCATGCATTCACCAGTTTCTGATTGAATAAAAGTCAGCCACGTCCCTGATTCCTGTCTGTCTCCTGACTCTTTGTCTCCAGTCTGGGTTCTCGCTCCTACAGATTGACGATACAATGAGGAATCTCAGCTTGAAGCCGAGATGTGGGTGAGCAAAATTTTATGTACCACCCCTCTTAGAATATAAGGCACTTGGTGCGTGAAAAGCCAGGGCAAAAAAAAAGTTTAATTGGAGTGAGCAGGTGGAGACAGAATTACAGGTCGGGGTGGACTGGGGGTGCCCGGCACGCGACAGCGTGAGACAAAGAGACACCAAGAGACTTGGTGAGAGAATGCAAGATAAAGAGAGACCAAGAGTCTTCAGCAAGGGACAATGTGAAAACAAAGAGAGCAAGGGAGACCCTAAAGCATGAAGAAGTAACAAAGAAGATTGATGAGGGCAGAGCAGTAGATGTAATCTATATGGACTTCAGTTATGTGTTCGACAAAGTTCCCCATGGGAGACTGATTAGCAAGGTTAGATCTCATGGAATACAGGGAGAACTCGCCATTTGGATACAGAACTGACTCAAAGGTAGAAGTCAGAGGGTGGTGGTGGAGGGTTGTTTTTCAGACTGGAGGCCTGTGACCAGTGGAGTGCCACAAGGATCGGTGCTGGGTCCACTACTTTTTGTCATTAACATCAATGATTTGGATGCGAACATAAGAGGTACAGTTAGTAAGTTTGCAGATGACACCAATACTGGAGGTGTAGTGGACAGTGAAGAAGGTTACCTCAGATTATAACAGGATCTTGACCAGATGGGCCAATGGGCTGAGAAGTGGCAGATGGAGTTTAATTCAGATAAATGTGAGGTGCTGCATTTTGCGACAGAAAATTTTTGCAGGACTTCTACACTTAATGATAAGGTCCTAGGGAGTGCTGCTGAACAAAGAGACCTTGGAGTCTCCTTGTCATTGCTCCTTGAAAGTGGAGTCGCAGGTAGATAGGATAGTGAATGAGCGTTTGGTATGCTTTCCTTTATTGGTCAGAGTATTGAGTACAGGAGTTGGGAGGTCATGTTGCGGCTGTACAGGACATTGGTTCAGCCACTGTTGGAATATTGCATGCAATTCTGGTCTCCTTCGTATTTGAAGGATGTTGTGAAACTTGAAAGGGTTCAGAAAAGATTTATAAGGATGTTGCCAGGATTGAAGGATTTGAGCTATAGAGAGAGGCTGAACAGGCTGGGGCTGTTTTCCCTGGAGCATCAGAGGTTGAGGGTGACCTTATCGAAGTTTACAAAATTATGAGGGACATGGATAGGATAAATAGACAAAGTCTTTTCCCTGGGGTCGGGGAGTCCAGAACCAGAGAGTGTAGGTTTAGGGTGAGAGGGGAATGATATGAAAGAGATCTAAGGGGCAACTTTTTCATACAGAGGGTGGTACATGTATGGAATGAGCTGCCAGAGGAAACGGTGGAGGCTGGTAAAATTGCAACATTTAAGAGGCATTTGGATGAGTGTATGAATAGGAAGGGTTTGGAGGGATATGGGCCAGGTGCTGGCAGGTGGGACTAGATTGGGTTGGGATATCTGGTCAGCATGGACGGGTTGGACCGAAGGGTCTGTTTCTCTGCTGTACATCTCTATGACTCTATGACTCCAAATGGAATCAGACACAGCCCGACATAGAGTCGAGGACAATGGCAGAACAGAACTGAAAAGAAAAACCCACTGGGTTCCAGACCAGTCTGTGTTTGAGAAAAATAAAACCTAAATTAAAGATATGATAGAGGACAGTTGGAATAGGGAGGGAACTGAATCAGAACAGGAAGCTTGGTGGCTGGGTCAAAGAAAGAGAAATCGACCAATGAGTTAATCAGCTTTGTGGGTCTGTTCAAGCAGAATACAAAAGAGGAACAGAATTAAGCTGAAATAGCTGCAGTGTTCATAACTGAAAAAGTGACAGAGGAAGACTGAATTTCTGCACCGGGCTGGTTCACTGAACCTTGGAGAAGGGTTAACTCTTTGTGGTTTGGTTTGAATGCACGAGTGTTGTTTGCAAAATGTTTTCTTGTGCAATTTGTGTGTTTTTGTTTCTTGGAACTTTAGATCTGGGGATATGTTGAAGTTAGTTTGTATTTTGGAAATGTTGGGTGATTTAGAAGTGTGATATGTGCCATATGTGAGCCAGTCTGGTTAATATAATGTCCATTTAAGAAACTATCAGTGGTTGTGCATGGCAGAAGTCTGCGACAAAATGTTGATTTAAGAAGTTGGTTCATCAGGCTTGGTAAAAGCTTTTGGAATTGGCTCCGTGCTGTGTTTGGACTTGGGTAAAATTTTCATTCCAGAAATTACCAATATTTGGGATTGCAGTTTCTTGCCAGAATGAACTTCCAAACACTGTTCTAACACATGAGTGAATCTTTAATTCCAGATGATAAGATTTGCTCATTGTAAAGGTACTTTGGTGTGAGACAATTAAAAAAATATATGAAATGTGGAATCTTGGAAATACAATTCTCTTTGATCAAAATTCTGATGGTCTGTTCTAAAATCTGATAAAGCTGATAAAATAATTAGGAAAGGCAAATTTAACAAAGGAGGTGTTTTTTTTCCTAAAGTATAACATTTATTTTGGAGGAGGAGGAATGACGGATGATTTAATTACCTGCAAGAGATTGTGCCCCCCTCCCCTTTTTGCATCGTTGAAAACTAATTAACCCATTCTACTTCTCATGGAATGGATGGATACTTCCTTTAGGAATTTTGAATCCATAGATGATGTTATTTTATTGCTACTGGGTGAAGGGACCTGTAAATAGAGACTGGAGGATAAAAATATTAAGAAATTAACACAAGTTAAGAGAGTACTCAATTGGGCTAGGAAGGAGCTAGCACACAATGGCTGAGTGGTATTATTGCTGGGTAAAATGGGCTTTGGGGAGGGAATCTGCTCAACACCAACATTGTCAGTGCAGACTCAATCAATGGGTGGGAATCAGATAACTTCCCAGTCAGATCTGAGTCAAGCAGGGCTGTCCTCTCTCTCCTGCCTTGTTTGTGCGCTGCATAGAGCCATTTGCCGAGTCCATCAGGAAGGATGCGAGCCTGAGAGGGGGAACTTTTCCTGGCAGCGGGGGCCTGCAGGTTAAGGCCTCCCTGTACATGGATGACGTTGCTGTTTTCTGCTCGGATCCGCTGTCCGTGCACAGACTCATGTGCATATGTGACCAGTTCGAACGGGCCTCGGGGGCCAAGGAAAACCGAGGCAAGAGTGAGGCCATGCTCTTTGGGAACTGGGCCGACCAATCCTCAATCCCCTTCACCGTCAGGACCGACCACCTGAAGGTGCTGGGTATTTGGTTCGGGGGGAGTGGGTCGTGCACCAAGTCTTGGAAGGAGCGTGTCAGCAAAGTGAGGCAGAAACTGGGCAGATGGAAGCTACGGTCACTCTCCATTGCAGGAAAAAACCTGGTCATCAGGTGTGAGGCACTGTCATTGCTGTTGTACGTGGCACAGGTCTGGCCTATTCCCAGAACCTGTGCCGCTGCAGTCACCCGGGCCATCTTCCAGTTTATATGGAGTTCAAAGATGGACCGGGTCCGAAGGGACTCGCTGTACAAAGATCTGGGCAACGGGGGAAATAATACACCCAATGCCACCCTCACCCTGATGGCCACCTTTGTGTGTGGCTGCATCAAGCTGTGCGTGGATCCCCGGTACGCAAACACCAAGTGTCACTACGTACTGAGATTCTACCTGTCCCCGGTCTTGCGAAGGATGGGCCTGGCATCGCTGCTGCGGAACGCTCCGAGTAGTTGGACCGTTCCGTATCACCTGTCCTTCGTGGAGAAGTTTATGAAGAAAAACACCTTTGACCACAAGTCCATCAGGAAGTGGTCAGCACGTAGTGTCCTTGAGACCCTTCGGGAAAAGGAGAGGGCGGATCCTATCGAGCGGTTCCCTGAGCAGACTGTCAAAGCCATTTGGCAGAATGCCTCATCGCCAGAACTTTCCAACAAGCACCAAGACGTGGCTTGGCTGGTGGTGAGAAGGGCTCTGCCTGTGAGATCCTTTATGCACGCCTGGACTCTCAGCAACACCGCACGCTGCCCTCGAAGCGGCTGCGGGGGGGAACGAGACTGTTACACACCTCCTTCTGGGATGTGCCTACGCAGAAGAAGTCTGGAGAGGAATGCATTGGTGTTTGTCGAGGTTCGTCCCGAGCAGTGCTGTGACGCGGGACTCCGTGCTCTACGGTCTGTTCCCTGGGACGCACACCGAGACGAACATCAACTGTGCCTGGAGGATCATCAACTCGGTGAAGGATGCTCTCTGGGCGGTCCGAAACCTGTTGATCTTCCAGCTGAAGGAGTTGACCCGGATTGAGTGTTGCAGAGTGGCACATTCCAAGGTCCAGGACTACGTGTTGAGGGATGCACCACAAACTCCCAAAATTGGCCAGTGAAGAAACCTGAAGGATCATACAGAATAATGACTGACTCTCGCAGTCTAAAGAAATATGCAGATAAACTGGGGACTGGTGATGCAGATCCCAACACTATAATAAACAATATAGGGTCAGAAACCAAGCCCTTTATAATCCTAGACATAGCAAACGGGTTCTGGACTCTGCCTCTCGACCCCAAACACCAATATACATTTCCCTTTCCCACAGGTGACTGACAGTACACCTGGACAAGAGGACCACAAGGGCTCTTCATTAGCTCTGCAATGGCTGATGTAATCGCAAAAGGTCCCAAAACAGAGTGTGTAAGATTATAACAGGTTGACGAGATGCTGATTGCTTCTAGTACTGAGGGAAACCACTACAAGACAGAACTGAAAACGTTAAAAACCATTGGAGCTTCTGGATTAAAAATAAAACCAAAGAAAGCCCAGCTCAGCAAACGGGAAGTGTCTTACATGGGACAAAGTTAAAAATCACACAACACCAGGTTAGAGTCCAACAGGTTTATTTGGAAGTACGAGCTTCCGGAGCGCTGCTCCTTCATCAGGGAGCTGTGGAGCAGGATCAGAAGGCACAGAATTTATAGCAAAAGATCACAGTGTCATGCAACTGAAACGATAGATTGATCAAACCGAGATTGGTGTTAAGTCTTTCACATTTTAGAATGGGTTACGGTTTTAGGCTCATTATGATGTAAATCCCAGAACTTCTCTCAAAGGAAAGGAGTGAGTATAAGTACTTACCCTTCGACACCAGCAACCTTTTAGAGTGAGAGCAGCAGCGGAGGTAAGGCAAACCAGGAAGGCTCCAGCTAAGTTAAAGGGGATGTTTAACATTACTTAACGGGAGTCACCAGCGGTGTTTATCCTCCACAGTAGGTGTGGGAGCAGCGGGGGAAGTGACCCAGATCAGAGGGGCTGTCGGGAAGGAAAGTAAGTGACCATATATATTAGCAAGGCGGCTTGCTCCTCCTGCAGAACGTGGCAGGTGAGAGACATGACACATGTCTCCGCTGGCTCCATCTGTGGGAAGTGCACCCAACTCCAGCTCATTGAAAATTGTGTTCGGGAATTGGAGCTGGAGCTGGATGAACTGCGGATCATTCGGGAGGCTGAGGGGGGGAATTGAGAGGAGTTACCGGCAGTTGGTCACTCCTGAGTCTCAGGATAAGGATAGATGGGTTACAGTCAGGGGGAGGAAAGGGGACAGACAGACAGTGCAGAGATCCCCTGTGGACATTCCCCTCAGCAATAAGTATATCATTTTGGATACTGCTGGGGGGGTGACCGACCAGAGGAAAGCCATAGTGGTCAGTGCTCTGGCACTGAGCCTGACACTGTGGCCCAGAAGGGAAGGGGGGCAGAATAGGAAAGTGCTCGTGGTAGGAGACTTGATTGTTAGGAGAATTGACAGGAGATTGTGTGGTCAGGATCGGGATTCCCGGAAGGTATGTTGCCTCTTTGGTGCCAGGGTCCGGGATGTCTCCGATCGGGTGTATAAAATTCTGAAAGGGGAGGGCGAACAACCAGAAATCGTGTTATATATTGGCACCAATGATATAGCCAGGAAAAGGATTGAGGATATAAAAAGTGATTTCAGGGAGTTAGGGTGGAAGCTGCAGAGCAGGACGAACAGAGTAGTGTTCTCAGGTTTACTACCGGTGCCACAAGTTGGAGAGGTGAGGAACAGGAAGCTGGCACAGCTTAACCCATGGCTTCGCAGCTCGTTTAGGAGGGAGGGCTTCAGATATGTAGATAATTGGGATGCCTTCTGGGGAAGGTGGGACCTGTGAATGTAGGACGGGTTGCACCTGAGCTGGAAGGGGACCAATGTCCTGGGTGGAAGGTTTGCTCGAGTGGTTCAGGAGGGTTTAAACTAGTATGGCAGGGGGGGTGGGAACCTGAGCTATATACCGGTGGTGAGAGTTGATGGAGATGAGGCAATAGCAAGAGGTAGCGCAGCCAGTGGGAAGGGATTTCCTGGGAAAGAAACAAGGGATTGATTAAAGTATGTTTGCTTTAATGCAAGGAGTATCAGGAACAAAAGTGATGAGCTTAGAGCATGGATCAGTACCTGGTGCTATGATATTGTGGCCATAACAGAGATGTGGGTTTCTCAGGGGCAGGAATGGTTGCTGGAAGTTCCAGGGTTTAGAACATTTAAAAAGAATAGGGAGGGGGGGAAAAGAGGAGGGGGTGTAGCACTGCTAACCAGAGAGGGTATCACAGCTACAGAAGTTACCATTGTCGAGGAGGGTCTGCCTACTGAGTCAGTATGGGTGGAAGTTAGGAACAGTAAGGGAGCAGTCACCTCATTAGGGATTTACTACAGGCCCCCCAATAGCAGCAGGGAGATTGAAGAAAGCATAGGTCAGCAGGTTTTGGAAAAGTGTGAATGTAGTAGGGTTGTTGTAATGGTGACTTTAACTTTCCCAATATTGATTGGAACCTCCTTTGAGCAGATGGTTTGGAAGTTGTTGTTTTTGTAAGGTGTGTTCAGGAGGGTTTCCTAACTCGGTACATTGACAGGCCTGACAAGGGGGAGGCCATTTTGGATTTGGTGCACGGCAATGAGCTGGGGCAGGTGTCAGATCTTGCGGTGGGAGAGCATTTTGGTGATAGTGACCACAACTGCCTCACATTCTACATAGCTGTGGAGAAGAAGAGAAGCAGGCACAATGGGAGGATATCTAATTGGGGAAATGGAAACTATGATGCTATCAGGCATGAGTTGGGGAGCATGGACTGGGAGCAATTGTCCCATGGAAAGGGCATTATAGACATGTGGAGACTGTTTAAGGAACAGTTGTTGCAAGTGATGCATGGATGTGTTCCTCTGAGACAGGCAAGAAGGGCTAAGATAAAGGAACCTTGGATGACGAGAGCGGAGGCGCTTCTCATCAAAAGAAAGAAGGCAGCTTCCATAAGATGGAGGAAGTAAGGGTCTTGCTCAGCTCTAGAGGATTACATTCTGGATTAGTGATGCTGGAAGAGCACAGCAGTTCAGGCAGCATCCAAGGAGCTTCGAAATCGACGTTTCGGGCAAAAGCCTCGTTGATTTTTACCTCTAGAGGATTACAAGCAGGCGAGGAAGGAGCTCAAAAATGGTCTGAGGAGAGCCAGGAGTGGGCACGAGAAAGGCTTGGCAGGAAGGATTAGGGAGAATCCAAAGGCATTTTACATGAATGTGAGGAATAAGAGAATTATCAAAGAAAGAGTAGGGCCGATCAGGGATAGCGTAGGGAACTTGTGTATAGAGTCTGAGGAGGTAGGGGAGGCCCTAAATGACTTTTATGCTTCTGTCTTTACTCAAGAAAAGGACCTTGTAGTGTATGAAATCATTGAGGAGCAGGTAAGCATGCTGGAACAGATAGAGATCAAGGAAGCTGATGTGCTGCAAATTTTGACAAACATTAAGATTGACAAGTCACCAGGGCCAGACCAGATTTGTCCTCGGCTGCTTTGGGAAGCGAGAAATGTGATTGCTTCACCGCTTGCAAAGATCTTTGCATCTTTGCTCTCCACAGGAGTCATACCTGAGGACTGCAGAGAGGCAAATGTAATTCCTCTCTTCAAGAAGGGAAACAGAGAAATTCCCAGCAATTACAGACCAGTCAGTCTCACGTCTGCGAGCTGTTAGAAAGGGATAGGATTTATGACCATCTGGAAAAGCATGGCTTGATTAAATGCAGCCAGCACGGCTTTGTGAGGGCAGGTCATGCCTCAAAAAATTTATTGAGTTCTTTGAGGATGTTACTAGACAAGTTGATGAGGGTTGAGTGGTAGATGTGGTGTATATGGACTTCAGTAAGGCATTTGATAAGGTTTCCCATGGTAGGCTCGTTCAGAAGGTCAGGAGAAATGGGATACAGGGAAATTTAGCTGTCTGGATACAGAATTGGCTGGTAGTGCAAGGAAAGTATTCTACCTGGAGGTGTGCAGTGTTCCACAGGGCTCTGTTCTTGGGCCTCTACTCTCTGTAATTTTTATTAATGACTTGGATGAGGAGATTGAAGGATGGATTAGCAAGTTTGCAGACGACACAAAGGTTGGAGGTGTCGTTGACAGTATAGAAGACTGTTGTAGGCTGCAGCGGGACATTGACAGAATTCAGAGATGGGCTGAGAGGTGGCAGATGGAGTTCAACCTGGATAAATGCGAATTAGTGCATTTTGGAAGGTCGAACTTGAAAGTTGAGTACAGGATTAAGGATAGGATTCTTGGCAGTGTGGACGAACAGTGGGATCTTGGTGTGCAGGTACATAAATCCCTGAAAATGGCCACCCAAGTGGACAGGGTTGTTAAGAAAGCATATGGTGTTTTGGCTTTCATTAACAGGGGGATTGAATTTAAGAGCCGTGAGATCTTGTTGCAGCTCTATAAAACTTTGGTTAGACTGCACTTGGAATACTGTGTTCAGTTCTGGTTGCCCTATTATAGGAAAGATGTGGATGCTTTGGAGAGGGTTCAGAGGAGGTTTACCAGAGTGCTGCCTGGAATGGAGGGCTTATCTTACAAAGAGAGGTTGACTGAGCTCAGACTGTTTTCATTGGAAAAAAGAAGGAAGAGAGAGGACCTAATTGAGGTGTACAAGATAATGAGAGGCATAGGTGGAGTTGATAGCCAGAGACTTTTTCCAGGGCAGAAATTGTTAACACGAGGGATCATAGTTTTAAGCTGTTTGGCGGAAAGTATAGCGGGGATGTCAGAGGCGGGTTCATTTTGCAGAGAGTTGTGAGAGCATGGAATGCGTTGCCAGCAGCAGTTGTGAAAGTGAGGTCATTGGGGATATTTAAGAGACTGCTGGACATGCATATGGTCACAGAAATTTGAGGGTTTATACATTAGGTTTACCGTACATGAGGATCAATGGTTGGCAAAACATCGTGGGCTGAAGGGCCTGTTCTGTGCTGTACTGTTAAAAAAAAATAAATCACATTCTTGAGATAGCTTACAGTTTTAGTGTAAAAAGTGACATCTTAGTTCAGTCAATGCATTAAAGGTGTGAGGTTAGAGTTTGTATGTATTCCAATCTTGAGTCAGACTGGTTCTATTTCCAAAGTAGGAATTTATAAAATGTTACATAGATTGGCTGCCTGCATTGACTGCCTGCAGGTTGTGGACGTTTTGACAAAATGGAATGTCCCTGCACTTTTGCAAATTCACATTCACCCAATATCAATGTGTGTGAGCATGTGAGGGACAGGGAGAGTGGGTGTGTATGTGTATGTGAGTGAGTGAGGGAACGAGAGAGTGTGAGTGTTTGCACTTGAGTGTGTATGTATGGATGTGAATGTGAGTGCTTGAGGGTGTGTGTTTGCGTGTGTGCGTACTTGGTAGTGTGTGTGTGTGAGTGTGACGGTGCATAAGCCTGTGAGAGGATTTTTGCTTGGGTGTGAGTGTGGGGAGTGTATGTGTGTGTGTCTGAGAGAGAGCGGGTGTATGAGAAAGGGCCCTTTGGTCGTCTCCCTGCACAAACTGGTTTTTACTTGAATAAACGTTGGCCATGTGCCTGAATCCTGTCTGCCTCCTGAGTCTTTGTATCCATTCGGGGGGATAATGTCAAGGTGCTTTCCTTCTGGTTATTTTCAATGTTAAAAAGTAGAAGGAGTTTTACTCTGGATCCAACCCCGAGCTGTGGCTGTCCTGGGAGTGTTTGATGGAGATGGTGTTGAAAGAGCTTTCCTCTGTCTCTAACACTGTCCTGCCCCAGCTCACAGAGTGTTTGATGCTGACGCTGTTGATTTTGAGATTTGTGTTGGAAGCTGAAGTAACATCCCCTTTTCTCAACGGTTGCAGTGCCTCAGTTTTATAATAGCTTTGTCATTCTCTCAGCTCCTACTGACCGTACACAGACTTCCCGTTTGTTGTTCGTATCGTGTATGATTGCCTCACATTTATTTGGTAGGAAGTCAAGTAACTTCTGTATTTTTCTGTAAAACGACAAGAGTAAGGGAGTGAGAAGGATGAAATGGTGAAGTATTAACGATGAGGTCTCTCTATGTTTGTCTTTCTGCAGTCCTGCTGTCAGTCTCAGTACGGGGTCACAGTAAGTACTTTCTAATACTGAACTTTCAAATCCACTTTGTTCATCATGGAATTGCCTCCTCCTTGATGGTCTGTTTACTGTCTGGTATTTCGTTCCCAAACTGTTCCTGCTCAGCACGATGTGCCTTTTCCTTCACTGCGGTTTCTACATCAGGGAGAATTCATTTGTTTTATCAAAAATGAAAGCAGTGACAATTGACTATTCCGAGCGTGATGATTTATTCCTTCATGTTTTCCTTGTAGATTCATGAATCTTAGACATTTACAGCGTAGAAGGAGACCATTTTGGGTGATCATGTCTGTATCAGTCAACAATGATCTCACTCTCCTTCTCTCATTTTGCAGCTCTCCATCTAAAAGCCTTCTTAACCAACTGATTGAGAGATTTAATGTAATTAGTGGGGTGGAGATCACGGTGGGAGGTGGGATTCAGTTGGAGGGAATTTTGAAAATCAAAAAGGAATGCTGTTCAGAGGGTCAATGTGGATTTGTTGGGTCAAATCTCCAGTTTTCACACTGCAGGGATTCGGAAAAATAGAAATGACAGAGCAGAGGTGCAGGCTACTGAAGAGGCAAACAGAAATGCAAATGAACATCGAAGTACAAATGTTACCAGTGTTTATAACTCAACCGCCCTTTCAGGCAGTGTGTTCCAGAGTCGGATTAACCTCGACCTGAGGAAGAATCTGTTCAAGTCTCCTCTCACCCTCTATCTCCGACCTTAAATCTATATTCCCTGTTTACTAACCACAGTATGAATGAAGAAAGGACCTTCTTGCCTATCCTATCTGAGCACTCATAATTGTCCATATTTTATTAGTTTTCCTGTCAAACAATAATAAAAAAAGAGAGCAGAGAATGCTGGGTAGTGAAGAGGTGAATGATAATCAAAGTGTGATGGGAATGGGTCGGAGATGTACAGAGAAAGATACAAGAGGCGAGGCCACATTGGATTTGGTACTGGGCAATCAACTGGGCCAGCTGTTAGATTTGATGATAGTGACCACAATTTGGTTAAGTTTACTTTAGCGATGGCAAGGTGCAGGTATATACTGCAGGGCAAGTGTTATAGCTGGGGGAAAGGCAATTATGATGCAATGAGGCAAGATTTGCGAAGCATAAGATGGGGAACGAAACTACAGGGGATGGTCACAATTGAAATGTGGAGCCTGTTCAAGGAACAGCTCCTGCGTGTCCTTGATAAGTATGTACCAGTCAGGCAGGGAGGACGTGGTTGAGTGAAGGAACCATGATTTACGAAAGAAGTTGAAGCTCTTGTCAAGAGGAAGAAGGAAGCTTATGGAAAGATGAGATGGGAGACTCAGATAGGGCACTTGATTGTTAGACGTTAGCCAGGAAGGACCTAAAGAGAGAGCTAAGAAGAGTCAGGAGGAGACATGAGAATTCTTTGGCAGGTAGGATCAAGGAAACCTCTGAAGCTTCCTTTCGGTGTATCAGGAATAAAAAAAATGACTAGAGAAAGATTAGGGCAGGTCAATGACAGTAGTGGGAAGTTGTGTGTGGAGTCTGAAGAGATAGGAGTGGCGTTAAATGAATATGCTTCATCTGGGTTGCACAGTGGCTCAGTGGTTAGCCCTGCTGCCTCACAGCGCCAGGGTCCTGGGTTCAATTCCCACCTCGGGTGACTGTCTGTGTGGAGTTTGTACATTCTCCCCATGTCTGTGTGGGTTTTCTCTGGGTGCTCCAGTTTCCTCTCACAATCCTAGGATGGAGAGGTCAGGTGAATTGGTCATGCTAAATTGCCCATTGTGATCGGTGCATTAGTCAGCAGTAGTATATATTTTGATGGTCCAGTCTTGATGGGCTGAAGGGCCACTTCTGCACCATCTGATTCTGTGATTCTAAACCAACAGCAGATACCAATAAAGATCGTAAAGGTGGAGACAATTGGGATGACAGTAACTGGACAAGAAATAGAAAAACTAACAGCAATCGATGCTCTGGGCATATACAGAGAAAGAAAATAATTGTGGAACTATGTGAGGGAGAAAGTTGGGAATTTAAAACATGGAACAGGGAAATGGTAGATAATTTAGATTTACATGGTGATCAGCTCATAGAAGTTAACAGCACAGAAGGCCATTCAGCCCACTGAGTCTGTGCTGGTCACCTATCTATTCTAATCCGATTATCCAGCCCTTGCCCTCACATACCTCATGACCAGCCTGTCCATATTTTCTTTCTGCCTAAGGCTATCCTCCTCATTATTGATCACCCCACCAAGTTGTTTATCCTCTGGGAACTTGTTGATCAATCTGCCGACATATAAGTTTATATCATTGATATAAACCACAGACAGCAAGGATCCCAACACCTACCCCGGTGGGCCCCCAGTGGACACGAACATCCAGTCGGAAAAGGGTCCCTCATCCTTCATCTTCTACTTCCTGCTTGTCAGCAAATTGTGGATCCAATTTCCCAAATGTCCTTGGATCCCATGGGCTCTGACCTTTACTATCAGTCTCCCATGTGGAGATTGATAAAAGCCTTGCTGAAGTCCAAGTAGACAACATCAAAATCATTGCCTCATCTGCACACCTGGTCTTTGCTTCAAACAAATTCAATTATGTTGGTCAGATATAAGACCGTAGGATATTGGAGTAGAGCTAAGCCATTTGACCCATCAAGTCTGCTCTGTTTGTGATCATGGCTGATATGTTCCTCAAACACATTCTCTGCCTTCTCCCCATAACACCCTTGAACCCCTGACTAATCAAGAACCCTGTCAGAAATACACTCAATGACTTGGCCTCCACAGTCCTCTGCAGCAATGAGTTCAACAGAATTCTCACCACAGGCTGAAGAAATTCTTCCTCGTCTCAAATCTAACCCTGCATTCTGTGGCTGTGCCCCTGGGTCCTCATCTCTCCCCCGAGTAGAAACATCTTCACGTTCATGATATCCAGGCCTCTCAGTATTCTGTAAGTTTCAATCAGATCCCCCTCATCCTCCTAAACCTCCTTGAGTACAGACCCAGAATCTGTACTCATCATAACAAGTTTTCACCCCCTGGATCATTCTTGTAACTTCCTTGATCTCTTCCAATGTCAACAGCTCCATCCTCAGATTTGGGGCCCAAAACTGCTGTCAATATTCCAAATGTCGTCTGGCCAGATGTAGCCTTATACAGCATAGGCCATACACCCCCTAGCCTTGAATTTACACCCTCTCGAATGTAATGCTAACATTGCATTTGTTTTCTGAACTGCCAACTGTACTTAGAACTTAGAACATAGAACATAAAAAAGTACAGCACAGAACAGGCCCTTCGGCCCACGATGTTGTGCCGAGGTTTAATCCTAATGTAAATTATAGTAACTTCACCTACACACCCCTCAACTCCCTGCGATGCATGTTCATGTCCAGCAGTCGCTTAAATGTCCCTAATGACTCTGCCTCCACCACCACCACCGCTGGCAATGCATTCCATGCATTCGCAACTCTCTGTGTAAAGAGCCTACCTCTGACATCTCCTCAATACCTTTCTCCTAATATCTTATAACTATGACCCCTCATACCAGTCAATCCTGCCCTGGGGAAAAGTCTCTGGCTATTGACTCTATCTATTTCTCTCATTACCTTGTACACCTCGATCAGGTCTCCTCTCTTCTTCCTTCTCTCCAGAGAGATATATCCGAGCTTTTTCAACCTTTCTTCATAAGGCAAGCCCTCCAGTCCAGGCAGCATCCTGGTAAATTTTCTTTGCACCCTCTCCAAAGCCTCTGTATCTTTCCTATAGTAGGGCGACCAGAACTGGACACAATATTCCAAGTGTGGTCTCACCACGGACTTGTCGAGCTGTAGCAAAACCTTACAGCTCTTAAACTCAATCCCCCTGTTAATGAAAGCCGAAACACCATATGCTTTCTGAAGGTTGGAGAGGCCAGGAACAGGGAGATAATGGACTTGAACATGTGGCTGGGGAACTGGTGCAGGAAGCAAGGATTTAAATTCTTGGATCACTGGGGTATGTTTTGTGGTCAGCATAAATTATACAAAAGAGACAGTTTGCACCTTAATAGGTTGGGGACCAGCATTCTGGCAGGCAGGTTTGCTACTGCAACACAGCTGCATTTAAACTCAATAGCGGGGGGTGAGGGGGCAAACTGGAAGTTTAAGAAGGAAATTGAAGGGAAAGTTAGAACAAGGGAAGTCAAGAAAGTCAACGGTATCAATGAAGCAGAAAATTCTAAAAGGGATCATGCCGTAAGGTTGAGTGAAATAGGGGTTGATAGGAAGGGTGAGAGCAGTAACAAATTAAAAATACTATATATGAATGCACAAAGTATTAGAAATAAGATGGATGAGTTTGAGGCTCTTTTGGAAATTGGCAGCTACGATATTGTGGGGATAACTGAGACGTGGCTTCAAGTGGACAGGGCCTGGGAAATGAATATTCAAGGCTATACGTGCTATCGTAAGGACAGACTGACGGGCAGAGGGGGTGGGATGGCCCTGTTGGTAAAGGATGATATTCAGTCCCTTGCGCGGGGGGTACCTACAATCAGGGGATGTAGAGTCAGTATGGATAGAGCTGTGAAATTCTAAGGGTAGAAAGACCCACAAAGACAGGCCCCGAAACAGTAGTATGGATGGCGGGTGTAAGTTGAATAAGGAGCTGAAGTTGGCCTGTCACAAAGATGTTACTACAGTTGTTATGGGGGATTTCAACATGCAGATAGACTGGGAGAATCAGGATGGTATTGGACCTCAAGAAAGAGACTTTGTGGAGTGCCTCCGAGATGGATTCTTAGAGCAGCTGGTGCTGGAGCCTACCAGGGAGAAGGCAATTCTGGATCTGGTATTGTGCAACGAACCAGAATTGATCAGGGACCTCGAAGTGAAGGAGCCATTAGGAGGTAGTGACCATAATACAATAAGCTTCAATCTGCAATTTGAAAGGGAGAGGGTACAATCGGTAGTGACAATATTTCAGTTGAATGAAGAGAACTATGGAGCTATGAGGGAGGAGCTGGCCAAAGTTCAATGGTGCAATACCTTAGCAGGGATGACAGTGGAGGAACAATGGCAGATACTTTTGGGTATAATGCAGAAGATGCAGGATCAGTTCATTCCAAAAAGGAAGAAAGATCCTAGGAAGAGGTATGGGTGGCCATGGCTGACGAGGAAAGTTAAGAAACATATAAAGTTAAAAGAGAAAAAGTATAACATAGCAAAGAAGATGGGAAAACGGAGGACTGGGAAGCTTTTAAAGAACAACAGAGGATTACTAAGAAGGAAATATGCAGAGAAAAAATGAGGTACGAAGGTAAACTGACCAAAAATATAAAGGAGGATAGTAAAAGCTATTTTGGTATGTGAAAGGGAAAAAAATGGTTAAGACTAAAATTGGTCCCTTGAAGACAGAAACAGGGGAACATATTACGGGGAACAAAGAAATGGCAGAAGAATTGAATTGGTACTTCAGATCTGTATTCACTGGGGAAGACACAAGCAATCTCCCAGAGGTAACAGTGGCTGAAGGACCTGAACTGAAGGGTATTCATATTTGCCAGGAATTGGTGTTGGAGAGACTGTTAGGTCTGAAGGTTGATAAGTCCCCAGGGCCTGATGGTCTACATCCCAGGGTACTGAAGGAGGTGGCTCTAGAAATCGTGGATGAGTTGGTGATTATTTTCCAGAGTTTGATAGATTCAGGATCAGTTCCTGCAGATTGGAGGGTGCTTAATGTTGTACCACTTTTTAAGAAAGGAGCGAGAGAGAAAGCAGGAAGTTATCGACCAGTTAGTCAGACCTCAGTGGTGGGAAAGATGCTGGGGAGTCAATTATAAAGGATGAAATTACTACACATTTGGATAGTAGTAACAGGATAGGTCAGAGTCAGCGTGGATTTATGAAGGAGAAATCATGCTTGACTAATCTTCTGGAATGTTTGAGGATGTAACTCTGAAGATGGACGAGGGGATCCAGTGGATGTAGTGTACCTGGACTTTCTGAAAGCCTTTGATAAAGTCCCACACAGGAGGTTAGTGAGCAAAATTAGGGCACGTGGTATTGGGGGCAAAGTACTGACTTGGACTGAAAGTTGGTTGGCTGACAGGAAACAAAGAGTAGTGATAAACGGCTCCCTTTAGGAATGGCAGGCAATGACCAGTGGGGTACCGCAGGGATCAGTGCTGGGACAGCAGCTTTTTACAATATATATTAATGATATAGAAGGTGGTATTAATAGTAACATTAGCAAATTTGCTGATGATACAAAGCTGGGTGGCAGGGTGAAATGTGAGGAGGATGTTAGGAGATTACAGGGTGATCTGGACAGGTTAGGCGAGTGGACAGATGCATGGCAGATGCAGTTTAATGTGGATAAATGTATGGTTATCCACTTTGGTGGCAAGAACAGGAAGGCAGATTACTACCTAAATGGAGTCAAGTTCGGTAAAGGGGCAGTATAAAGAGGTCTGGGTGTTCTTGTGCACCAGTCAATGAAGGTAAGCATGCAGGTACAGCGGGTGGTGAAGAAGGCTAATAGCATGCTGGCCTTCATAACAAGAGGGATTGAGTATAGAAGCAAAGAGATTCTTCTGCAGCTGTACAGGGTCCTGGTGAGACCAAACCTAGAGTATTGTGTGCCGTTCTGGTCTCCACATTTGAGGAAAGTCAATCTGGCTATTGAGGGAGTGCAATGTAGGTTCACGAGGTCAATTCCTGGAATGGCGGGATTACCTTACGCTGATAGACTGGAGCGACTGGGCTTGTATACCCTTGAGTTTAGAAGACTGAGAGGGG
Source organism: Chiloscyllium punctatum (assembly GCF_047496795.1). Classification (NCBI taxonomy): domain Eukaryota; kingdom Metazoa; phylum Chordata; class Chondrichthyes; order Orectolobiformes; family Hemiscylliidae; genus Chiloscyllium; species Chiloscyllium punctatum. Next base: position 11,787,142 of record NC_092740.1, on the reverse strand, counting down.
ATCTGATTGAGACATATAAGATTATTAAAGGATTGGACACTCTGGAGGCAGGAAACATGTTTCTGCTGATGGGTGAGTGCCGAACCAGAGGACACAGCTTAAAAATAAGGGGTAGGCCATTTAGGACAGAGATGAGGAGAAACTTCTTCACCCAGACAGTGGTGGGTGTTTGGAATGCTCTGCCCCAGAGGGCAGTGGAGGCCCAGTCTCTGGATTCATTTGAGAAAGAGTTGGATAGATCTCTCAAGGATAGTGGAATCAAGGGTTATGGATACTGATTGAGGATGATAAGCCATGATCATATTGAATGGTGGTGCAGGCCCGAAGGGCAGAATGGCCTTCTCCTGCACCTATTGTCTATTGTCTATTCTTTGCATCCTCTCCAAAGCCTCTGTATCTTTCCTGTTGTAGGGTGACCAGAACTGGACACAATATTCCAAGTGTGGTCTCACCAGGGACTTGTAGAGCTGTAGCAAAATCTTACAGCTCTTAAACTCAATCACCTTTGTTAATGAAAGCCAAAACACGATATGCTTTGCTGTCCACTTGGGTGGCAACTTTGAGGGATCTATGTACTTGCACACCCAGATCCCTCTGTTACTCAACACTGTCAAGAATCCTGTCTTTAATCCGATATTCAGCATTCGATTTTGACCTTCCAAAATGCATCAGTTCACATTTATCCAGGTTGAACTCCATCTGCTATTTCTCAGCCCAGATCTGCATCCTGTCTATGTTGCGCTGCAGCCTGCAATAACCCTCAATACTATCAATGGCACCTCTAAACTTTATGTCATCTGCAAATTTACTAACCCACCCCTCAACCTCCTCATCCAAGTCATTTATAAAAACTACAAAGAACAGACCCCTGGGGGACCCCACTCATCATTGTCTTCCAGGCAGAATACTTTCCATCTACAACCACTCTCTGCCTTCTGTTAGCCAACCAATTCTGACTCCAGATAGCCAAATCTCCCTGTATCCCATACTTCCTGACATTTTGAATGAGCCTACTATGCGGAACCTTATCAAATGCCTTGCTGAAGTCCACATACACCAGATCAACTGCTTGACCTTCGTCGACCTGTCTTGTCACCTCCTCAAAGAACTTCTTCTTCTCCACAATCTCATTCTTAATAATGGATTGTAAAATCTTTCAAATAACCGAGGTCAGGCTAAACAGCCTATCGTATCCCATCTTCTGCCTCCCTCTCCTGAACAAAACCATTCTGTCTGTTTTTGATCCATCTCCACCTCTTAAGTGTAGGTGAATTCTGCCCCTCAGAATTGCTTCCATAGTTTCCCTACCACTGAGGTTAGACTGACTGGCCTGTAGATACCTGGTTAATCCCTTGCTCACTTCTTGAATCATGGTACCACATTGGCTTTCCTCCTGTCTTCTGGCACCTCTCCATCTGCAGATCTAAGCTCCAACTGTATAACCTGAAGTCTTATCTTTAAGCTTTTCTACAAAGATAAGAGGATTATAATTAGCAAAAACTATTGTCTCATTAATTCCATATCAGACATAAATTTCAAAGTGTTGAAGAGCTGAGAGCAATGTTTCCTTTTCCATCGTTAAGCAATGTGAACCAACCAGGTAAGAATAACAAATTTCCTTCCCAAGAGTTTATGGTCATCATGAGATTCTTAATTCCAGATTTAAAATAAAATGAAACTCGACTATGGAGGGCTTTGAACTCCATTACCCCAGAAAATGACCTGGATCTCTAGATTTATAGCCTCCTGACAAGACAACTCCACTATTGCCCCCCCCAGTATTGGCAGTCACTTGTTTTGAGTGAACCACACACAATCTTCACTTTTCAGTACAATACTGAGCAATGACCTTGTTCCTGTCTTTCTTCACTGCTTCAATATGTGGTTTTGTAGCAATAATCTTCCCTCATGGAATCTCCTAGTAAACCACTGCAACCTCGTACAATTCATGTCAATCTTTTTTTGAAGCTTTTCCAATGTCGTTGGGTTTAGCTGCCTCTGGCTTCAGCACTGTAACCTATCGGGCCATAAGGGAAGGAGGATTGCTGGGTTGTCACGGGGAGTCACAATTGGAGATATCAGAATAACTGAGGTCAGAATGGATTTGGGCCAAAGGGAAGGCTGAAGGAAGATTTGATTGAGATATTCAAACTCATGAAGGGTCAGGATAGTGTCAATAGAGAGACAGTACCCACTCATGAAGGGTCAGGATAGTGTAGATAGAGAGAGACAGTACCCACTCATGAAGACTCAGGATAGTGTAGATAGAGAGAGACCGTACCCACTCATGAAGGGTCAGGATAGTGTAGATAGAGAGAGACCGTACCCACTCATGAAGGGATCAAGAACTAGAGGGCACAGTGGGATGGCAGTTTATAAAATATTATTGTTCACTCAGAATGTGGATTCAAAAGTGGAGTGAAAAGAGATTTTAGGTTTCAGTTCTGTGAAAGTGACTTGTTCATTTGAAACAAAGGGTCAGAATGTGATCTGGAACAGTGAAGTAAAGACACTGAGAAAGTGTCCTGGAGATAGGTGACCTGGAGAGTTCATTGCTGAATATTTACCAAGGTGAGTTTTACAGTCGATACAAACAGATTTTTCAGTACCACCAGTCAGCTGAGTTCAGAAGAGCAGAAGTCAGAAGAGTAGTTGTTTTAAAAAATTCTGAAAGTCTCCAGGTTGAGAGTTGTAAAAAAATCTCCAGATCATCAGCATTGAAAATAAGTCTGAAGCTGTTTCAGTTCTCAAAGGAAGAGGGAGAGAAAGAGTCAATGAGTTAGTTTATGTTAATGCATTTCATAGAGAGACAGAGAGAATCCTATCTGGTGAAAATGCTGAGATTCAGTTGAGTGAGACATCCTTAAGTGAAGCTTACTGAAGTCACTGTAGACGACATCAACTGTATTATTCTCATCTTCATACCTCGTCACCTCCTCTAAAATTCCATCAAATCCAATTCAATCAAATTCCTTTACAAATTCATGCTAAATATCCTGGATTAACCTTTGTCTCTCCAAGTAATTATTCATTCTGTCCCTCAGAATTGTTTCCAATATTTTCCCCACCATTCATGTTGGCCTCACTGGCTTGTACTCTCCTGGTTTATCACTACCACCCTTGAACAATAGGGTAACATGTAAAGGGATGATTGGCAAGTGAAATAACAAGGGTTCAGAGATACTGTGCTCTTGTTAGAGTGAAGGGTAAGGCCAGTAAGATGAGGGAACAATGGATGAGTAAATATATTGAGGCTCTGGTTAAGAATATGAAAGAGTCATGTCTTAGGTGTAGACAACTGGGATCAAGTGAATCTCTTGAAGAGTGTAAGGGCTATCGGGGCATTCTTATGAGGGATATCAGGAGGGCAAAAAGTGGACATCAGATAACCTCAGTAGATAAGGCTGAGGATAAGCCAACGATATTCTAGAAAGTCATTAGAAGTCAGAGAGCAACCAGGGAGGGAATAGGGCCTCTTCAAGATCAATGAGGTCATCTATGGGTAGAACCAGAGGAGAGGGGGGTGATATCCGAAACAAATATTTTGCATCAGTTTTTACTGTGGAGAAAGAAATTGATGCAAGGGAACTCAGGCAAATAAATATTAATGTCTTGAAAGCAACTCACTTTACTGAAGAGGAAGTGTTGGAGGTCTTGAAAAACATAAAAGTGGCTTTGTGCAGGGAAATCATGTGTCACAAACTTGACTGAGCTTTTTGAAAATGTTATCAAAAGACCAGTGAGGGCAGAGGGGGAGATATTGTTTACATGAACTTGTGTAAAGCTGTTGTCAAAGTTCCACATGGTGGACTAATTAGTGAAGTTAGGTGGCATGGGATTCAGGGAGAGAATGCCAGTTGGATACAAAATTTGCTTGATGGTAAGAGACAGAGTGTAGTGATGGAGGTTTGTTTTTACATTGATCCATGAGACCTCATTTGAGGAACATTCTAAGATATCATCCATCTTATGTCAGTGATTAACTCCTTCATCAATGTTGCAACACCCCCTCCTCTTTGACATTCCCCCTACCCCGACATGTCTCATCTCACAGTTCGATAGCCCAGAACATTGTGCTGTCAATCCTGTCACACCCTCAACTACGTGTCTGTGAAAACAACAATATCTCATCCCCACTCATTAATCTACACCCTCAGCTCGTCTGCCTTACTCACAAGTAAATGCCATCCATCCATGCCACACTCCCTTATGCCCTCACTTGACGATATTCACACTGCCTTCTGGATTTACTTGGATTTCCTTCTCATCGTCTGTTAGCTCAGTTGGTCTGGGATGTGGAGTGATGCCAACAAGGGATGTTTAATTCCCATATTGTCTGAGGTGACCATGAAGTTCGAATCTTCTCAACCTTGCTCCTTGTCTGAGGAAGAGTGACCCTCAGGTTAAATCATGACCAGTCATAACTTCCTTTAACGAGACAGGAGTTCTCTCGCACAATGATGAGTTTACTTTTTTCCTTCAGTTTATTTTTTTCCATCTTCATGTCTCTCTGTATCCCCTCCCCCACACCCCCTCAATGCTTCGACAGCATCCCCCATCCCTCTGCTATGACTGATGAATGAGCCAGGTTGCTGAAGGCTGGCTGGGTAATAGAGTAGAAAGTGATGGGAAATAGAAAAGGTTCTGCAGGGAGGGCCCTGAGTCCTGCTCTTCAGATCACTCTGGGTCTCCTGGAACAATGGAGAGTTCAGATAATGGAGAGTCCAGTTACAAGTGGGGTTCCGCAGGGATCAGTTCTGGGTCCTCTGCTGTTTGTAATTTTTATTAATGACTTGGATGAGGGAGTCGAAGGTTGGGTCTGTAAATTTGCAGATGATACAAAGATAGGTGGAGTTGTGGACAGTGAGGAGGGCATTTGTCATTTGCAAAGGGACTTAGATATGATGCAGAGCTGGGCTGAGGAGTGGCAGATGGAGTTCAACCCTGCCAAGTGTGAGGTTGTCCATTTTGGAAGAACAAATAAGAATGCGGAATACAGGGTTAATGGTAGGGTTCTTAGTCAGGTGGAGGAACAGAGGGATCTTGGGGTCTATGTACATAGATCTTTGAAAGTTGCCACTCAGGTGGATAGAGTTTGTAAGAAGGCCTATGGTCTATTATCGTTCATTAGCAGAGGGATTGAATTCAAGAGTCGTGAAGTGATGTTGCAGCTGTACAGGACTTTGGTTAGGCCACATTTGGAGTACTGTGTGCAGTTCTGGTCGCCTCACTTTAGGAAAGATGTAGAAGCTTTGGAGAGGTTGCAGAGAAGATTTACCAGGATGTTGCCTGGAATGGAGAATAGGTCGTACGAGGAGAGGTTGAGAGTTCTCGGCCTTTTCTTGTTGGAACGGCGAAGGATGAGGGGTGACTTGACAGAGGTTTATAAGATGATCAGAGGAATAGATAGAGTAGACAGGCAGAAACTTTTTCCCCGGGTACAACAGAGTGTTACAAAGGGACATAAATTTAAGGTGAAGGGTGGAAGGTATAGGGGAGATGTCAGGGCTGGGTTCTTTACCCAGTGAGTGGTGGGGGCATGGAATGCGCTGCCCGTGGGAGTGGTAGAGTCAGAATCATTGGCGACCTTTAAGCGGCATTTGGATAGGTACATGGATGGGTGCTTAATCTAGGATAGATGTTCGGCACAACATTGTGGGCCGAAGGGCCTGTTCTGTGCTGTATTGTTCTATGTTCTATGTTCTATAACTCTCAGGTACCAAACCCTCTCTTCAACCAACAGCGACAAACACCCACTGTCTAACATCAGGATGTTTACAAACCACCCAAAGCCCTCTGTTGTATCCAGCCCGGAGCTCCTTCCACTCTGTCACTCGTCTGTTCAGAAACCACAATTGTATCATATTATATCTTTTCTCACTCAATAACAGATTCAATGTCTTACCTCACTGTTTGGTGTCTGTGCTGTGTTCATATCCTCTCTCTCTCTCTCTCTCCCCCCACAGCGGATTCTGCTAATGGTTGGTCAATAACAATCGCGGATGGAGTGAGGGCTGAGGAAGGAGGCTCCGCTGTCTTACCCTGCAGCTTCACCCACCCTGACACTAACCTCACACTCACCGGCTCCATCTTATGGTACAAGGGGAAATCACGGGCTTTAATCTTTAAGTGCACAGATCCTGGTCCAGACCATTCCCAGGGTGAGCTGTGTGAGAATGTGATAATGCGGGACGGTGGGAATCGATTCAGATTCGTGGGGAACCTCAGCAACAAAGATGCCTCAATAATGATGGAGGGACTGAGCCGGGAGGATGCTGGTTCCTATCGGTGTCGTGTGGAGCTCAATATCGGCAAGTGTCAACCACGGTATCGAACACGTCTGAAAGTGGAAGGTGAGGAACAATGTTCTGATGTGTTACTGCCCTGACAACTCAATGGGGACAGGCTCCACCTGGTCTGGGAGCTCTTGGGTTGGTTCCTTCACTTGGGCTCTTCCAGTTGGTCTAAGGCAGGAGGCAGTGAGAAGGACAGAGACAGAGAGGCACAAAGAGAGAGAGAGAGAGAGAGGCATGACTGGGATTTAGAGACCATTCCATTACTAACTTTGAAACCTCCCACAGTTACACTCATTCATTATCATGTTCAAACTGGCTTCATTGCTCTGGGATCGGGAACAGAGAAAACATCACTGACAATCCAAGCTCCAAGATCCCCACCAATGAGGGTCCAGGTTTATCAGCATTGGGTGAGGACAAGAGAGACCTGGCACCTCCTGAACCCTCATTGGATGAGCTCATCTCAGGGTGAAGGAACCCTCAGTTCACATGAGCTGAGAACCTCACTGTTGCTATCCTCCACCTCTATTGGCTGAGGAGAAAATGGGGGGAGCTGTCCTTGCCAGAGGCTAATGTCCTGGGGATTGTGGCAGATTGTGAAATTTGAATTTGAAAATATCTAGAACTGAAAACTAGTCTAATAATGACTGTGTAATCGTCACCATTCAAAAAGAATCTGGGTTAATCATGTCCTTTTCGAAGGGAAATCTGCTATCCTTACCCGATCTGACCTACATGTGACTCCATACCCACAGTTATGTGTTTGACTCTTAACTGCCCCTCAGTTGTGGATAAGGAGTGAACCCAGGAGTGCAAATGAAACTGTGGCTGCAAGAGCAGGTCACAGGCTAAGAATCCTATGAATTTACACACCTCCTGACTCCAAAGCCTATTGGCCAGTCAGGAGTGTGATGAAATACTTCCCACTTGCCTGGAACAGTGCAGGAAAATATCTCACTGCTCTGTCATTATTACTGGGTCAAAGTCCTGGAAATCCCACCCTAACATCATTGTAGGAATAAAAATAACTATAAAATGCACTGCAGCAAGACAGCAACATTTCCTCCACCAGCACCTTCCAAAGTAGGGACCTTGAAGAGCTCAGTGAACAATGACATCAGATACAGGCCATCCTGACTTGGAACTATCTTTTCATTGTCCAAGTGGATGTGGGTGTCCCATGCACAGTCAGCCTTTATTGGCCAGCCCTGGAGAAGGAATGGTGAGCTGCCTTCTTGAACTGCTGTATTCCCTCAGCTGCAGGGACATTCACGATACGGTTGGGAAAGGATTTCCAAGGCTTTGTCCCAGTGACACTGAAGGAATGATGAAATATTCCCATCAGGGTGGTGAGTGTCTTGGAGGGAAGCTTGTAGGTGGAGATGTTCTCCTGTAACCCATGTTCATCAGTGAACAACCATCCCCATTCTGACCTTATGGTGGAGGGAGGGTCATTGACGATGCAGCTAAAGATGGTTAGACCAAGGACACACTAACCTGAGGAACTCCTGCAGAGATGTGCTCTGGAGCTGAGATGACTGATCTCCAAGAAGAACAACCAGCTTCCTCTGTGCCAGGTCTGACTGAAACCCATGGAGGTTTCCCCCCTCAGCTTCCCCCTGGATTCAGTTTTGCTCAGGTTCCTTGATGCTACACTCGCTCAAATACAGCCTTGATGTTAACAACAGGCACATTCGCCTGTACCTGTCTTTTTGTTTTTTCCGTTGTTTCCCTATTATTTACTATCTATGCTACTTAACTCTGTGATCTGCCTGTACTGCTCACAAGACAAAGCTTTTTGCCGTGCCTCGGTACATGTGACAATAAATTCAATTCAATTCGATTCGATTCAATTCGATTCGATTCGATTCAATTCAATTCAATTCAATTCAGTCACTGACAGCTTCCAGCAGTTTAATTGGCCAAATTGAAAATATGTAACATTTCACTGCAAACGAGATACCTCAGTTGTTTTGAGCATGATTTGAATCTAAACAATCAGATTAAATTATCCCCCCGAATATTAAAACCCAATCGAGTTTGAATTTATTGTTTTTGCCAACATCAAACTAATGAGACAATCTGATGTTTGGGGTATATAAAAAAAAAGCAGATATGTTGAAAGTTAGACAGAGAGTAACTGCCATTGAAAAACTGCTGTACAAAACACTCTCAATCAAAGGGACCTTCTTCATATGAAACATCTTTGCAGTGAAAGACAGAAGTCGATCCAGGAGATCTTTAGCTGAAAGAAGAAACACACTGACAATGACAGCCACTGTGTGGTTTTGTAATGAAGCTGATGTAATTTTAATACAGGTGGTTATTGGAACAGTATATTGTTATTGAGTTGGAGGCAGAAAGCAAGCAACTAAGGGAAAGGAAGCTTAGAGTTGGAAATAGTTGTTGTTTAATGTTCACTTTGAGAGTTAAAGAATAATTTGATTTTTTTGTTTAAGTATTGGAATTTGGGAGTTCTCTATCACTTAGACGTTAACAGATTACGATGTGAGATGAGCTTTTCTGGGTGTTTGGTTGAAGTCGCAGTTAAAGTTTCAGTTTGGGGGCTCATCTGCGATTTGGACCGGTTTAGACAGATCCAGTCTGAGATTTGAAAAGATTTGGGTACAAAAGATCCCAGCAGATTTAAACACTTGCCGATTAGTGTCCAAGATTTTTAAAGAAAATGTAGGTGAGAGAATTGATTTATTTTCAGTTATTTGTGGTTGGTTAAATCAAAAGTCGGAGGTCACACCCTTGGATTGTGTATCAGAGGAGAGAGAGAGATCAAATCAGGCAGGTGAGTTAGCTAAACAGCACTGAAAGAGGGTGCAGTGTAGATTGAAGCAGGTGGCAGATAAAAACTCCGGAATTCAGACATTTTCCCGTGGGGATGACGTGTTAGTATTGTTACCAATGGCAGGATATCCTTTCAAAGTCAGGTTCTGTGGTCCCTGACAAATTGAGAAAAAAGTTGAGTCAGGTAAACTATCTGGTAAAGATGCTGGACAGGAAAAAACTATATTGGGTATGTCATGGGAATATGTTGAAACATTATTATAATAGAGAGAGGGGGAACTGGAGGAACAGTGTTAGTTACTGGCCCACAGAGTGAGGAATCAAATCTCATGCTGTGCAGTTTGATTGCCTGAAAATATATTAAACAATGAAGAAGTCCTTGAGGAGTGGGATAGGTTAGTGAACAATCTGTCCCAGGAACAAAGAACCAGTTGAAATGATTGTTGCAGCAGTACAAGGACATATGCAGGAATAAGATGGAGAGGCCTGATCCTCTTGTGCATGAGGTAGAAGTAGGGAATGCTGTTCCAATAAAACAACACACCTACAGGCTTAATCCTTTCAATGCCACACAGGTCCAGAAGGAAGTGGATGCAATGCGCAATGAAGCTATCATCGAACTGAGTCAAAGCAAGTGGAGTTCGATGATCATGTTAGTTGCCAAACCTGACGGGATCAATACTAAAATTGGAGGACTGTACAGAAAAATTTGGACAATCCCCTTATATCACAAAGTTGGACTTACTGTTTGGGTATTGTCATCCCTTTATCAGAGAAAGTGAAATACATTTCTGTGTTTGTCACCCCAAATGGGTTATGTCAATTCAATGTCCTGCCCTTTGGAATGAAGAACACACCAGCCACATTTAAAAGGCTCGTGAACAGAGGTGTGGCTGTGGTAACAAACTGTGCAGTACATCTGGATGATGCAGTGATCTATAGTGAGTCATGGAAAGATCACATGGTACAGTTGGCACACAGCTCTTTGAAGGATTAAGAGAAGCAAAGCGGTAATAAAATTGAAGAAAACACAATTTGTGAAGGCAGAGGAGACATTATTGGGACAATACATCGGGCATGAAATGTTGACCCTCAGGAATGCAAAGACAAAGACCATCGAGGAATTTCCACAAACAACCTCAAAGAAAGAAGTGCTTTGATTTTGGGGACTAAGTGGATTCTACTGGGAGTTTGTTCCAAATGTCAGCAGGGTAGTGACTTCACTCACGGATTTCCTGAAGAAGACCACAACATTTCGGTGGATGGAACAATGCCTGGAGACACTTGACAATGTAAGAGTTGTATTAACCGCGGCACCAGTTTTAGCTGCACCAAATGTTGCAATCAAAGTTGCAATCGATGCTCATGATATTGGTCTTGAGGCTGTACTGCTACAGGAAGATGATGATGGAATTGAATAGCCAGTTGGTTACTTTTCAAAGAAACCCAACACCCACCAGAGAAAAATATTCTACCATCGAAAAGGAATTATTGAGTTTGGTACTGTCGGAACAACATTATCGCAAATTTAATGGATAAATTTTAAATAAGGTTGAACAGATAACAATGTTATACATATGTGTGCGGAAATTAATATGAACTTCAATTAATATCCTATGAATTTCATTGTCATGGGATTAAGAATTAGGCAAAAAATGGAGACATCTTTTCATTATGATGGTCCATTTTTTTTCGGGGGGGGGTTGTTATGAAGTTGAAGGTGCGTACTGTACCTTTAAGTGAGAGTGAAAGCTGTTCTGCACTGAGAACATGCAGGCACCTGTCACGTGACTAACGAGCAGTCTCAGACTGTACTGGAAAATTGAAAATATGTAACATTTAGCTGTAAACTAGATACCAGTTGCTTTGACCATAATTTAAATCTCACCAATCCGTTTAAATTATGCCCCAGGATACTAAAACACAATCGAGTTTGAATTTATTGTTTTTGCCAACTTCACAACAATGAAATCACCTGATGTTTGGGGGATAAAAAAAAGCAGACATTTTGAAAGTTAGACAGAGAGTAACTGCCATTGAGAAACTGCGATTCAAATCATTCTCTATCAAAGGTACCTTTCTCATATGAAACATCTTTACAGTGAAAGACAGAAGACAACTAAGGGACTTCTTGAGCTGAAAGAAGAAACACACCAGTAATAACAGCGACTGTGTGGTTTTGTAACGAAGCTGATGTAACTTTAATATGGGTGGTTCTTGGAACAGTAGATTGTTATAGAGTTGGAGACAGATAACAAGCAGTTTAGGGAAAGGAGGCTAAGAGTTGGAAATAGATGTTGTTTAATGTTCACTTTGAGAGTTAAAGAATAAATTGATTTTTAATATAAAAGTGAATTTTTGGAGTTCTCTGTTCCTCATACTTTAACAGATGGCGATGCGAGGTGAGCTTTTCTGGGTGTTTGGTTTAATTAGCAGAAGGCTTCACCGCCGTCTCATAACAGCAGCTTCACCTGGGCAATCAGGATGGACAATACATGTACATCATCTGGGCCAGTGATACCCATGATGGAATAAAACAAAAGGAGAAATTAATGAAACAAAGAACATCCTGAGGAAAAACCAAAAACAAAGCTGCAGATGCTGCAAATCCGAAACAAAAATGGAAATTGTCAGAAAAGCTCAGCAGGTCTGGGAGCACCTGTGGAGAGAAATCAGAGTTAACGTTTCAGGCAGAGTGACCCTTCCTCAAGATGCTGAGAAGTTTGACAAGACAGATTCTGAGAGGATATTTGTTCTTGTGAACAGAAGTCAAACAGGGGAACAATTGCAAAATAACGGATTTTCTATGTAAATTGAGATGAGGAAACATTTAATCTCTCAGCTCCTCTTTTAAGTTCATGAAGCAAAGAACCACATGGCTGATTATCCCCCTCCTCCTGCACCCAAATATCTGACTTAATGTAGAAAAGTTTAATCTGGACTCTGAGTTTAAATTAACCTGTGCTCATTTCAAAGGTCACAGGTTGGAGCTGGTGAATGGTTCCATTAGGAATGACACCAGGGGGTTCTCCTTCACACAGAGTGTGGTCAATACTTTGAACGTGTTTGCTGGACAGAGTGAGGGGGAAAGCTGTAAAATCCTTGACCTCATTTAAAGAAAATTAACTTTGAGCAACGGGTGGAGGGTTCTGCATGAATGAATTCAGGAGGGTTCAATGGATCCAATCTGTAAGTACCTTCAGCAGTCACACGGCACCAGGTTATAGTCCAACAGGTTTATTTGAAATAACAAGGTTCAGAGTACTGCTCCTGAATCAGGTGAAGTCCTTGTATCATGTGACTTCTGACTTTGTCCACCTCAGTGCAACACTGGCATCTCCACATCATGGAAATATCTTGTAATCAAGATTTGGAGATGCCGGTGTTGGACTGGGATGTACAAAGGTAAAAATCACACAACACCAGGTTATAGTCCAACAGGTTTATCTGGAAGCACTCGCTTTTGGAGCACTACTCCTTCATCAGGTGGTTGTGAAGTATAAGCTTGTAAGACACACAATTTATTGCAAAGGTTTACAGCTGACGTAACTGAAATTATATATTGAAAAAGATCTGGATTATTTGTTAAGTCTCTCATCCATTGGAATGACCATGTTGGCTTCAATTCTTTTACATGTAGATCACAAAACATTTTTTTAAAAGTTACATTCACAAGTGAAATTTAACAATTGGTGTCTGTCAGCCCAGATAATGTATTGAAGGTGTGAGCTCCCCTGGGTGATACTGTCTGTGCCACAATGTTTAGACTGATTCTAATCGAAAAAAATGAAGTTATAGAATCTTACATAGATTTTTGAGCAAAGTAAAATGTAACTCTGCAAGTACAAATTCACCCCCACAAAATTATATGTGCATATGTGTGTGTGTGTGTGTGTGTGTGTGTGTGGGGCGGGGGTGGGGAAGGGGGGAGGGGGGTGGTTGTGAATGTCTGTGAGGAGTGTGTGCCTGTATGTGAGTGTAAGTATAAAGTCTGTGAGAGGGGCATGTGTGAGTGTGGCAGTGTATGTGTGAGCGTATGAGAGAGGGTTTGCATCAGTGTGTGCGTCCGTAGGAGTGTGTGTGTGTGTGTGTAGCGTGATGCGGTCACTTGTCATGTGACATGAACCCAAGATCCTGGTTGAGGCCATCCCCATGGGTACCGAACTTGGCCAAGAGCCTCTGCTCGGCCAGTTTTTGTTGCTGCCTGTCCCGAAGTCTGCCTTGGAGGATGGTCACCTGAAAGTCCAAGGTTGAATGTCCCAGACTGCTGTATGTGGCAGGTACTCATGCAACTCAGCCAACGTTGTCTATCCCATTCGCTGCAGGCAAGGATACCCTGAGGCATGCTACATTGGTGAGAGCAAGCAGAGGCTACAGCAACGGATGGATGGGCACCGTACAACAATCAACAGACAGGAGTGCTCCCCCCCGTCCCCCACCTCCACAGTCAGAGAACACTTCAGCGGTCCTACACACACACACACACACACACACATACACTCCTCTCGACACACATACGGACGCAGATACTCTTTCATACGCTCACAAATACACTCCCACAATCACACATGCTCAGTCTTACAGACTTATACCCCTTTATACTCATACTCACACACGCGTACACTCTTTCACAGACACTCACAGCCACCCCCCAAAAAACACACACACACACCCACACACACACACATATACGTTTGTGGGGTGAATTTGTACTTTCAGAGTTTCATCAAATTTTGCTCAAAAAACTGCATGAATCCATGTAAGTTTCTATAAAGTCAATTTTTAGATTAGAATCAGTCTAAATGTTGTGGCACAGACAGTAACACCCAGGGGAGCTCACACCTTCAATACATTACCTTGGCTGACAGACACCAATTGTTAAAGTTCACTTGAGAATGTAATTTTTAAAAGAAAATTGTGATTTACATATAAAAGAACTGAAACCAACATGGTCACTCACAGACGAGAGACTTAACAAATATCCTGGTCTTTTTCAATATATAATTTCAGTTACATCACACTGTAAACATTTGCTATAAATTCTGTGTCTTACAATCTTATATCCACAATCACCTGATGAAGGAGCAGCACTCTGAAATCTAGTGCTTCAAATTAAACCTGTTGGACTATAACCTGGTGATATCTGATTTTTAATCTTGTAATCAAGGTTTTCAAATTGAGTGGCGAGGAGAAATTTTGATCAGGGTGACTCTTCTTGGGGAATGTCCAGCACAGACCTGTTAGAGATATGAGTGGAGTCTTTAATTGCTCATTTTATTGTGAAGTTGAAAGGAATGTAACATATTGAAATAAGACCTTCTGCACACTGATCTCATCCATTCTGATGTTTGTCCTTTCCTCAGATGTTCAGGGAGACCTCTCAGTGGTGAGTGGGACAGAGGGAGATTCAGTTACTTTACCCTGTATCTTTGAGACCAGATCCTACCCTCCCCTGACCACTGTTACCTGGATGAGGAAGGAGCCCTACCAACACATCGTTACATTTACAGCCCAATCACAGGGAACCTGGACAACTGGACGCGGTGGAAATCGGTACGAGCTCATCGGGAACCCAGGGGAGGGAAACGCCTCAATCAGGATAAACCAGCTGAGACTGAGGGACAATCACACTTACCTGTGTCTGGTGGAGTACAGATCAAGAGTCAATCTTTTGTATCTAATCCAGAAAGAGACACGGCTGCAGGTACATGGTAAGAAACCGTTCACACATTCTTCAGCCTGTAGAAGGTGCACAATGAGAGTGGAACAGATTCTGTGAATGTTTTGTGATTTGATTTTCTGCTGAAAGGACATGGAACTAAAACACTAACCCTGTTTCTCTCCATCGGTATTGTCTGCACTGCTGAGTGTTTGCAGCATTTTGATGTTTAATTAAAATGTCCAGCATCTGTAGTATTTTAACTTTGGGATTCAAATTGAATTTTTTTCAATATTTAATGTACTATGCTTTGCTGATATTTTTTAGGTGCTTCTGATGTAAGTATTGAAAGACATTGACACACTGAGAATATTTAGCTCAATCTCCAAATGACCCAAAGTTATACTGACATTAAGATCATTCCCCCAGTGTCCATCTGACTGTGTGAGGCATCCCAGACACGTGGGACCTATCCGAGCCCTGCATTCACCCATGGGCGAAAACAGGAGTTGGTGGTGTACTGTTACTGTCACTGGGTGACTAATCCAGACACCCAATTCTGGGGCCGTGGGTTCAAATCCCAGCAGCAGGTGAATTTTTTTTTGAATCTGGAATTTAAAAAAAAGCTAACCTAATGGTTGCATGTGACCATTGTTGAGATTTAGAAAAGCTGATCTGATTCAATCATACACTTTAGGGAATCTGGGTTAGAACAATAGAACAATAGAACAATACAGCATAGAACAGGCCCTTCGGCCCACGATGTTGTGCCGAACTTCTATCCTAGATTAAGCACCCATCCATGTACCTATCCAAATGCCGCTTAAAGGTCGCCAATGAATCTGACTCTACCACTCCCACGGGCAGCGCATTCCATGCCCCCACCACTCTCTGGGTGAAGAACCCACCCCTGACATCTCCCCTATACCTTCCACCCTTCACCTTAAATTTATGTCCCCTTGTAACACTCTGTTGTACCCGGGGAAAAAGTTTCTGACTGTCTACTCTATCTATTCCTCTGATCATCTTATAAACCTCTATCAAGTCACCCCTCATCCTTCGCCGTTCCAACGAGAAAAGGCCGAGAACTCTCAACCTATCCTCGTACGACCTACACTCCATTCCAGGCAACATTCTGGTAAATCTTCTCTGCACCCTCTCCAAAGCTTCCACATCTTTCCTAAAGTGAGGCGACCAGAACTGCACACAGTACTCCAAATGTGGCCTAACCAAAGTCCTGTACAGCTGCAACATCACCTCACGACTCTTGAATTCAATCCCTCTGCTAATGAACGATAATACTCCATAGGCCTTCTTACAAACTCTATCCACCTGAGTGGCAACCTTCAAAGATCTATGTACATAGACCCCAAGATCCCTCTGTTCCTCCACCTGACCAAGAACCCTACCATTAACCCTGTATTCCGCATTCTTATTTGTTCTTCCAAAATGGACAACTTCACACTTGGCAGGGTTGAACTCCATCTGCCACTCCTCAGCCCAGCTCTGCATCATATCTAAGTCCCTCTGCAGCCGACAACAGCCCTCCTCACTGTCCACAACTCCACCTATCTTCGTATCATCTGCAAATTTACTGACCCACCCTTCGACTCCCTCATCTAAGTCATTAATAAAAATTACAAACAGCAGAGGACCCAGAACTGATCCCTGCGGAACTCCACTTGTAACTGGACTCCATGCTGAATATTTACCATCTACTACCACTCTCTGACTTCGACCGGTTAGCCAGTTTTCTATCCAATTGGCCAAATTTCCCTCTATCCCATGCCTCCTGACTTTGGATCAGTTAGCTGGATGGTTGGTTTCCAAAGCAGTGTGATGCCAACAGTGTGGGTTCAATCCCCACATTGGCTCAGGTGACCATGAAGGACCCTCCTTCTCAACTCTCCCCTCACTGAGGTGTGGTGGCCCTCAGGTTAAACCACCACCAGTTGTCTCTCTCTCTCTCTCTCTCTCAAGAGAAAGCAGCCCATGGTCTGGTAATAATATAACAACTTGATTTAGGGAATGAAATCTGCCATTCACACTCAGTGTCATGTGTTGCCATATGCAGAATCTTGAGCCCTCTCTCTCCATCAGCACCACCTCACACAGACTCAGGGCTGCTCATAATCCACCAACTCTGCACAGTCCACTTCTAACTCTGTATTGGGAAAACAAAACACTGACTGGGTGATTACTTTGCAGAACAGAAATGTTCTGCCCACAAAAAAATGATTCTCAGCATCCAGTTGCCTGCCATTTCCACACACCACCTTTTGGGGACCCAGTGACCTTCTGGACTCAATATTGAGCTGAATAACTTTAGGGCCACAGCACCTTCTCCTACCTCCTTCCCCCAACCCCCACACACCAGGCCTTGTCATCACATGGGCTACTACCAAAACAATCCATTGTCAGTGATGAATGGTCCCCATCAGCAGCTGTTCATTCTCCCAGGCTGACCTTTCCCCTTTTGTTTGTCTGTCCAATTGCTTTTCTCTCTGTCTGGGGTCTGTTTCCACTGAGTGTTTACTCCTGTCCCCTCACCCCCCTCCCCATCTTCAGCCTCTATACCAACCTTTTCCCAGCTATAATCAGTTATAGAGTCATACAGCACAGGAGCAGACCCTTCAGTTCAACGAGTCCATGCTGACCATAATCCCAAACTAAAGTAGCCCCACCTGCCTGCGCTTTGTACATATCCCTCCAATCATTTCTTTTTCATGAAATTATCTAAATGCCTTTTAAACGTTGTAACTGTCCCCACATCCACCATTTCCTCTGGAAGTTTATTCCACATAAACCACTCTCTATGTAAAATAAAAACTGCCCCTTAGAGGCATAGAGTCATAGAGATGTGCAGCATGGAAACAGACCCTTCGGTCCAACCCGTCCAGGCCGACCAGATATCCCAACCCAATCTCGTTCCACCTTCCAGCACCCGGCCTATATCCCTCCAAACACTTCCTATTCATATACCCATCCAAATGCCTCTTAAATGTTGCAATTGTACCAGCCTACACCACTTCGTCTGGCAGCTCATTCCATACAGATACCACCCTCTGCGTGAAGTCTGTTTTATATCTTTCCCCTCTCACCCTAAACCTACGCCCTCTAGTTCTGGACTCTCCAACACCAGGGAAAAGATTTTGCCTAATTATCCTATTCATGCCTTTTGTAATTTCGTAAACCTTTATAAGGTCACCCCTCAGCCTCCTTCCTTATGTCTTTTTAAAATCTTTCTCCTCTCACCTTAAAGATATGCCTCAGTCTTGAAATCTCCCACATGAGCAAAAAGACACCTGCCATTCACCTTATCTATATTCCTCATGCTTTTATCGATCTTGATAAGGTCACCTCTCAATCTTGTACGCCCCAGTGAGAAATGTCCTAGTCGCTCCGGACTCTTCCAATAACTCAAGGCCTGCTTTATTTGCAACATCCTGGTAAATCTCTTCTCCAGCTAAATGATATCCTTGCAATAACAGGGTGACCAGAACTGGACACAATAGAGGCCTCACCAGCATCCTGTCCAACCTGAACATAACATCCCAACTCCGATTGAAAAAGGTCTAATCAATGAAGGCAAGTGTGCTGAACCACCATATACAGAGATGATGCAAATTTGGAAGAATTCTGTACCTGAATCCCTAGGTCTCTGTTCTTCAGCACTACCCAAGGCCCTACTTTTAATTGTGTAAGTCTTCCCTTTGTTTGTTTTCCCAAAGTGCAACACCTCACACTTATCTTAAACTCCATCTGTCACTCTTCAGCCCATTGACCATTTGATTAAGATTTTTTTGTATTCTAAGATAACCTTCTTCACTGTTCAATATTCTATCAATTTTGGTATCAACCACAAACTTGCAAAACATGCTCTTTGTAGTCTCTTCGAAATTGTACATATAAGTGACTGATAAAAGTGGGCCCAGCACTGATCCCCGTGGAACACTGCTGGTCACAGGCCTCCAGAACAAAACCCTCCCTCCACCGTCACTCTCTGTCTTCTGCCTTTCAGCCAATTGTGCATCCACTTGCCAAGCTCACCCTGAATCCCATGGGATCTAACTTCACTAATTAGTCTACCATGCGGAGCCTTGTCAAAGGATTTACCAAATTCTAAGTAAACAATGTTTACCCCTCTGCCCTCATCAATTTTCATGTTTACTTCTTCAAAAACCTCCATCAAGTTTGTGAGACACGATATCCCTTGCACAAACCCATGCTGACTATCCCGAATCATTCCTTGCCTCTCCAAATGCATATAAATCCAAACTTTCAGAACAACTTACTCACCACCGAAGTCAGACTCACAGGTCTGAAGTTCCCAGGCTTCTCCTGACATTCCTTCTTGAACATGAGCCACTCTCCAGTCATTCAGCACCTGACTGTTATTTATGGATGATACAAATGTTCCTGGAGGGGGCCCAGCAATTTCCTCTTCACTTCTGACAATGTCCTGGGATTGAGTAGATCACGTCTCAGAGATATATATTTATATTTTCAAAGACCTCTAACAATTCCTCTTCTGTATTACAAGCTGTTTTCAAAACATCAATATTTATTTCTCAGAGTTCTCTAGCCTCCAATTCTTTCTACACAGTAAAAACTGACACAAAATATTCATTTGATATCTCTCCCATCTCCTGAGGGGTGGCATGATGGCTCAGTGGTTAGCACTGGCACCAGGGACCTGAGTTCAATTCCAGCCTCAGGCAGCTGGAGTTTGCGTGTTCTCCCTGTGTGGTGAGGGTTTCCTCCCACAGTCCAAAGATGTGCAGGTTCGGTGAATTGGCCATGCTACGTTGCCCATAGTGTAAGGTGCATTAGTCAGTGGAAATGAGTCTGGGTGGGTTGCACTTCGGCAGGTCGGTGTGGACTTGTTGGTCCAAAGGGCCTGTACATTTATCCCTTCACCTAACACTACGGTCAATTTTAGCTTAGCCAATTCACCAAATGTGCACATTTTGTGGACTGTGGGAGGAAACCGGAGCACCCGGAGGAGATCCACGCAGACACGGGGAGAATGTGCAAACTCCACACAGACAGTCGCCTGAGGCGTAGAATTGAACCCGGGTCTCTGGCGCTGTGAGGCAGCTGTGCTAACCACTGTGCCACCATGCCGCCCACATTGTAGGGAATCTAAAACACAAAGGCAATCTCTTTGATTTTTAAGGAGACTTACACTCTATCTCTTGTTGCTGTCTTGGTCTTAATGTACTTACACAATCCCTTTGGATTATCCTTAACCTTATTTGTTGAGGTTATCCCATATCCTTTCTTTGACTTCCTGATCTCCCTCTTATGAATGGCCTGACACTCATTATACAGTGCAAGAGATCCATTTGGACCCAGTTGTTTATATTTAGTGTATGATTCTGTCCTATCCCTGACTGGAACCTCTATCTCTTTATTCACCCATTGTTCCCGAAAGCAGTACAGTTGAAACCATCCTTTGTGAACGGTCTTTTCAGACTCAGAAGAGATCGCAGTGATCCAAGAATCTGAATCCCTGAACATTACACCACCTCTTCTGCCATTGATTTGTCTCCTTTATCCTTTTGTTCCCTCATCTGAGCTTGGCCCTGGGAGTAAATTAGAGATTACTACTTTTGAGGGTCTAGTTTTTAAATCTTCTACCTAACCTCTGATATTCACTTTGTAAAGCTTTTATTCTTTCCCTTCAATGTGTACAAAAACTTCCAGTATCTCACTCTTCCCTTTAACAGAATGTGTCAAACATTTTGCAATGTCCTTAATCCTAGCACCAAGAAAACAGTATAATATCCTAGATTCATGCTCACTGCTGCGGAACCTCCTATCTGTGCCCTTGACAGGAGAATCACCGACAACAATTATTCTTTTAAATTTGTCAAACCCCTCCAAACATAAGATTCATTCTTACAGCCCAAGATCTGACTGTCCCTCCTAATTTCCTCTGAGAGACTATCCTTTCAACAGTACGAGAGATTTCTGAACTACCTTCTTACCTTTCCTGACAGTCATCCTTCTATCTGACTGATCCTGCTGTGTTATCACCTCTCAAAATCTACTGGCCATCTAACTCTGTGTCTCTTGTATGCCTGCAATGTCATTAAGTCTAAAAAGAAGCAACTTACAATAGCATATTATCTCTAAAATAAACTACCTTTCTTTATCCAAAGATAAACCTTTCTTTATCCAAAGAGTTAATATTAAGCACAAGTGGTCCAGCCCCAGCTATCAATGTTCTGATTAAAAATAAAATCCCACGTGTCAGCCTGTCCAAGAGGTGTGTAAACACAACTAGGTTTGAAACAAAACATTCCTCAGCAATTAAAAAAAAAAATTGCTTTAGTGAGTTTAAAAACATCTCTCTCATAATTTCATAGTGGAAAAAGACTGAACAGTCCACATGTGGGCCTGTCCAAAACTTCCATTGAGAAAACTCCATTTCATAAAAAATTGTGTGAGGTTGTTTTGCTTCTTTTGCATTTTTGACGAGAAAAGAGCTAAAAATGAATCAAATAAAAAGCTTATATTAATGAAATTTAATAAACGTAAGAAATCTCAAAGTAAATCTGGAAATAAATCTGAATCTCAGGAGCAGCTGCAAGATCCACACTCCTCTCGGTCCACCTTTTTTGATCATTTTATGTCTGAAGATGTGTCACTGGACCCAAAACATTAACTCTACTTTCTCTGCAGAGATGCCACTGTACCTGCTGAGTTTTTCCCACAATTTCTGTTTTTGTCTCTGCCATCCTTACTTGGTCAGGTCTCCAGGACAGGGGTTGACAGTACATCAGTATTGAAGAAGGGTGTTCACTGTGTCAGGTCAGTGGAAGCGAGTGTGGGTCCTGGAGGTTGGGTCAGGGGCTGTGTGAGGAACAGCACTAGGTCCCATGATTTCTGTAAAATCTTTCAAATAACCGAGGTCAGGCTAAACAGCCTATCGAATCCCATCTTCTGCCTCGCTCTCCTTAACAAAACCATTCTGTCTGCCTTTGATCCATCTCCATCTCTTAAGTGTAGATGAATTCTGCCCCTCAGAATTGCTTCCATAGTTTCCCTACCACTGAGGTTAGACTGACTGGCCTGTAGATACCTGGTTAATCCCTTGCTCACTTCTTGAATCATGGTACCACATTGGCTTTCCTCCTGTCTTCTGGCACCTCTCCATCTGCAGGTCTAAGCTCCATCTGTATGACCTGAAGTCTTCTCTTTAAGCTTTTCTACAAGATTAGCAGATTATAATTAGCAAAAACTGTTGTCTCATTAATTCCATATCAGACATAAATTTCAAAGTGTTGAAGAGCTGATAGCAATGTTTCCTTTTCCATCGTTAAGCAATGTGAACCGTCCAGGTAAGAATAACAAATTTCCTTCCCGAGAGTTTATGGTCATCATGAGATTCTTAATTCCAGATTTAAAA
The DNA here is from genome assembly GCF_047496795.1 of Chiloscyllium punctatum. Lineage (NCBI taxonomy): Eukaryota > Metazoa > Chordata > Chondrichthyes > Orectolobiformes > Hemiscylliidae > Chiloscyllium > Chiloscyllium punctatum. The sequence continues at coordinate 11,764,971 of NC_092740.1, read as the reverse complement.
TAAATGAAACTCGACGATGGAGGGCTTTGAACTCCATTACCCCAGAAAATGACCTGGATCTCTAGATTTATAGCCTCCTTACAAGACAACTCTGCTATTGCACCCCCGAGTAATGGCAGTCACTTGTCTTGAGTGAACCACACAGAATCTTCACTTTTCAGTACAATACTGAGCAATGACCTTGTTCCTGTCTTTCTTCACTGCTTCAATATGTGGTTTTGTAGCAATAATCTTCCCTCATGGAATCTCCTAGTAAACCACTCCAATCTCGTACAATTCATGTCAATCTTTTTTCGAAGCTTTTCCAATGTCGTTGGGTCTAGCTGCCTCTGGCTTCAGCACTGTAACCTATCGGGCCATAAGGGAGGGAGGATTGCTGGGTTGTCACGGGGAGTCAGTATTCTGGTCTTGGTGAGCTAAGTGATCTTGACATTGAGCTTATGTCCTGTTCAATATGTAGGACATTGTTGTGGTGCAGTGGGGAGTGTCCCCACTTCAAGTCACATTTTGCCTTCAGCCTACTCAGGACTCTACCAGAGATTGTCATCATGAATGGATCCTAATTCGCTAGATGGCCCTTTAAGAGAAAGTTGGGAGTCAATTATAACACTTTATTACATAGGAGATGTTGTGACAACATACACCTTAAACTGCTGTCAATCATTACATACTTCATCAGCATATGATGGGTCAGCCCCATGACTTGTTAGACAGTCTGAAGCAGCAAAATCGAAGTCAGATTGACAATAAACATCACATCCCAGTCAATCAAAATATTCCCTTCACATAAAAACACACATTATTGTTTCACATACACACTGATCCTGTGTGTGCCTGTTATTTTTGCATCGAAGAGAAGAACATAATAAAGGGATAATTGAACAGAGATATTTCAAATCATACAATCTTTAGATAGAGTGGATAGAATGTTTCCCCTTGAACTTCACAATTGGAGACATCAGAATAACTGAGGTCAGAATGGATTTGGGCCAAAGGGAAGGCTGAGGGAAGATTTGATTGAGATGTTCAAACTCATGAAGGGTCAGGATAGTGTCAATAGAGAGACTGTACCCACTCATGAAGGGTCAGGATAGTGTAGATAGAGAGAGACTGTACCCACTCATGAAGGGTCAGGATAGTGTAGATAGAGAGAGACCGTACCCACTCATGAAGGGTCAGGATAGTGTAGATAGAGAGAGACTGTACCCACTCATGAAGGGTCAGGATAGTGTAGATAGAGAGAGACCGTACCCACTCATGAAGGGTCAGGATAGTGTAGATAGAGAGAGACTGTACCCACTCATGAAGGGTCAGGATAGTGTCAATAGAGAGACTGTACCCACTCATGAAGGGTCAGGATAGTGTAGATAGAGAGAGACCGTACCCACTCATGAAGGGTCAGGATAGTGTAGATAGAGAGACCGTACCCACTCATGAAGGGATCAAGAACTAGAGGGCACAGTGGGATGGCAGTTTATAAAATATTATTGTTCACTCAGAATGTGGGTTCAAAAGTGGAGTGAAAAGAGATTTTAGGTTTCAGTTCTGTGAAAGTGACTTGTTCATTTGAAACAAAGGGTCAGAATGTGATCTGGAACATTGAAGTAAAGACACTGAGAAAGTGTCTAGATTAGATTAGATTAGATTACTTACAGTGTGGAAACAGGCCCTTCGGCCCAACAAGTCCACACCGCCCCGCCGAAGCGTAACCCACCCATACCCCTACATCTACATTTACCCCTTACCTAACACTATGGGCAATTTAGCATGGCCAATTCACCTGGCCTGCACATCTTTGGACTGTGGGAGGAAACCAGAGCACCCGGAGGAAACCCACGCAGACACGGGGAGAACGTGCAAACTCCACACAGTCAGTCGCCTGAGGCGAGAATTGAACGCAGGTCTCAGGCGCTGTGAGGCAGCAGTGCTAACCACTGTGCCACCGTGCCGCCCATGTCCTGGAGATAAGTGACCTGGAGCGTTCATTGCTGAATATTTACCAAGGTGAGTTTTACAGTCGATACAAACAGATTTTTGAATACCACCAGTCAGCTGAGTTCAGAAGAACAGTAGTCGGAAGAATAGTTGTTTTAAAAAAATTCCGAAAGTCTCCAGGTTGAGAGTTGTAAAAAAATCTCCAGATCATCAGCATTGAAAATAAGTCTGAAGCTGTTTCAGTACTCAAAGGAAGAGGGAGAGAAAGAGTCAATGAGTTGGTTTATGTTAATGCATTTCATAGAGAGACAGAGAGAATCCTATCTGGTGAAAATGCTGAGATTCAGTTGAGTGAGACATCCTTAAGTGAAGCTTACTGAAGTCACTGTAGACGACATCAACTGTATTATTCTCATCTTCATACCTAGACACCTCCTCTAAGATTCCATCAAATCCAACTCAATCAAATTCCTTTACAAATTCATGCTAAATATCCTGGATTAACCTTTGTCTCTCCAAGTAATGATTCATTCTGTCCCTCAGAATGATTTCCAATATTTTCCCCACCATTGATGTTGTCTTCACTGGCTTGTACTGTCCTGGTTTATCACGACCACCCTTGAACAATAGGGTAACAGGTAAAGGGATGATTGGCAAGTGAAATCACAAGGGTTCAGAGACACTGTCCTCCTGTTAGAGTGAAGGGTAAGGCCAGTAAGATGAGGGAACAATGGATGAGTAAATATATTGAGGCTCTGGTTAAGAATATGAAAGAGTCATGTCTTAGGTGTAGACAACTGGGATCAAGTGAATCTCTTGAAGAGTGTAAGGGGTATCGGGGCATTCTTATGAGGGATATCAGGAGTGCAAAAAGTGGACATCAGAGAACCTCAGCAGATAAGGCTGAGGATAAGCCAACGATATTCTACAAAGTCATTAGAAGCCAGAGAGCAACCAGGGAGGGAATAGGGCCTCTTCAAGATCAATGAGGTCATCTATGTGTAGAACCAGAGGAGAGGGGGGAGATATCCAAAACAAATTCATGCTAAATATCCTGGATTAACCTTTGTCTCCTCCGTTGTTCTTTAAAAGCTTCCTAGTCAGAAGTGACAGTCGGAAGTGACAGGACTTCTGTTGAATAAAGGGAACTATGGAGCTATGAGGGAGGAGCTGGCCAAAGGTCAATGGTGCAATACCTTAGCAGGGATGACCATGGAGGAACAATGGTGGATATTTCTGTGTATAATACAGAAGTTGCAGGATCAGTTCATTCCTAAAAGGAAGAAAGATCCCAGGAGGAGGCATGGGCGGCCGTAGCTGACGAGGGAAGTGAAGAAACATATAAAGTTAAAAGAGAAAAAGTATAACATAGCAAAGATAAGTTGGAAAACTGACGATTGGGAACCTTTTAAAGATCAACAGAGGATTATTAAGAAGGAAATACGCAGGGGAAAAATGAGGTATGAAGGTAAACTGGCCAATAATATAAAGGAGGATAGGAAAAGCTTGTTTAGGTATGTGCAAGGCAAAAAAATGGTTAGGACTAAAATTGGGCCCTTGAAGTCAGAAACAGGGGAATATATTACGGGGAACAAAGAAATGGCAGAAGAATTAAATGGGTACTTCAGATCTGTATTCACTGGGGAAGACACAAGCAATCTCCCGGAGGTAACAGTGGCTGAAGGACCTGAACTTAAGGGAATTTATATTTGCCAGGATTTGGTGTTGGAGAGACTGTTAGGTCTGAAGGTTGATAAGTCCCCGGGGCCTGATGGTCTACATCCCAGGGTACTGAAGGAGGTGGCTCGGGAAATCGTGGATGCGTTGGTGATTATTTTCCAGAGTTCGATAGATTTGGGGTCGGTTCCTGAGGATTGGAGGTTGGCAAATGTTCTACCACTTTTTAAGAAAGGTGGGAGAGAGAAAGCAGGAAATTATAGACCAGTTAGTCTGACCTCAGTGGTGGGAAAGATGCTGGAGTCTATTATAAAGGATGAAATTATGGCACATCTGCATAGTAACAGGAGAGGACAGAGTCAGCATGAATTTATGAAGGGGAAATCAAGCTTGACTAATCTTCTTGAATTTTTTGCAGGTGTAACTCTGAAGATAGATGTGGGAGATCCAGTAGATGTAGTGTACCTGGACTTTCAGAAAGCTTTTGATAAAGTTCTACATAGGAGGTTAGGGAGCAAAATTAGGGCACATGGTATTGGGGGCAAAGGACTAGATTGGATTGAAAATTGGTTGGCTGATAGGAAACAAAGGGTAATGATAAACGGCTCCATTTCAGAATGGCAGGCAGTGACCAGTGGGGTACCGCAGGGATCCGTGTTGGGACCGCAGCTTTTTACAATATATGTTAATGATATCGAAGATGGTATCAGCAATAACATTCGCAAATTTGCTGATGATATAAAGCTGGGTGGCAGGGTGAAATGTGATGAGGATGTTAGGAGATTACAGGGTGACCTGGACAAGTTAGGGGAGTGGGCAGGTGCATGGCAGATGCAGTTTAATGTGGAAAAATGTATGGTTCTGGATTAGTGGTGCTGGAAGAGCACAGCAGTTCAGGCAGCATCCAAGGAGCTTCGAAATCGACGTTTCAGGCAAAAGCCCTTCATCAGGAATAATTGCTGATGAAGGGTTTTTGCCCGAAACGTTGATTCCGAAGCTACTTGGATGCTGCCTGAACTGCTGTGCTCTTCCAGCACCACTAATCCAGAATCTGGTTTCCAGCATCTGCAGTTATTGTTTTTACCATAAATGTATGGTTATCCACTTTGGTGGCAAGAACCGGAACGCAGATTACTACCTCAATGGAATCAATTTGTGTAAAGGGGCAGTACAGAGAGATCTGGGTGTTCTTGTACACCAGTCAATGAAGGCAAGCATGCAGGTACAGCAGGTAGTGAAGAAGGCTAATAGCATGCTGTCCATCATACCAAGAGGGATTGAGTAAAGAAGCAAAGAGGTTCTTCTGCAGCTGTACAGGGACCTGGTGAGACCACACCTGGAGTACTGTGTGCAGTTCTGGTCTCCAAATTTGAGGAAAGACATTCTGGCTATTGAGGGAGTGCAGCGTAGGTTCACGAGGTCAATTCCTGGAATGGCGGGATTACCTTACACGTAAAGATTGAAGCGACTGGGCTTGTATATCCTTGAGTTTAGAAGGCTGAGAGGGGATCTGATTGAGACATCTTAGATTATGAAAGGATTGGGCACTCTGGCAGCAGGAAACATGTTTCCGCTGATGGGTGAGTGCCGAACCAGAGGACACAGCTTAAAAATATGGGGTAGACCATTTAGGACAGAGATGAGGAGAAACTTCTTCACCCAGAGAGTGGTGACTATGTGGAATGCATTCCCCCAGAGGGCAGTGGAGGCCCAGTCTCTGGATTCATTTAAGAAAGAGTTGGATAGAGCTCTCAAAGATAGTGGAATCAAGGGTTCTGTAGATAAGGCAGGAAGAGGATACTGATTAGGAATGATCAGTCATGATCATATTGAATGGTGGTGCAGGCTCGAAGGGCAGAATGGCCTACTCCTGCACCTATTGTCTTTTGTCTATTGTCTATTGTCAAATATTTTGCACCAGTTTTTACTGTGGAGAAAGAAATTGATGCAAGGGAACTCAGGCAAATAAATATTAATGTCTTGAAAGCAACTCACTTTACTGAAGAGGAAGTGTTGGAGGTCTTCAAAAACATAAAAGTGGCTTTGTGCAGGGGAAATCATGTGTCACAAACTTGACTGAGCTTTTTGAAAATGTAACCAAAAGACCAGTGAGGGCAGAAGGGGAGATATTGTTTACATGAACTTGTGTAAAGCTGTTGTCAAAGTTCCACATGGTGGACTAATTAGTGAAGTTAGGTGGCATGGGATTCAGGGAGAGAATGCCAGTTGGATACAAAATTTGCTTGATGGTAAGAGACAGAGTGTAGTGATGGAGGTTTGTTTTTACATTGATCCATGAGACCGCATTTGAGGAACATTCTAAGATATCATCCATCTTATGTCAGTGATTAACTCCTTCATCAATGTTGCAACACCCCCTCCTCTTTGACATTCCCCCTACCCCTACATGTCTCATCTCACAGTTCAATAGCCCAAAACATTGTGCTATCAATCCTGTCACACCCTCAACCATGTCTCTGTGATAACAACAATATCTCATCCCCACTCATTAATCTACACCCTCAGCTCGTCTGCCTTACTCGCAAGTAAATGCCATCCAGCCATGCCACACTCCCTTATGCCCTCACTTGACGATATTCACACTGCCTTCTGGATTTACTTGGATTGCCTTCTCAATGTCAGTTAGCTCAGTTGGCTGGACAGTTGGTCTGTGATGTGGAGTGATGCCAACAAGGGATGTGTAATTCCCATATTGTCTGCGGTGACCATGAAGTTCGAATCTTCTCAACCTTGCCCATTGTCTGAGGCAGAGTGACTCTCAGGTTAAATCATTACCAGTCATAACTTCCTTTAACGAGATAGGAGTTCTCTCGCACAATGATGAGTTTACTTTTTTACTTCAGTTTACTTTTTTTCCATCTTCATGTCTGTCTGTCTCCACCTCCACCCCCACCCCCACAATGCTTCCACTGCATCCCCCATCCCTCTGCTGTGACTGATGAATGGGCCAGGTTGCTGAAGGCTGGCTGGGTAATAGAGTAGAAAGTGATGGGAAATAGAAAAGGTTCTGCAGAGAGGGCCCTGAGTCCTGCTCTTCAGATCACTCTGGGTCTCCTGGAACAATGGAGAGTTCAGATAACTCTCAGGCACCAAACCCTCTCTTCAACCAAGAGCAACAACCCCCCACAGTCTAACCTCAGGATGTTTACAAACCACCTGAAGCCCTCTGTTGTATCCAGCCCGAAGCTCATTCCACTCTGTCACTAGTCTGTTCAGAAACCACTATTGTATCATATTATATCTTTTCTCACTAAATAACAGATTCAGTGTTTTACCTCACTGTTTGGTGTCTGTGCTGTGTTCATATCCTCTCTCTCTCTCTCCCTTCACAGCGGATTCTGCTAATGGTTGGTCAATGACAATCGCGGATGAAGTGAGGGCTGAGGAAGGAGGCACCGCTGTCTTACCCTGCAGCTTCACCCACCCTGACACTAACCTCACACTCACCGGCTCCATCTTATGGTACAAGGAGGAAACACGAGCTTTAATCTTTAAGTGGACGGTTCCTGGTCCAGACCATTCCCAGGGTGAGCTGTGTGAGAATGTGATACAGTGGGACGGTGGGAATCGATTCAGATTCGTGGGGAACCTCAGCAACAAAGATGCCTCAATAATGATGGAGGGACTGAGCCAGGAGGATGGTGGTTCCTATCGGTGTCGTGTGGAGCTCAATATTGACAAGTTTGGATCTGGAAAAGGAACACGCCTGAAAGTGGAAGGTGAGGAACAACGTTCTGATGTGTCACTGCCCTGACAGCTCAATGGGGACAGGCTCCACCTGGTCTGGGAGCTCTTGGGTTGGCTCCTTCTCCTGGGCTCTTCCAGTTGGTCTAAGGCAGGAGGCAGTGAGAAGGACAGAGACAGAGAGGCACAAAGAGAGAGAGAGAGAGAGATAGAAGGAGAGAGAGAGAGACAAACAGAGAGAGAGAGAGAGAGAGAGAGACATGACTGGAATTTAGAGACCATTCCATCACCATCTTTGAAACCTCCCACAGTCACATTCGTTCATTATCACGTTCAAACTGGCTTCATTGCTCTGGGATGGGGAACAGAGAAAACATCACTGACAATCCAAGCTCCAAGATCCCCACCAATGAGGGTCCAGCTTTATCAGCATTGGGTGAGGACAAGAGAGACCTGGCACCTCCTGAACCCTCATTGGATGAGCTCATCTCAGGGTGAAGGAACCCTCAGCTCACATTGGCTGAGAACCTCACTGTTGCTATCCTCCCCCTCTATTGGCTGAGGAGAAAATGGGGGGAACTGTCCTTGCCAGAGGCTAATGTCCTGGGGATTGTGGCAGATTGTGAAATTTGAATTTGAAAATATCTAGAACTGAAAACTAGTCTAATAATGACTGTGTAACCATCACCATTAAAAAAAGAATCTGGGTTAATCATGTCCTTTTGGGAGGGAAATCTGCTATCCTTCTTGAACTGCTGTATTCCCTCAGCTGCAGAGACATTCACGATACGGTTGGGAAAGGATTTCCAAGGCTTTGACCCAGTGACTCTGAAGGAATGATGAAATATTCCCAAGTCAGGATGGTGAGTGTCTTGGAGGGAAGCTTGTAGATGGAGATGTTCTCCTGTGTCCCATGTTCATCAGTGAACAACCATCCCTTCTTCGGACCTTATGGTGGAGGGAGGGTCATTGATGATGCAGCTAAAGATGGTTAGACCAAGGACACACTAACCTGAGGAACTCCTGCAGAGATGTGTTCTGGAGCTGAGATGACTGATCTCCAAGAAGAACAACCAGGTTCCTCTGTGCCAGGTCTGACTGAAACCCATGGAGGTTTCCCCCCTCGGCTTCCCACTGGATTCAGTTTTGCTCAGGTTCCTTGATGCTACACTCGCTCAAATACAGCCTTGATGTTAACAACAGGCACATTCGCCTGTACCTGTCTTTTTGTTTTTTCCGTTGTTTACCTATTATTTACTATCTATGCTACTTAACTCTGTGATCTGCCTGTACTGCTCACAAGACAAAGCTTTTTGCCGTGCCTCGGTACATGTGACAATAAATTCAATTCGAATCGATTCCATTCGATTCAATTCAATTCAATTCAATTCAGTCACTGACAGTTTCCAGCAGTTTAATTGGCCAAATTGAAAATATGTAACATGTCACTGCAAACGAGGAACCTCAGTTGTTTTGAGCATGATTTGAATCTAAACAATCAGATTAAATTATCCCCCAGAATACTAAAACCCAATCGAGTTTGAATTTATTGTTTTTGCCAACCTCAAACTAATGAGACAATCTGATGTTTGGGGTATTAAAAAAAGCAGATATTTTGAAAGTTAGACAGAGAGTAACTGCCATTGAGAGACTGCTGTACAAAACATTCTCAATCAAAGGGACCTTCTTCATATGAAACATCTTTGCAGTGAAAGACAGAAGTCGACCCAGGAGATCTTTAGCTGAATGAAGAAACACACTGAGAATAACAGCCACTGTGTGGTTTTGTAATGAAGCTGATGTAATTTTAATACAGGTGGTTATTGGAACAGTATATTATTATAGAATTGGAGGCAGATAGCAAGCAGTTAAGGCAAAGTTAAAAATCACACAACACCAGGTTATAGTCCAACAGGTTTAATTGGAAGCACATTAGCTTTCGGAGCGACGCTCCTTCATCAGGTGATTGTGGAGATCTCGATTGTAACACAGAATTTATAGCAAAAATTTGCCGTGTGATGTAACTGAAATTATACATTGAAAAATTGATTGTCTGTTAAGCCTTTCATCTGTTCGAATACGGTGATAGTTTCACTTCTTTCATGTGTAAATCACAAAACCTTTTTTTTAAAGGGCATTCTCGGTTTAGCTGTTAACAGTGGTGATAGCTAGACAATATGTTGAAGGTGTCAGCCCCCTGTGTTCTCTGTCTATGACCTGATGTTTAGATTGACTCTAATCTAAAAAGTGAGACAACAGAGTTTTACATAAATTCATGCAGTTTTTGAGCTCAGAGTTCTACATGAATGTATGCAGTTTCTGAGCAAAGTGCAATGTAACTCTGCAAGTACAAATTCACCACACAAAATATATGTGTGCATGTGGGTCTTTGTCTATCTGTGTGTGTGTGTCTGTCTGGGATGGGGGTTGTGAGTGTGAGAAAGTGAATGTGTGTGTGTGTGTGTGTATGTGTGTGTGTGTGTGTGAGAAATCAGTTAAGGGAAAGGAGTCTTAGAGTTGGAAATAGTTGTTGTTTAATGTTCACTTTGAGAGTTGAAGAATAATTTGATTTTTTTGTTTAAGGAGTGGAATTTTGGAGTTCTCTCTCACTCAGACTTTAACAGATTACGATGCGAGGTGAGCTTTTCTGGGTGTTTGGTTTAATTAGCAGAGGGGTTCACCACCATGTCGTTACAGTTTGGGGGCTCAACTTCGATTTGGACAGGTTTAGACAGATCCAGTCTGAGATTTGGAAAGATTTGGGTACAAAAGATCCCAGCAGATTTAAACATTTGCCGATTAGTGTCCGAGATTTTTAAAGAAAATTTGGGTGAGAGAATTGATTTATTTTCAGTTATTTGTGGTTGGTTAAATTAAAAGTGAGAGAAATGGCTCTTAAAATTGCTGAAGACGTTCTGTGGTTTGAAAATGGTTCCAAATTTGCCAAGAAAGTTTAGAAAGACAGCAGAAGACCATAATTTTAGAATTAGCATTGAGGTTAGAACATAGAACATAAAACATAGAATAATACAACACAGTACAGGCCCTTTGGCCCTCGATGTTGTGCCGACCTGTGAACTATTCTCAGATCATCCCCCTACACTAACCCATCATCATCCATGTACTTATCAAAGGATTGTTTAAATCCCCCTTAGAATTGGATCGAACCAGGGACATGGGAAAGCTGAAATTGTAAGGGAGTTAGTCAAGCACTCTGGTGTGTCAGAGAAAAAGAGAAGTGCAGGAGAGTTCGAAAAATTTAGTTTACAATTGAGGAAAATGGAGTTTCAAGATAAAGAAAAGGATCCATGAGAGAAAAAAGAGAGAGAGAGAGAGACAAAGAGAGATAGAATAAATGGAGGGAAAGAGACAGAGGGAGAGAGAAAAAGAGAAGAAAGGGAGAGAGAAAGAGTGAAGAAAGAGAAAGGAAAAAGAAAGAGAGAGAGAGAGTGAAAAAGAAAGAGAGAATGTTGTTAGCAGAGCAAAGAGAGAGCGAAGAAAGAGAAAGAGAAAGGGAGAGAGAATTTGAACTTCGAAGTTGTGAATTAGTCAGGAAAGTCAAGTTAACAGGAAGGAGATGAAGAGTGAAGGTCGTGATATATACAAATACGTCAAAGCTCTGCTACATTTTGATGAGAAAGATGTTGAAGCCTTTTTTATTTCATTAGACAATTTGGCTCGGCATAGGGAGTGGTCAGGGAACCTCTGTGTAATGTTAGTTCGGAATAAGCTGGTCGGCAGAGCTAGTGAGGTATTTGCAGTGCTGTCAGATGAGGGGTCAAGAGATTATGATGATGTCAAACATGCTATTTTGAGTGCTTCTGAATTGGTACCAGAAATGTATAGACAGTGGTTCAGAAATATAAAGAAGGAATCAAGTCAGACTTGTATTGAGTTTGAAAGAATCAATCAGTCATTTTGACAGATGGGAACATGATTTAAAGATCGATAGGACCTTTGAGGCTCTAGAAGAGGTTATTCTGCTGACGAGGTTAAAAACTCACATCACTCAACTTCCACCAGATTGTGTTGCTGGTCGTATACAGACAGGAGATGTTCCATGGAGCACATGAACTACCAGTAGGAGGTCACCTCAGTCTAAGGAAGACTCAGATTAAGGTACAAAAGCAGTTGTATTGGCCTGGGATGCACAAAGATGTTGTTAACTTTTGCCAGAGCATGAAGACAAAATGGGTGGTAGAGAAGTTATTAGCTTTCTTCACTTGGTATGAGCTACTCAGAGAGATTCAGTCAGACCATTGTCTAATTTTATTGCTCAGCTGTTTAAAGAAGTCATGGATAGATTAGGCATACAGCACATTAAACCAAGTGCAGATCATCCTGAAACTCAGGGAGCTTTGGAAAGGTGGCATCAGACCCTGAAGACCATGTTAAGAGTGTGCTGTCAGGATTACCTGAATGATTGGGATGAAGGTATCCCATTCATATTGTTTGCCATTAGAGATGGCTCAAATTAATCTACTCAGTTCACTCCCTTTGAGTTAATATTCAGACATGAAGTGAGAGGTACTTTGAAATTAATTAAAGAGAAATTGACAGGACTGAAGTCGGAGGTCAACTGGAACAAAGAACCAGTTGAAAGGATTGTTGCAGCAGTACAAGGACATATGCAGGAATAAGATGGAGAGGCCTGATCCTCTTGTGCACGAGGTAGAAGTAGGAAATGCTGTTCCAATAAAACAACACACTTACAGGCTTAATCCTTTCAATGCCACATAGGTCCAGAAGGAAGTGGATGCAATGCTCAGTGAAGCTATCATCGTACTGAGTCAAAGCAAGTGGAGTTCGATGATCGTGTTAGTTGCCAAACCTGACGGGATTCAACAATTTTGCGTGGACCATTGGAAGGTTAAGGCAGTTACAAAATCAAACTCAGATCAATACTAAAATTGGAGGCCTGTATAGAGAAATTTGGACAAGCCCCTTACGTCACAAAGTTGGACTTACTGTTTGGGTATTGTCATCACTTTATCAGAGAAAGTGAAATAAATTTTTGCGTTTGTCACCCCAAATGGGTTATGTCAATTCAAGGTGCTGCCCTTTTGAATGAAGAACACACCAGCCACATTTAAAAGGCTCGTGAACAGAGGTGTGGCTGTGTTAACAAACTGTGCAGTATATCTGGATGATGCAGTGATTTTTAGTGAGTCATGGAAAGATCACATGGTACAGTTGGCACACAGCTCTTTGAAGGATTAAGAGAAGCAAAGCGGTAATAAAATTAAAGAAAACACAATTTGTGAAGGCAGAGGAGACATTATTGGGACAATACATCGGGCATGAAATGTTGACCCTCAGGAATGCAAAGACAAAGACCATCGAGGAATTTCCACAAACAACCTCAAAGAAAGAAGTGCTTTGATTTTGGGGACGAAGTGGATTCTACTGGGAGTTTGTTCCAAATGTCAGCAGGGTAGTGACTTCACTCGCGGATTTCCTGAAGAAGACCACAATATTTCGGTGGATGGAACAATGCCAGGAGGCATTTGACAATGTAAGAGTTGTATTAACCGTGGCACCAGTTTTAGCTGCACCAAATGTTGCAATCAAAGTTGCAATCGATGCCGAAAGAAGAAACACACTGACAATAACAGCCACTGTGTGGTTTTGTAACGAAGCTGATGTAACTTTAATACGGGTGGTTCTTGGAACAGTATATTGTTATAGAGTTGGAGACAGATAGCAAGCAGTTTAGGGAAAGGAGGCTAAGATTTGGAAATAGTTGTCGTTTAATGTTCACTTTTCAAGTCAAAGAATGAATTGCTTTTTTTAATATAAAAGTGAATTTTGGGAGTTCTCTGTTCCTCATACTTTAACAGATGGCGATGCGAGGTGAGCTTTTCTGGGGTTTTGGTTTAATTAGCAGAAGGCTTCACCGCCGTCTCGTAACAGCAGCTTCACCTGAGCAATCAGGATGGACAATACATGTACATCATCTGGGCCAGCGATAACCATGATGGAATAAAACAAAAGGAGAAATTAATGAAACAAAGAACATCCTGAGGAAAAACCAAAAACAAAGCTGCAGATGCTGCAAATCCGAAACAAAAATGGAAATTGTCAGAAAAGCTCAGCGGGTCTGGCAGCACCTGTGGAGAGAAATCAGAGTTAACGTTTCAGGCAGAGTGACCCTTCCTCAAGATGCTGAGGAGTTTGACAAGACAGATTCTGAGAGGATATTTGTTCTTGTGAACAGAAGTCAAACAGGGGAACAATTGCAAAATAACGGATTTTCTCTGTAAATTGAAAAGAGGAAACATTTAATCTCTCAGCTTCTCTTTTAAGTTGATGAAGCAAAGAACCACATGGCTGATTATGCCCCTCCTCCTGCACCCAAATATCTTACTTAATGTAGAAAAGTTTAATCTGGACTCTGAGTTTAAATTAACCTGTGCTCATTTCAAAGGTCACAGGTTGGAGCTGGTGAATGGTTACATTCGGAATGACACCAGGGGGTTCTCCTTCACACTGAGTGTGGTCAATACTTTGAAGGTGTTTGCTGGACAGAGTGAGGGGGAAGGCTGTAAAATCCTTGACCTCATTTAAAGAAAATTAACTTTGAGCAATGGGTGGAGGGTTCTGCATGAATGAATTCAGGAGGGTTCAATGGATCCAATCTGTTAGTACCTTCAGCAGGCACATGGCACCAGGTTACAGTCCAACAGGTTTATTTGAAATAACAAGGTTCAGAGTACTGCTCCTGCATCAGGTGAAGTCCTGGTGTAGTGTGACTTCTGACTTTGTCCACCTCAGTGCAACACTGGCATCTCCACATCATGGAAATATCTTGTAATCAAGATTTGGAGATGCTGGTGTTGGACTGGGATGTACAAAGTTAAAAATCACACAACACCAGGTTATAGTCCAACAGGCTTATTTGGAAGCACTAGCTTTTGGAGCGCTGCTCCTTCATCAGGTGGTTGTGGAGCGTAAGATTGTAAGACACAGAATTTATAGCAAAGGTTTACAGTGTGATGTAACTGAAATTATATATTGAAAAAGACCTGGATTACTTGTTAAATCTCTCATCCATTAGATTGACCATGTTGGCTTTCATTTTTTTAACATGAAAATCACAAAACTTTTTTTTAAATGTTCCATTCTCAAGTGAACTTCATCAATTGGTGTCTATCAGCCCAGATAATGTATTGAAGGTGTGAGCTTCCCTGGGTGATACTGTCTGTGCCACAATGTTTAGACTGATTCTAATCTAAGAAAATGAATTTGTAGAATCTTACATGGATTTTTGAGCAAAGTAAAATGTAACTCTGCAAGTACAAATTCACCCCCACAAACCTATATGTGCATGTGTGTGTGTGTGTGTGTGCATGTGCGTGTGTGTGTGTGTGTGGGGGGGGGGGGAGGAGGGGGGGGGGGGGCGGGGGGGGGGGAAGGGGTGAGGGGGGTGGTTGTGAATGTCTGTGAGGAGTGTGTGCCTGTGTGTGAGTGTAAGTATAAAGTCTGTGAGAGGGTGAATGCGTGAGTGTGGCAGTGAATGTGTGAGCATATGAGTGAGGGTCTGCATCAGTGTGTGCATCCGTAGGAGAGTGTGTGTGTGTGTGTATAGGAGTGTCTGTGTGTGTATAGGAGTGTCTGTGTGTGTGTGTGTGTAGGAGTGTCTCTGTGTGTGTGTGTGTGTGTGTGTGTGTGTCTGTGTCTGTGTGTAGCATGATGGGGTCACCTGTAGTGTGACATGAACCCAAGATCCTGGTTGAGGCCATCCCCATGGGTACCGAACTTGGCCAAGAGCCTCTGCTCGGCCACTTTTTGTTGCTGCCTGTCCCGAAGTCCGCCTTGGAGGATGGTCACCTGAAAGTCCAAGGTTGAATGTCCCAGACTGCTGTATGTGGCAGGGACTCATGCAACTCAGCCAACGTTGGCTATCTCATTCGCTGCAGGCAAGGATACCCTGAGGCATGCTACATTGGTGAGAGCAAGCCGAGGCTAGGGCAACGGATGGATGGGCACCGTACAACAATCAACAGACAGGAGTGCTCACCCCACCTCCCCCCCCACCCTCCCCCCCCCCCCCCGCCCCTCAACCAGTCAGAGAACACTTCAATGGTCCTGCACTCACAGACATATATATACACACACAAACACACACATGTGCGTACACACACACACACAAACACACACATGCGCGTGCCCACACACACTCAGACACTCCCAAATACACACTCCTCCAGACACACATACTGGCGCAGATGCTCTTTCATACGCTCACAAATACACTCCCACAATCACACATGCTCCATCTTACAGACTTAGACCCCTTTATACTCAGACTCACACACATGCGCACACTCTTTCAAAGACACTCACAGCCACCCCCAACAAACACACACACACACAAACACAAACACATACACTTATACGTTTGTGGGGTGAATTTGTACTTTCAGAGTTTCATCATACTTTGCTCCAAAAACTGCATGAATCCATGTAAGTTTCTATAAAGTCATTTTTTAGATTAGAATCAGTCCAAACATTGTGGCACAGACAGTATCACCCAGGGGAGCTCACACCTTCAATACATTATCTGGGCTGACAAACACCAATTGTTAAAGTTCACTCGTGAATGTAACTTTTAAAAGAAAATTGTGATTTACATCTAAAAGAACTGAAACCAACATGGTCACTCTAACGGACGAGAGACTTAACAAACTATCCTGGTCTTTTTCAAAATATAATTTCAGTTACATCACACTATAAACGTTTGCTGTAAATTCTGTGTCTTACAATCTTATACTCCACAATCACCTGATGAAGGAGCAGCGTTTCGGAAGCTAGTGCTTCAAATTAAACCTGTCGGACTATAACCTGGTGATGTCTGATTCTGAATCTTGTAATCAAGGTTTTCAAATTGAGTGGCGAGGAGACATTTTGATCAGGGTGACTCTTCTTGGGGAATGTCCAGCACAGACCTGTTAGAGATATGAGTGGAGTCTTTAATTGTTCATTTTATTGTGAAGTTGAAAGGAATGTAACATATTGAAATAAGACCTTCTGCACACTGACCTCATCCATTCTGATGTTTGTCCTTTCCTCAGCTGCTCAGGGAAATGTCTCAGTGGTGACTGGGACAGAGGGAGATTCAGTTACTTTACCCTGTATCTTCAGGAGCTGGGACTCCCACACCCTGACCACTGTTACCTGGATGAGGAAGGAGCCCTACTAACACATCGTTACATTTCCAGCCCAATCACAGGGAAATTGGACAACTGGACACGGTGGAAATCGGTACGAGCTCATCGGGAACCCAGAGGAGGGAAACGCCTCGACCAGGATAAACCAGCTGAGTGTGAGGGACAATCACACTTACCTGTGTCTGGTGGAATACAGGTCAAGACACAATCTTTTGTATCTGATCCAGAAAGAGACTCGGTTGCAGGTACATGGTAAGAAACCGTTCACACATTCTTCAGCCTGTAGAAGGTGCACAATGAGAGTGGAACAGATTCTGTGAATGTTTTGTGATTTGATTTTCTGCTGAAAGGACATGGAACTAAAACATTAACCCTGTTTCTCTCCATCGGTATTGTCTGCCCTGCTGAGTGTTTGCAGCATTTTGATGTTTATTTAAAATGTCCAGCATCTGTAGTGTTTTAGCTTTTGGTTTCAAATTTTTAAAAATATTTAATGTACTATGATGTGCTGGTATTTTTAGGCGCTTCTGATGTCAGTATTGAAAGACATTGACACACTCAGAATATTTAGTTCAATCTCCAAATGACCCAAAGTTATACTGACATTAAGATCATCTCCTTGAACAGGAAGGCGCAACAGACTAATGTGTCCCTCTTGGTTCCAACATTCATCAGGAATAGTTCCATCAATGCAAGTACATTCCCCCAGTGTCCATCTGACTGTGTGAGAAATCCCAGCCACGTGGGACCTATCCAAGCCCTGCATTCAGCCTTGGGTTATACCAGGAGTTGGTGGTGCACTGTTACTGTCACT
This sequence comes from Chiloscyllium punctatum, assembly GCF_047496795.1. Classification (NCBI taxonomy): domain Eukaryota; kingdom Metazoa; phylum Chordata; class Chondrichthyes; order Orectolobiformes; family Hemiscylliidae; genus Chiloscyllium; species Chiloscyllium punctatum. The sequence goes on along the minus strand of NC_092740.1, from coordinate 11,747,670 downwards.
GGGTGACAAATCCAGACACCCAATGCTGGGGCCATGGGTTCAAATCCCACCGCAGCAGGTGAATTTTTTTAAATCAAGATTTTTAAAAAAAACTAACCTAATGGTTTCATGTGACCATTGTTGAGATTTGGAAAAGCCGATCTGATTCAATCATACACTTTCGGGAATCTGGGTTTTGGTTCAGTTAGCTGGACGGTTGGTTTGCAAAGCAGTGTGATGCCAACAGTGTGGGTTCAATCCCCACATTGGCTCAGGTGACCATGAAGGACCCTCCTTCTCAACTCTCCCCTCACTGAGGTGTGGTGGCCCTCAGGTTAAACCACCACCAGTTGTCTCTCTCTCTCACTCTCTCTCTCTCTCTCAAGAGAAAGCAGCCCATGGACTGGTAATAATATAGCAACTTGATTTAGAGAATGAAATCTGCCATACACACTCAGTGTCATGTGTTGCCATATGCACAATCTTGAGCCCTCTCTCTCCATCAGCACCACCTCACACAGACTCAGGGCTGCTCATAATCCACCAACTCTGCACAGTCCACTTCTAACTCTGTATTGGGAAAACAAAACACAGACTGGGTGATTACTTTGCAGAACAGAAATGTTCTGCCCACAAAAATGATTCTCAGCATCCAGTTGCCTGCCATTTCCACACACCACGTTTTGGGACCCAGTGACCTTCTGGACTCAATATTGAGGTGAATAATTTTACGGCCTCAGCACCTTTTCCTACCTCCTTCCCCCAACCCCCACACACCAGGCCTTGTCATCACATGGGCTACCACCAAAACAATCCATTGTTAGTGACGAATGGTCCCCATCAGCAGCTGTTCATTCTCCCAGGCTGACCTTTCCCCTTTTGTTTGTCTGTCCAATTGCTTTTCTCTCTGTCTGGGGTCTGTTTCCACTGAGTGTTTACTCCTGCCCCTTCACCCCCCCTCCCCATCTTCAGCCTCTATACCAACCTTTTCCCAGCTATAATCAGTTATAGAATCATACAGCACAGTAGCAGACCCTTCAGTTCAACTAGTCCATGCTGACCATAATCCCAAACTAAAGTAGTCCCACCTGCCTGCGCTTTGTACATATCCCTCCAAACATTTCTTTTTCAAGAAATTATCTAAATGCCTTTTAAACGTTGTAACTGTCCCCACATCCAGCAATTTCTCTGGAAGTTCATTCCACATAATCCACTCTCTCTGTAAAATAAAACTGCCCCTTAGAGGCAGAGAGTCATAGAGATGTGCAGCATGGAAACAGACCCTTCGGTCCAACCCGTCCATGTCGACCAGATATCCCTACCCAATCTAGTTCCCCCTGTCAGCACCCGGCGCATATCCCTCCAAACCCTTCCTATTCATATACCCATCCAAATGCCGCTTAAATGTTGAAATTGTACCAGCCTTCACCACTTCGTCTGGCAGCCCATTCCATACACATACCACCCTCTGCGTGAAAAAGTTGCCCCTTAGGTCTGTTTTATATCTTTCCCCTCTCATCCTAAACCTATGCCCTCTAGTTCTGGACTCTCCGACCCCAGGGAAAAGATTTTGCCTATTTATCCGATCCATGCCTCAAGTAATATTGTAAACCTCTATAAGGTCACCCCTCAGCATCCTTCCTTATGTCTTTTTAAAATCTTTCTTCTGTCACCTTAAAGATATGTCTGACTCTTGAAATCTCCCACCTGAGCAAAAAGACACCTGCCGTTCACCTTATCTATATTCCTCATGCTTTTATCGATCTTAATAAGGTCACCTCTCTACCTTGTACGCTCCAGTGAGAAATGTCCTTGTCGCTCCGTACTCTTCCGATAACTCAAGGCCTGCTTTATTTGCAACATCCTGGTAAATCTCTTCTCCAGCTAAATGATATAATTGCAATAACAGGATGACCAGAACTGGACACAATAGAGGCCTCACCAGCATCCTGTCCAACCTGAACATAACATCCCAACTCCTGTCACTCTTCAGCCCATTGACCCATTTGACGAAAATCTTTTTGTATTCCAAGATAACCTTCTTCACTGTTCAATATTCTATCAATTTTGGTATCAACCACAAACTTGCAAAACATGCTTTTTGTAGTCTCATCAAAATTGTTCATATAAATGACTGACCAAAGTGGGCCCAGCACTGATCCCCGTGGAACACTGCTGGTCACAGGCCTCCAGAACAAAACCCTCCCTCCACTGTCACTCTCTGTCTTCTGCCTTTCAGCCAATTGTGCATCCACTTGCCAAGCTCACCCTGAATCCCATGGGATCTAACTTCACTAATTAGTCTACCATGCGGAGCCTTGTCAAAGGATTTACCAAAGTCTAAGTAAACAATGTTAACCCCTCTGCTCTCATCAATTTTCTTGTTTACTTTTTCAAAAGACTCCATCAAGTTTGTGAGACACGATATCCCTTGCACAAAACCATGCTGACTGTCCCGAATCATTCCTTGCCTCTCCAAATGCATATAAATCCAAACTTTCAGAACAACTTCCTCACCACCGAAGTCAGACTCCCAGGTCTGAAGTTCCCAGGCTTCTCCTGACATTCCTGCTTGAACATGAGCCACTCTCCAGTCATTCAGCACCTGACTGTTATTTATGGATGATACAAATGTTCCTGCAGGGGGCCCAGCAATTTCCTCTTCACTTCTGACAAAGTCCTGGGATTGAGTAGATCACGTCTCAGAGATTTATATTTATATTTTCGAACACCTCTAACAATTCCTCTTCTGTAATACAAGCTGTTTTCAAAATGTCAATATTTATTTCTCAGAGTTCTCTAGCCTCCACTTCTTTCTCCACAGTAAAAACTGACACAAAATATTCATTTGATATCTCTCCCATCTCCTGAGGGGTGGCATGATGGCTCAGTGGTTAGCAGTGGCACCAGGGACCTGAGTTCAATTCCAGCCTCAGGCAGCTGGAGTTTGCATGTTCTCCCTGTGTGGTGAGGGTTTCCTCCCACAGTCCAAAGATGTGCAGGTTCGGTGAATTGGCCATGCTACGTTGCCTATAGTGTGAGGTGCATTAGTCAGTGGAAATGGGTCTGGGTGGGTTACTCTTTCGAGGGTCGATGACGGTTTGTTGGGCTGAAGGGCCTGTTTCCACATTAGATTAGATTAGATTTGTTACAGTGTGGAAACAGGCCCTTTGACCCAACAACTCCACACTGACCCGCCGCAGTGCAACCCACCCAGACCCATTCACGTACATTTACCCCTTCACCGAGCACTACGGTCAATTTTAGCTTAGCTAATTCACCAAACCTGCACATTTTGTGGACTGTGGGAGGAAACCGGAGCACCCGGAGGAGACCCACGCAGACATGGGGAGAATGTGCAAACTCCACACAGTCGCCCGAGGCATAGAATTGAACCCGGGTCTCTGGCGCTGTGAGGCAGCTGTGCTAACCACTGTGCCACCGTGCCGCCCACATTGTAGGGAATCTAAAACACAAAGGCAACCTCTTTGTTTTTTAAGGAGACTTACACTCTATCTCTTGTTGCTGTCTTGGTCTTAATGTACTTACACAATCCCTTTGGATTATCCTTAACCTTATTTGCTGAGGCTATCCCATATCTTTTCTTTGACTTCCTGATCTCCCTCTTATGAATGTTCTGACACTCATTATACAGTGCAAGAGATACATTTGCACCCAGTTGATTATATTTAGTATATGATTCTTTTTTATCCCTGACTGGAACCTCAATCTCTTTATTTACCTGTTGTTCTCGAAAGCAGTACAGTTGAAACCATCCTTTGTGAACGGTCTTTTCTGACTCAGAAGAGATCGCAGTGATCCAAGAATCTGAATCCCTGAACATTACTCCACCTCTTCAGCCATTGATTTGTCTCCTTTATCCTTTTGTTCCCTCATCTGAGCTTGGCCCTGGGAGTAAACCAGAGATTATTACTTTTGAGGGTCTGTTTTTTAAATCTTCTCCCTAACCACTGATATTCACTTTGTAAAGCCTTTATTCTTTCCCTAACTATGTCATTCCCATCAACGTGTACAAAAACTTCCAGTATCTCACTCTTCCCTTTAACAGTATGTGTCAAACATTTTGTAATGTCCTTAATCCTAGAACCAAGAAAACAGTATAATATCCTAGATTCATGCTCACTGCTGCAGAACCTCCTGTCTGTGTCCTTGACATTAGAATCACCGACAATTATTCTTTTAAATTTTGTCAAACCCCTTCAAACATAAGATACATTCTTACAGCCCAAGATTTGACTGTCCCTTCTAATTTCCTCTGAGAGATTATCCTTTCAACAGGATGAGAGATTTCTGAACTACCTTCTTACCTTTCATGACAGTCATCCTTCAATCTGACTGATCCTGCTGTGTTATCACCTCTCGAAATCTACTGACCATCTAACTCTGTGTCTCTTGTATGCCTGCAATGTCATTAAGTCTAAAAAGAAGCAACTCACACTCACATCTTAACTCTAAAATAAACGACATTTCTTTATCTGAAGAGTTAATATTAAGCACAAGTGGTCCAGCAGACAGCTATCAATGTTCTGATTAAAAGTAAAATCCCACGTGTCAGCCTGTCCAAGAGGTGTGTAAACACAACTTGGTTTGAAACAAAACATTCCTCAGCAATTTAAAAAAAAATTGCTTCAGTGAGTTTAAAACAAGGTCTTCAAGGAGAATGAAGGGGAGCTGCTGTTTTCCATCTTGTTGGTGACCCCATTGTGTGTGCTTCCTGCACAGAGGAATCGGGTTGTTACAATCCATATGTACAACCCCTACGTTCCAGCGGCTGATGTCCTGACCTTCCTGGGAAGGTACGTCCAAGTCGAGGGAGAAGCCACCGATGTGATCGACCCCTTTGGGATCTGGACCAGTAAGAGGCAGGTCAAGGTAACTCTGAGGGCCGATGACAGTGGGAACATCCTCCACCCACCCTCGAGCTTCGCAATCGGAGGGAGCAGAGGCTACCTGACATATGCAGGGCAGCCCAAAGTGTGCCGAACCTGCGGGAAGTCGGGACACGTGGCGGTGGATTGCAAAGTGACCATCTGCAGGAACTGCAAACAGGAGGGTCACTTGACTAAGGACTGTCGGGAGGAAAAGAGCTGCAACCTGTGCGGGGAGGCGGGCCACATGTACAAGGCCTGCCCAAGACGAGGAGCCGCCACCTACGCACAGATGGCCGGAGGTGGCAACACGAGCCGCGGACCGACAAAGTCCAACGAGGTACCGCGAATCAGCAAAGGAACGGTGCCTGGAGGCACCCAGAAGGAAGGGAAGGTTGTTGAGGAGCAGGCGGCAGACAGCGGGGAGATGCAGCAGCCGACCCAAGCTCCTGCAAGACAGACGGAGGAAATGGAAGAGGAGGGATCAAAGGAGGCAGAGCAGTGGATTATCGTTAAAAACAGGAAAAGGAAACCTCTCGAGGGCCCCAAAGCCACCAAGCGAAGGGGGAAGAGACACCTCCAAGAGGAGGATACAGGCAGCTCCTCCGAGGGTGAGGACGGGCGCAAGAAGGGTCGCCTCCGGAGGAAGAGGCAGAGCGCCGTGGGGAGAAAGGAGGGCAACACCGCCCAAGAAGGAAAAGACGATCCCTCTGAGGGGATGGGTGAAGGCCTCCCCCTACCCGGTGAGAACCAAGGGGTACCCACCGGCCCACAGCTCCAGGGAACTGGGAGCAGTGTCCCAGTGACAGCCCTGCTGTCAGATGGAGAACGGGGCGATGCGGACCCTGGGTCTGACACGATGACACCAGAGCGGGGAAATGACTCCAGCGTGGAGCCGGACAACTACCTCAGCCCTGGGAAGGTCCAGCAGTTTGCTGTCACCACGGGGATGCACGCAGCTACCCCACTGGAGCAAGACCAGAAGAAAATGGACACTGGTAACCCCGTAAACTGTTAAAATGGGGTTTAAAATTGCCAGCATAAATGTGCGTAGCATTAAAGCGGCTACGCGATGTGTTTCAACGCTGGCCTTCCTGGCCAACGTCAAAGCCGATATCCTGTTTCTGCAGGAGTGTGGGATACCGCACCTCAGCAGTTACAGGAGATGGTCGAGCTTGTGGGCCCACGGGCCGTCAGTGTGGTCGGGGGGCAACGATAGCCGCGCCTCCGGCCTGGGTATCCTGTTGCGGGGAGGCAACTTCACCATCTCCGAGGTTAAGGAGGTGGTGGGCGGGCGCCTCCTCGTCGTGGACGTCAAATACAGAAACGCTCCCGTGAGACTAATCAACGTGTACGCCCCAGTGGGTAAGAGTGAACGGTTGGCCGTCCTGCAACAGCTTCCACTGCTGCTGGCTACGTCCAGGCCGGTCATTCTGGCCGGAGACTTCAACTGCATCATTGATGCTGATGGACGATCCGGCGGGGGGGACAGTAAACCGGACGCTACGTCCAGGGCCCTGATGGAAACGGTCAAAGACGCCAAGCTGCACGACGTCTTCAGCGCCCCTGCAGACGGAGCGCAGCGTAGATACACCTGGTCACGGGCAGACGGGTCTATCCGCTCAAGGATAGATTACCTGTTTGTGTCCCGAACGCTCTCGGTCAGATCCACCGACGTCAAGCCGGTGTTCTTCTCTGACCACTGCCTCCTGCTGGCCGACTGTCACCTACAGGACGAACAGCGGGCGGGCAAGGGAACGTGGAAACTGAACACTAAGCTGTTGACCCCGGGAAACATCGAAGAGCTCAAGAGGGATTACGCAGGTTGGAGAACCGTGAAGCCCCTCTTTGAGTCTCCAGCGGACTGGTGGGAAACGGTAAAAGGGAACATCAAGAGGTTCTTTATCCTCAAAGGTGTCCAGGAGGCGAGAGAGAGGCGGGGAAAACTGTCCCAGCTCCAGGAAAGTATGCAGAACCTGCTCCTGCTGCAGACGATGGGGGTGGATGTCACGGAGGACCTCAAGGAGGTGAAGGGCCAGCAAGCCTCGCTCTTTGCCTCGGAGGCCTCCAGGATAATCTTCCGGTCCAGGGTCCGCTCGGTGGAGCAGGACGAGACGTGCTCACGTTTCTTCTTCCAGAAGGTGCACAAAGAGAGCTCCGTGCTCAGCAGCCTGAAGAAAGAAGATGGCTCGGTAACGTCATCTCAGGCTGACGTCATGAGGATCAGCAAATCCTTCTACGCCAGCCTGTATGACTCGAAGCCGACCGACAGCGCGGCCTCCCAGTCGTTCCTGTCCTCTATCACGGAGGTCCTAGATGACGGAACACGAGAGAGGCTGGACCAGCCGCTATCTCTGGATGAACTGACCAAGGCCCTCGAGTCCTTCGAAAAGAATAAAACTCCCGGAAGCGACGGCTTACCGGTCGAGGTTTATTCCGCTCTTTGGGACTTGATCGGCCAGGACCTGCTGGAGGTGTATGTCAGTATGCTCCGGGCAGGTACCATGAGTGAATCCATGAGGAAAGGCATCATCACCCTCGTCTACAAGCGGAAGGGGGAGAGGGAGGAAATTAGAAATTGGAGACCGATCTCACTGTTAAATGCAGACTACAAAATCCTGTCAAAGGTCATCGCCAACCGGGTCAGGTCTGCTCTGGGATCGGTGATCCACCCGGACCAAACCTGTGCTGTACCGGGCAGGAAGATCTCTGAGAGTCTCGCACTCCTCAGGGATACGATCGCCTACGTGCAGGACAGGGGGGTGGACACCTGCCTCATCAGCCTTGACCAGGAGAAAGCCTTTGACAGGATATCGCATACATATATGAGGGATGTCCTCTCCAAAATGGGCTTTGGGGAGGGAATCGGAAATTGGATCAGACTGCTCTACACCAACATTGTCAGTGCAGTCTCAATCAATGGGTGGGAATCAGATAGCTTCCCTGTAAGATCTGGAGTCAGGCAGGGATGCCCCCTCTCACCCGCCTTGTTTGTGTGTTGCATAGAGCCATTTGCCGAATCCATCAGGAAGGATGCGAGCCTGAGAGGGGTGACTATTCCTGGCAGCGGGGGCCTGCAGGTTAAGGCCTCCCTGTACATGGATGACGTCGCTGTTTTCTGCTCGGATCCGCTGTCCGTGCACAGACTCGTGTGCATCTGCGACCAGTTCGAACGGGCCTCGGGGGCCAAGGTAAACCGAGGCAAGAGCGAGGCCATGCTCTTCGGGAACTGGGCCGACCAATCCTCTATCCCCTTCACCGTCAGGACTGACCACCTGAAGGTGCTGGGTATTTGGTTCGGGGGGGCTGGGGCGTGCGCCAAGACCTGGGAGGAGCGGATCAGGAAGATGAGACAGAAACTAGGCAGATGGGGGCAACGGTCGCTCTCCATCGCGGGAAAAAACCTGGTCATCAGGTGTGAGGTACTCTCAGTATTGCTATATGTGGCACAGGTCTGGCCTATCCCCAGGACCTGTGCCGCCGCAGTCACCCGGGCCATCTTCCAATTCATTTGGAGATCAAAGATGGACCGGGTCCGAAGAGACTCTATGTACAAAGACCGGTGCAATGGGGGAAAAAACACGCCCAATGCCACCCTCACCCTGATGGCCACCTTTGTGTGTGGCTGCATCAAGCTGTGCGTGGATCCCCGGTACGCAAACACCAAGTGTCACTACGTACTGAGGTTCTACCTGTCCCCGGTGTTGCGAAGGATGGGCCTGGCCTCGCTGCCGCGGAACGCTCCGAGTAGTTGGACCGTTCCGTATCACCTGTCCTTCGTGGAGAAATTTATGAGGAAAAACACCTTTGACCACAAGTCCATCAGGAAGTGGTCAGCACGTAGCGTCCTTGAGACCCTTCGGGAAAAGGAGAGGGCGGATCCTGTCGAGCGGTTCCCTGAGCAGACTGTCAAAGCCATTTGGCAGAATGCCTCATTGCCAGAACTTTCCAACAAGCACCAAGACGTGGCTTGGCTGGTGGTGAGAAGGGCTCTGCCCGTGAGATCCTTTATGCACGCCCGGACTCTCTGCCGCACCGCACGCTGCCCTCGAAGTGGCTGCGGGGGGGACGAGACTGTCACACACCTCCTTCTGGAATGTGCCTATGCAGAGGAAGTCTGGAGAGGAATGCAGTGGTGCTTGTCGAGGTTCGTCCCGAGCAGCGCCGTGACGCGGGACTCTGTGCTCTACGGCCTGTTCCCCGGGACTCACACCGAGACGAACATTAACTGCGCCTGGAGGATCATCAACTCGGTGAAGGACGCTCTCTGGGCGGTCCGAAACCTGTTGATCTTCCAGCTGAAGGAGTTGACCCCGACCGAGTGTTGCAGACTGGCACATTCCAAGGTCCAAGACTACGTGTTGAGGGACGCGCTGAAGCTTGGGGCAGCTTCCGCCAAGGCGCGGTGGGGAAAGACCACCGTGTAAGATCGGCCTGCCGAAAGAAGAACAGGGGGCCCATAGAGACGTTTTTTTGGGCTCTGCTGATGCCTCAGCCAAATATATGTATACATACAAGATTGAAAAAATGCACAGGATTGTAAAGGACAAGAATAAAGTCGAATCTGTGTTTGTAAATATGGACATATGTATGGCATGATCCAATGTACAGACCATCAAATCATTTATGAATAAAGTATATTTTTGAAATAAAAAAAAAATCTCTCTCATAATTTCATAGTGGAAAAAGACTGAACAGTCCACATGTGGGCCTGTCCAAAACTTCCATTGAGAAAACTCCATTTCATAAAAAATTGTGTCAGTTTGTTTTGCTTCTTTGGCATTTTTGACGAGAAAAGAGCTAAAAATGAATCAAATGAAAAGCTTTTCTGACTGAAATTTAATAAACATAAGAAATCTGAAAGTAAATCTGGAAATAAATCTGAATCTCAGGAGCAGCTGCAAGATCCACACTCCTCTCGGTCCACTGTTTTTGATCATTTTATTTCTGAAGAAGTGTCACTGGACCCAAAACAATAACTCTACTTTCTCTCCACAGATGCCACTGTACCTGCTGAGTTTTTCCCGCAATTTCTGTTTTTGTCTCTGCCATCCTTACTAGGTCAGGTCTCCAGGACAGGGGTTGACAGTACATCAGTATTGAAGAAGGGTGTTCACTGTGTCAGGTCAGTGGAAGCGAGTGTGGGTCCTGGAGGTTGGGTCAGGGGCTGTGTGAGGAACAGCACTAGGTCCCATGATATCTGTCCCTCGCCCTATCTACATGTAAATGCTGACCCACTGAATTATATTTGGCGGCTGGGTAAGGAATCATCTGTGATGCTGGGGACATCTTCTGGGTCAAGTGATTTGGGAATCCTTCAGCCCTAACATTTGCACTGATGAGCAGGGCTCCCCCTCATTGAGGATGGGGATATTTGTGGAGACTCATATTCCTGTTAGTTGCTTAATTGTCCTTAACCATTCATAACTGCATGTGACAGGTCTGCTGAGCTTATATCTGATGCACTGACAGTGGAATCACTTACCCCAGAGCATCAATTGCTGCTCATGCTGTTTGACACGGAAGTAACCCTGTTTTATAGCTGACATCTCATTTTCAGGTTTGATGGTGCTGTTCCTGGCATCCCCTCCTGCATTGTTCATTGAACCAGGATTGATGTCCTGACTTGATGTTAATGGCTGAGTGGGGGAATATTACAGTCCATGGGTTTACAGGTTGTGTTACAGCCCAATTCTGCTGTACTGATGGCCCACAGTGCATCAGGGATCCCAGAATTGATTTGCTTGATCTGTTCAAAGTCTGTCCTATTTAACACAGGGCTAGTGCCATACATGATGGGGATGTACCTCAATGTGATGATGGGACTTTGTCTCCATGGGACTGTGTGGTAGTTACTCCTCCCAAACCTATAATAGGCAGATAGACGGCTGAGGACAAGGTCAAGCTTTTCTCTCTTGTTGGTTCCTTCACCACCCGCCACAGACCCAGTCCAAGAGCTATGTCATTTCAGATTCCACCAGCTCAGGCAGTCGTAAAGCTGCTGAGTCTGTCTTGGTGTTGGACAGTGACGTCTCCCACCCAGAGTACATTCTGTGCCAGTGTTGACCTCAGTGCTTCCTCCAAATGATGATAAACATGATCGGAAGCCTGGGAGTGGGGGGATTGTGGCAGTGGGTAGTCATCCGGAGATTCCCTTGCTCATGTTTGACCTGATGCCATTGGACTTCATCATAATGTTTCGAGTTAAGAAAATTCTGCTTAGCAACTGCTGTCTGATTGGTTGAACTGTGCTGTTACAAAGCTATACGTTCCTGGAGTGTCTGAAAGTGTAAAGTTTCTAGAGCCTACAGAGTGAAAGCATCCAGCTCTGCCTCTCCCCCATCACTGTAGAGAAAAGCAGAGAAACCACAAGTAATCTGGAAAGAAAAGTCCTGAGTTCACCTGATTGGCCGTTGGATTTGAAGTATGCCCATCACTGTCCAGAACACAGCATCTCATTGCTGTGAAACAACACAAGGACTGTGAGAGAGAGCAATCCTTCCATCTTGTGGTCAGGACTTTTATTTTCAGCATTTTGTTTAGCCTGTTACCCTGTCTATGTTCTTTTTGCACTCATGGTCGAAATAGAAATGATTTATCTTTTCTCTGTCTTAATTGTGGGTGTCTGTGTGTGTGTGTGTGGTTTTGAAGGGGCGCAGTTCAGGAGCATTAATTAAAAATCCTTTTCTTTCACTGTTCTTATTACTGGAATTATTAATTAATGGAATTATTTTAACTGTTACTGAAGAATCCTGGTGTGGCTCACTTCTGTCCTGAGGAGCAGTCTGTCAGGCACTTTGGGTGTTAGGGTGATCCTACTGGGATTCTTGTACATTTGTGTAGCTCCTGATAATGTGTAGAGCAGTAAGACATGTTCAGACAGAGCGTGACTCATTGAGTTTTATGAAGGAGTGATGAAGATGATTGATGAATGGAGAGTGGTGGACATGGCCTCAATGGGCTTCAGCAAGGTCTTTGACAAGGTTCTGCATGATAGACTGGTTAACAAGGTGAGATCACATGGAATACAGGGGGGACTAGCCATTTAGATACATAACTGGCTTGAAGAAAGGACACAGAGTGTGGTGGCGCAAGATTGCTTTTTAGACTGGAGGCCTGTTCCCAGCGGTGTGCTGCAAGGATCGGGGCTGGATCCACTGCTTATTGTCATTTATATAAATGGCTTGGATGGGAATATCAGAGAAATGGTCAGTAAGTTTCCAGATGACACCAAAATTGGAGGTGGAGTTGACAGCAAAGAAGGTTATCTCAGTGTCGAATGGGACTTTGATCAGATGGGCCAATGGGCTGAGGAGTGGCAGATGGAGTTTAACTTAGATAAATTTGAGGTGTTGCATTTTGTTAAGGCAAATCAGGGCAGGACATATACACTTACTGGTAAAGTACTGGGGAGTGTTGCCAAACAAAGAGAACTTGGTGTGCAGGTTCACAGTTCTTTGAAAGTGGAGTCAAAGGGTAGACTGGTTAATGACGGAAGCATTTGGTAAACTCACCTTTATTGTTGAATGCACTGAGTATAGGAATGAGGAGGTCTTGTCATGGCTGTACAGGATGCTGGTTAGACACTTTTGGAATACTGCCTTCATTTCTGGCCTCCCTGCTGTAGGAAAGATGCTGAGAAACTCAAAAGAGTTCAGAAAAGATATTCAAGATATCTGATGGGCATGGACAAGTTGGACTGAAGGGTCTGATTCTATGCTGCACATACCTATAACTTTCCTTTCACATTTTGTACTGGTTTTGTCCAACTCAGTGTCTCCCTTTGCCATTGATGTGGGAGTTTCGGAGTCTAATCTGTTGTTGTGGGACTGGAGTCACATGCAGGTCAGACTGGGTAAGGACGGTATTTCCCTTCTCTAAAGAACGTCAGTGAACCAGATGAATTTTTTCCAACAATTGATCATGGTTTCATGGTTCCCATTAGACTGGTGTTTAATTCCTGATGTAATAACTGAATTGAATTTCCAGCAGCTGCCATGGTGGGAACTGAAACTCTGTCCCCAGTGTATTGGATTGCTCATGAATTTACATTACTATTTGTTCACTACCTCTCATTATAGCTGCGAACCCTGTTCTCACTAAATAACATACTCAGAATAGATGCTCCAAGTTTCAGTCCCACACACTGATATCTGTCCCAGTGCTGTGTTCATATCCTCTCTCTCCCTGTCTTTCTCCTCACAGCGGTGTCTGCTAAGGGTTAGAACTTAGAACATAGAACATTACAGCGCAGTACAGGCCCTTCGGCCCTCGATATTGCGCCGACCAGTCATACCAATCTGAAGCCCACCTAACCTACACTATTCCATGTACGTCCACATGTTTGTCCAATGACGACTTCAATGCACTTAAATTTGACAAATCTACTACCGTTGCAGGCAAAGCATTCCATACCCTTACTCCTCTCTGAGTGAAGAAACTACCTCTGATATCTGTCCTATATCTATCACCCCTGAATTTAAAGCTATGCCCCCTCGTGCTCGCCATCACCATACTTGGAAAAAGGTTCTCCCTGTCCACCCTGTCTAACTCTCTGATTACCTTATGTCTCTCTATTAAGTCAGCTCTCAACCTTCTTCTCTCTAACGAAAACAGCCTCAAGTCCCTCAGCCTTTCCTCATAAGACCTTCCCTCCATACCAGGCAACATCCTAGTAAATCGCCTCTGCACCCTTTCCAAAGTCTCCACATCCGTCTTATAATGTGGTGAACAGAATTGTACACAATATTCCAAGTGCGGCCGCACCAGAGTTTTGTACATAACCTCATGGTTCCAGAACTCGACCCCTCTATTAATAAAAGCTAAAACACTGTATAACTTCTTAACAACCCTGTCAACCTGTGTGGCAACTTTCAAGGATCTGTGTACATGGACACTGAGATCTCTCTGCTCGTCTACACTACCAAGAATCTTACCATTAGCCCAGTACTTTGCATTCCGGTTACTCCGACCAAAGTGAATCACCTCACACTTGTCCGTATTAAACTCCATTTGTCACCTCTCAGCCCATCTGTGCAGCTTATCTATGTCTTTCTGTAATCTACAACATCCTTTGTCACTATCCACAACTCCACCTTAGTGTCATCTGCAAATTTACTAACACACCCTTCTACGCCCTCATCCAGGTCATTTGTAAAAATGATGAACAGCAGTGGACCCAACACCGACCCTTGCAGTACACCACTAATAACTGGACTCCAGGATGAACATTTCCCGTCAATCACCACACTCTGTCTTCTTTCAGCAAGCCAATTACTGATCCAAACTGCTTTATCTCCCACAATCCCATTCCTCCGCATTTTGTGCAATAGCCTACTGTGGGGAATCTTAACGAACGCTTTGCTGAAATCCATATACACCACATCAACCGGTTTACTCTCATCTACCTGTTTGGTCACCTTCTCAAAGAACTCAATAAGGTTTGTGCGGGACAAACTACCCTTCACAAAACCGAACTGACTATCCCTAATCTAATTATTCTCTTCTTGATGATTATAAATCCTAACTCTTATGACCTTTTCCAACACTTTACCAACAACTGAAGTAAGGCACACTGGTCTATAATTACCAGGGTTGTCTCTACTCCCCTCCTTGAACAGGGGAACCATATTTGCTATCCTCCAGTCTTCTGGCACTATTCCTGTAGACAATGACGATTTAAAGATCAATGTCAAAGGCTCGGCAATCTCCTTCCTGGCTTCTCAGAGGATCCCAGGATAAATCCCATCCGGACCAGGGGACTTATCTATTTTCACACCTCTTCCTTGTGAACCTCAATCCCACCTAGTCTCGTGGCCTGGATGTCAGTACTCTCCTCGACAACATTGTCGTTTTCTAGAGTGAATACTGTTGAAAAATATTCATTTAGTGCTTCCCCTGTCTCCTCTGACTCCACACACAACTTCCCACTACTGTCCTTGATTGGCCCTTGATTGGTCAATGACAGTCGTGGATGGAGTGAGGGCTGAGGAAGGAGGCTCCACTGTCTTACCCTGCAGCTTCACCAACCCTGACACTCACCTCACAGTGACCGGATCCATCATACGGATTAAATCTGGCACAGGAGCTATCTTTACCTGTACATATCCTGGTCCAGACCATTCCCAGGGTGAGCTGTGTGAGAATGTGAGACAGCGGGACTGTGGGAATTGATTCAGATTTGTGGGGAGTCTCACCAACAAAGTTGTCTCAGTAATGATGGAGGGACTGAGCCAGGAGGATGCTGGTCCCTATCAGTGTCGTGTGGAGCGCAATATTGATAGTTTTCAAACAAAGCCTCCAACAACGTAGGAAGTTGAAGGGAAGGAACAATGTTTGGATGGTGTCACTGTCCCGATAGCTCAATGGGAACAGTGTCCACCTGGACCGGGAGCACTCGGGTTGGCTCCTTTTCTTGGGCTCTTTCACTTGGTCTCAGGCAGGAGTCAGTGAGAAGGAGAGAGAGAGAAATGAGGCTGGGATTTATGGACCATTCCACCACTGTGTCTTAAACTTCCCAGAGTCTCCCATCAACTCCCTAATTTGTTGTGTTCAAACTGGCTTCAGTGTTCTGAGGTCGGGACCAGAGAAAATATCATCAAGGATGCAAGCTCCAAGATCCACCTGGTTCCATGTTCCCTATGGGCAATATGGAGTCAATGACAGGGATCTCAAGGATGGATCTGGATAAAGGAAGTCGGTGGTCAGAGTGCATCGGTTTTTGAAGATGTCAGGACACGTTGAGAATGTGGTTGGAAAAGCAAATGGGATTTACAGGTTTCAGAAATGGAGGTGTTGAGAACTGAGGCAGGTAGCCCATAAGACATAGGAACAGTAGAAGGCCATTCAGCCCATTGAGTCTGTTCCACATTCAATGAGATCGTGACTGAGATGACAAACGTCAATTCCCCATACTTGCTTTATCTTCACAATTCTCGATTCCATGAATGATTAAAAATTTGTCTATCTCAGCCTTGGCTATACTTAATGACCCAACATTAACTGCTGTCTGTGGTAAAGTGATCCAAAGATTCACTATCCTCTCAGAGAAAACATTCCTCTCATCTGAAATGTGTAACCCCTCATTGTGAGCTGATGCTCTCTGTTCCTGACAAGGGGGACAACCACGCTGCATCCACCTTATCAAGCACCCGAAGCATCTTTAATGTCTCAATTTGGTCACTCTTCATTCTTCTGTGATCCATCAAGTACAGGCTCAATCTTGTCAAACGCTGCCCATAAGACAGCCCCTCCCGACCTGGCATCAACTAATTGAATCTTCTCTGGACTGCCTCCAATGCCAGTTTCACTTTCCTTTGATAAGGGACCAAAACTATCCACAATATTCCAGCTGTGAGCTAACTAGTGTCTGGTAAAACCTCCCCACTTTAAACTTCGATTCCATTTGAAATAAAGGTCAGCATTCCATTGACCTTCCCTACTCTCTGCTGAATGTTTTTGAGAAACCTCCATATTCTTCTGTTCTGTAACTTTCTGCAGGCTTTCTCTGTTTCACTAATATTCAGCCTCTCTTTTCTTTGTGCCAAATGTATAACCTTACTTTTTCCACATTATATTCCAACTGCCAAGTTTTTCCCACTTATTTAACTGTCGACATTTCTTTGCAGCTTCTTTGTTTCATCATCATCACTTGCCTTCTCACCTACATTTTTGTCATCAGCAAACTTGGCTACACTGACCTCATTCACTGACCTCATCCAAATCATTAATGTATATTATAGTAAATGTGGCCCCATCTCAGATCCTGTGATACACCACTAATTACAGTTTGCAGGCTGGATATCACTCCCGCCTTATCCCAACTCTCTGTTTTCTATCAGTCAGTCAATTCTCTATCCATGTTCGTATAGTACCACCAGCACCATAGAATCTAATCGCATTAAGGAGTTTAATCTGTTACACCTTCTGAAATATCTTCTAAAAACATATGAAACATCCCCGGGTGCTCCGGTTTCCTCCCACAGTCCAAAGATGTGCAGGTTAGGTGAATTGGCCATGCTAAATTGCCCGTAGTGTT
This sequence comes from Chiloscyllium punctatum, assembly GCF_047496795.1. Taxonomy (NCBI): domain Eukaryota; kingdom Metazoa; phylum Chordata; class Chondrichthyes; order Orectolobiformes; family Hemiscylliidae; genus Chiloscyllium; species Chiloscyllium punctatum. The sequence continues at coordinate 11,730,765 of NC_092740.1, read as the reverse complement.
AGGTAAGGGGTAGATGTAGGGGTATGGGTGGGTTGCGCTTTGGCGGGGCGGTGTGGACTTGTTGGGCCGAAGGGCCTGTTTCCACACTGTAAGTAATCTAATCTAAAAAAAATCTAATCTAATCCACCAATTCCTTTTTATCTATCCAACTTGTAACCACCTCAAAGATTTCAAGATAATTTCCTCTTTATGAAGTCATGTTGACTCTGCTTGATCGTATTATACATTTCTAAATGTTCTGCCAAGACATCTTAATTTTGATCTCACATTTTCCCAATAACAGACATTCACTAATTGGTCTACAGAATCATAGAGATGTACAGCACGAAAACATACCCATCTGTCCAACCCATCCATGCTGACCAGATTTCCTAAATTAATCTCGTCCCTTTTGCCAGTGCTTGGGCCATGTCTCTCTAAACCCTTCCTATTCATATACCTATCCAGATGCCTTTTTAATTTTTGTAATTGTACCTGACTCCACCACTTCCTCTGGCATCTCATTCCATACATGCACCACCTTCAGTGTGAAAAAGTTGCCCCTTATGTCCCTTTTAAATGTTTCCCCTCTCACCCTAAACTTATACCCTCTAGTTCTACACTTTCCCACACCAGGAAAAAGGCCTTGTCTATTTTCTAGTTTTGGACTCCCATACCCTGGGGAAAAGACCTTGATGAATCACCCTCTCCATGCCCCTTCTAAAAGCTCAGCCCTCAGCCTCTGATGCACCAGGGAAAATAGCCCAAACCTATTCAGCTTCTCCTTATATTCAAATACTCCAACCCTGGCAACATCCTCCCATATATTTCCTGGACCCTTTCTGATTTCACAAAACCTTTCCGATCGCAGGGAAACCAGAGGTGAATGCAATATTCCAAAAGTGGCCTTACCAGTGACCTGTTGAGTAACAACATGACCCCCCAACTGTTATACTCAATGCACTGATGAAGAAAAGCAAGCGTACCAAACACCCTCTTCAGTAACCTGTCTACCTGTGACTCGACTTTCAAAGAACAATGAATTTTCACCCCAAGACCTCTTTGTTCGTCAACACTCCCCAGGACCTGAACATTAAGTGTGTAAGCCCTGCACTAAGTTTCACCTACTAAAATGTAACATCTCACATTTATCTAAATTAAACTCCATCTGCCATTCCTCAGCCCATCATCTCATCTGATCAAAGTCCTGTTGTCCTCTGAGATAACCTTCTTCGCTGTTCACGACATCATCGATTTTGCTGTCATCTGCAAACTTACTAAACATAGCTCCTGTCTTCAAATCAAAATTCGTTCCTCTAATGATTGAGTCTCCTACCACTAGCACTTTTCTCTTCTCCCCGTTCCCTTCTGAGCCACAGATCCAGGCTCAGTGCCAGAGGCCTGGCCACTATGGCTTTCCCCTGGTAGGAATGTTATGATGGTTCAACTGCTCATCCAGATACTTTTTAAATGTTACCAGGTTTTCCGCCTCTATTACCCTCCCAAGGAAGTGAATTCCAAACTCCCATCACCGTTTCTGCAAAGCCCCTCTCATCACACTCGCCTTCACATTAAAATTATACCCCATTATTCCTGACTTTGCAGTTCAGGGGCCGAACAACTGTGGACATTGTTAAATCTCCAACTATGCCTCAATGAGAGTATTGTGTCCAGATCTGTCACCACCTATTAAGAGGAATGTGAGTGTCCTTGAGACAGTGCAGAGTGACCCGAATTATTCCAGGGATGGGCTTGGGGTGTTTCAGGGAGGGGATCAGAGACTGGTTTTCGTTGTAAGTTTTGAGAAGCAAGGGTCATTCTCCTCGGAGCTAAGGAGATTGAGGGGAGATTTGATTGAGACAGTGACAAGTGAAGAGAAAGTAAACAAGTAAAAGGTCTATCCATTCGCTGTTGGGACAAGGATGCAGGCCTTAGATTTTGGGGCAGAGGTACAGAGAGAATGTGAGAGTGAAATGTTTACACAGTGAGTGCTGATGACTGACAGTCACCAACAGCAACGAAGGGGCATGTGGAACCAGTCATTGATCTCAGAATTAAACCTGATAGGTCCTTGAAGGAAGTGAACTGGCAGAACTTGGGGGTCTCGAACAGATGGGTGGGTCTCACCTGGATTGTTCCATGTGGAGCTAACCAGGACCCAATGGGTAAAATGACCTCCTTCTTGTAGTCAATCCAATGATTGGCATTGACTGAGGACAAGATAGGGCAAGTATCTTCCAATCCCTCACTGAGTGAGCACATGGTGGAACTTCAGGTCTCATTCGCTGAGAAGATGTGAAGAGTCACCTCCCTACCTCCCATTGGCTGAGAATTTCAGAGTGTTGTTACCTAACCATCCTGATTGGTTCAGAGTCAGATGGGGGCTGCTCGTTGCTGAAGATTGAGAAGTGACTTTATTGAAACTTGCAAGATGCTGAGGGGTCTTTAGGGAGTAGATGCGGAGAGGATGTGGGTGAATCTGAAACTCATTTCAAATTAGGATGGAGATGGGGGAGATTACCTCTTTCATGGGATTTTTAATGTATAAAGGTGGTGCAGGGTGGGTCTAACTCCTAACCACTGCCCCACCGCACCACCCCCCCATCCCCCCCTTCCACAGAGTGAAGGAGCACAGACTGAAGTATAGGGCTGTGGAATGAAAAACAAAAGGTTTTAGTGAAGGTGGGAGGGATGTTGGGCCCAGAATGAATGAAGTCATGTAGGTTCAGTCCATTTACTAAGCTGTAACTATCCCACGAATGAGAAACTCAAAATGAGGGGGTGGAGCGTAAGTGATTTTCAACATGGTGCGTCCTTCAGGAAACTATAATTGCCTGGTCCAGACCCATGAGAAATATGCGTGAGGTATTTAATTACTCATTTCATTGTGAAGTTGAAAGAAATGTAAAAAATTGAATCTGGAACTTCTGGGCACTGACCTCATCCATTCTGATACTTGTCCTTTCCTCAGCTGCTCAGGGAAATGTCTCAGTGGTGACTGGGACAGAGGGAGATTTAGTTACTTTACCCTGTATCTTCAAGAGCTGGGACTCCCACTCCCTGGCCACTGTTACCTGGATGAGGAAGGAGCCCTATCAACACGTCATTACATTTAGAGCCCAATCACAGGGAACTTGGACAACTGTACACGGTGGAAATCGGTACAAGCTCAGAGGAGGGAAACGCCTTGATTGGGATAAACCAGCTGAGAGTGAGGGACAATCACACTTACCTGTGTCTGGTGGAATACAGGTCAGAACCTGATTCTCAGTATCTGATCCTGAAGGAAACCTGGCTACTGGTACATGTTCGAAATCATTCTGCAAAAAAGGCAACAGCTGATGGTATTATTGCTGGACTGTTAATCCAGAGACCCAGGTAATGTTCTGGGGACCAGGGTTCAAATCCCACCTTGGCAGATGGTACAATGTGAAATCAAATAAATTGTCAAAGTAAGAATCTAAAGATGGCTGTGTGACCACTGTTGATTGTTGTAAATCCCCATCTGGATCATTGATGTCCTTTAGGGAAGGAAACTGCCATTCTAACCTGGCCTGGCCTACATGTGACTCCATACCCCACAGTAATGTGGCTGATTCTTAACTATGAGACATGGTCAATAAAGGCTGACTGAGCCAGTCACACCCTCATAACTTAATTACCATGATGAAGGCTTTAGTCTGTAAAGGGTCGATAGTGTGGGTGGAACAGATTGTGTGAACTTTTTACAATTTGATTTTCTAGTGAAAGGTCATTGAACTAAAATGTTAACCTGTTTCTCTCCACAGGTATGAGCTGGCCTGCTGACTATTTGATTTTTATTTCAAATTCCCAGCATCTGCAATATTTTACTTTTGTGTTTGAAATTTGATTTTTTAAATGTTTAATGTAATTTGATGTGCTGATTCTTTTAGGTTCATTCTGATGTCAGTATTGAAAGACATTGACACACTCAGAACATTCAGTTCAATCTCCAAATGCACCAAAGTTATACTGACACTGAGATCATCTCCTCGAGCAGGAAGGTGCAACAGCCTAATGTGTCCCTCTTGGTTACAATGAAAGTGTTCACACCTTCATCAGGAATAGTTCCATCAATGCTAGTATGTTCCCCCAGTGTCCATCTGACTGTGTGAGGAAGCACAACAATGTTGAACCAATCCTCGTCCTGCGTTCACACATGGGTTATAAAGGAAGGTGGTGGTTTTCTGCTACTGTCACTGGGTGACCAATCCAGACACCCAGGTCATGGGTTCAAATCCCACCACAGCACATCTCTGGCCTGGTAATGACATGAGTTGCTTTCACCTACTTCCTGGTTCCCATTATCACATTGTCTTTCTCCCTGGAGGGCCATTCAGTGTCCCTTTGTCTATGTGACTGTCTTTCTCACCTTCTGGGCTCAGTGTCCACTCAGCCTCTCACTCATTTCCCCCCCACTCCCACCCCGGTCCCACAATCCCCTGTCAACAGTTTCCATACCACCTTTCCTTAGCAGCTGTCAGTTCTGATGAAGGATCACTGGACTCAAAACTTTCATTCTGAGTTCTGTCCACAGATGGCTGCCAGACCTGCAGAGTTTCTCCAGCAATATTTGTTATTGATTCCTTCATGACAACATCTGGTGTGCCGAAATCCCGAGGACAGTCATATTACCAATTCTTCTCTCCCTCAGTCCGGGGGAGCTGGAGCTAAATCTGTCCTTCCCATTATCCAGCTGAGACCAGGCAAGTCAGCACCGGATCCAACAACTGCTCTGTGGAATGATGTGAAATATCCATCTAAACTTCTATTCTGTGTCACTGAATTAAGCAGCTGCCTCCTTCAAGAATTGTCCTGATCTGGAAAGCACTGCCTGACAGGGCGATGGAAACAGATTCAACAGGGGCATCTTTCAGAAACAAGGGATAAGTATTCGGAAAGGAGCAAGTTACAGGGTTATAGGGATGGACAGGGGGAGGGGGATGAACTGGATTGCTCTGTCAAAGAATGCCCAATGTGTACATTTAATCTCACACTCTATCACCCTGCTACAGGTTTCACTGCAGCAACATTGAGATATTCCTAACCAATGTTGTTCTTGCTGTTTTCCAGTGAAGACTCAGCCTGCTCAGTATGTCTCAGTTTATTCACTGGTCATTCCACTGCTCATCCTCCTCCTCCTCCTCATCGTCATTGTCATCATCTTCATCACCTTCAGGAAGAAAGGAGGTGGGTTCTGTCGAGAACGAGGTTCATAAAACAATATGGTTCTGTTTTTGAAACAGCAATAAACAATGACCCCGGATTAATTTTCCCTCACCGACTCTCTCCTCTTCAGTACATTCTCTGAAAACGCTGGCTTTGTCTTTGGTGGGTGGTGGAGGGTGGGTGAAGGTGGCCTGTTCAATAGCATCACCCACTGTCTGATGTCTGACTCATGGGTGATTGAAGATTGAGGCTGTTTCACAAGCAAGGCCATTCCACTCCATTCTATTAAACTCTGATGGATTAATCCCCATTCTTCTCCCCATTACTGTCAACTCTCAATGCACCAAAATGTCTTCTCATTCCCTTCCATTTGACAGAATCCCAACAGACCACACCTTTTCCATTCATTCTCAGTCAGTACAGAATCTCGATGGAACATAAAGGAAGCTGCAATTTGAAACAATTCCTTTTTGTGTTTTTATTGTTAAAATTGATTTGCTGCAAAAAGACAACCTGGTGCCTCAGATAGTCTGAGTAACAGACATCTCGGGGTGGAATGGTAACAATGGCTCCTGTTCGGGCCTGTGCAGTGGGGGCTATGTTCAGGCACTGATCTGTTTTGGGGCTGACCTCGTGACCTCCCTTTGCACTGGTTGATCAAATTAAAAACAGAGTCTCTTTTTGAATACAGGAGTTACATTTGCTATTGTTGAAGGCAGTGGGACCAGCCCAGAACCTTGGGAATTGTGGGAAATGTAAAGCAATTGTTCAATTTTCCCAGCAGCTCCTCTTTAAAGACCCTGGGATGAAGTCCATCAGGGACTCAGGGAACTGTCAGTCCACAGCATCAATGATTTACTCAGGACCACTTCTCTGGTGTTTGGAATTTTCTGGGTTCCTCCTTCCTTTTCATTTCCAGATTTATAATGATCTGGAATGTTATTTTTATCCCTTATCCTGAAGACTAATGCAAAATACCCATTTAATGCAATTGTCATTTCCATGACTAATTCTACAAACTCCTGTTGTTTTTAAACCATCTTCATGTAACTTTGCCATATTCCCAGAGGACCACAGTGGTGTTCTCTGATCAGAGAGAGAGAGAGAGAGAGAGACAGATGACTGGTGGTGTGTTTAACCTGATAATCATCTTATCTCAAGGAAGAGTTGAAGTTGAAAAAGTGGGACCTTTGTAGTAAGATCAGCTAATGTGGTAATTGAATCCATGCTTTACATCACAATCCAGCTGTCTCACCAACATACCTGCAAAATGTCTCGAGAAACTCTAACTATCCACTCTTACATAACTGCCTAACTTTCTCTGGACATTAAGATTTCCCTCCTTTTGAATTTTGTTGCCTTTGATTGATGATTTTTATATCCTGTCCAATCTTCTCACCTGTTCCTTTATTTTGTGTAAATATTTGTGTTTTCTTTCAGTTTGACACTGTCATTAATTTTTTTACAGTTAACTATTACTCCTCGTGAGATATCTGTAACTGTATCTCTTGACCATTCCCTTCACATAATTTATAAGTGAACTTTAGCTCATTGACTGCTTATGATCAAAATTAAATCTCCCAGTGTGTTCGAAACAAGGACCCTGGGGTTAATCTTGCCCAAGTAGTCTTTCTGGGTATAAAACAAGATGTATTTTTGAGTACTGTACTGGGGATGAGTGCTGGGGTTGACACAGAGCTTTTATTATTTTTAATTTATAAAGAAGTATTTTGGCATTAATACGATAAAGTTTAACTCTATTTTTAAACTTTTTTGAACTTATGTCTTAAGTAGACACATGTTTTATCTTCATTTCTTTTGGGAATGAGCTTCTGCTATAGTATGACAGCAAACTCTGCAGCATCGTGCGCTTATCTTTCAGAGAGAGACCATTTCATCAGAAACAAAAACAACTCAAAATATGCTCGAGCAAACGTGTTTCAGTCTGGGACCTGACTTGTCCAGGAATAACATCAACTGGGATCAGAACAATATTAATACCTTTCTCTCCGTAGCTGTGTGGGTTTCCTCCGGGTGCTCCGGTTTCCTCCCACAATCCAAAAATATGCAGATCAGGTGAATTGGTCATGCTAAATTGCCCGTATTGTGAGGTGAAGGGGTAATTGTAGGAGAATGGGTCTGGGTGGGTTGCGGGTCGGTGTGGACTTGTTGGGCCGAAGGGCCTGTTTCCACACTGTAGGTAATTTAATTAACTCTGATTTCTCTTCAGAGATGCTGCCAGACCTGCTGAGCTTTTCCAGCAACGTCTGTTTTTGTTGTTGGTCCATTATTGATATTGGACTGGGCTAAGGAGGACACTCCTAAGTAAAGCTTTAGCAATCAGATAAGATTCGAGAGATCACTGTATCTAACCGTGCAAAATATATATATTGTTGGTCAGGGATGGTTTTGTTTGAGACTCATCCAACTGTGGAGACAATGTGGCAAATTTGTTCATAATTTAACAAAATATTTACGAATCATTTTTATCTCTTTAGGGGGTTCACAGCAAATGGATCCGACCACAGCTTTGAAAAGGTAAGATCATCAGTGACTGATATAAACGTGGTTGTAGAAATGCGCTGGGCCATAGAGTCATACAGATGTACAGTATGGAAACAGACCCTTCGGTCCAACCCATCCATGCCGACCAGATATCCCAACCCAATCTAGTCCCACCTGCCAGCACCTGGCCCATATCCCTCCAAACCCTTCCTATTCATATACCCATCCAAATGCCTCTTAAATGTTGCAATTGTACCAGCCTCCACCACATCCTCTGGCAGCTCATTCCATACATGTAACACCTCTGTGTGAAAATGTTGTCTCTTTTATACCTTTCCCCTCTCACCCTAAACCTATGTCCTCTAGTTCTGGACTACCCGACCCCAGGGAAAAGACTTTGTCTATTTATCCTATCTATGCCCCTCATAATTTTGTAAACCTCTATAATTCTCCGACGCTCCAGGGAAAACAGTCCCAGCCTGTTCAGCCTCTCCCTATAGCTCAAATCCTCCAACCCTGGCAACGCCCTTGTATATCTTTTCTGAATCCTTTCAAGTTTCACAACATCTTTCCGATAGGAAGGAGACCAGAGTTGCACGCAATATTCCAACAGTGCCTAGCCAATGTCCTGTACAGCCGCAACATGACCTCCCAACTCCTGTACTCAATACTCTGACCAATAAAGGAAAGCATACCAAACCCCTTCTTCACTATCCTATCTACCTGTGACTCCACTTTCAAGGAGCAATGAACCTGCACTCCAAGGTCTCTTTGTTCAGCAACACTCCTTAGGACCTTACTATTTAGTGTATAAGTCCTGCTAAGATTTGCTTTCTCAAAATACAGCACCTTGCATTTATCTGAATTAAATTCCATCTGCTACTTCTCAGCTCATTGGCCCATCTGGTCCAGATCCTGTTGTAATCTGAGGTAACCCTCTTCGCTGTCCACTACACCTCCAATTTTGATCTCATCTGAAAACTCACTAACTGTACCTCTTATGCTCGCATGTAAATCATTTATGTAAATGTCAAAAACTAGAGGACCCAGCAAATATTCCTTTGGCACTCCACTGGTCACAGGCCTCCAGTCTGAAAAACAACCCTCCTCCAGCACCCTCTGTCTTCTACCTTTGAGCCAGTTTTGTATCCAAATGGCAAGTTCTCCCTGTATTCCATGAGATCTAACCTTGATAATCAGTCTCACATTGGGAACCTTGTCGATTGCCTTACTGAAGTCCATATAGATCACATCTACTGCTCTGCCCTCATCAATCTTCTTTGTTACTTCTTCAAAAAACTCAGTCAAGTTTGTGAGACATTATTTCCCACGCATAAAGCCATGTCGACTATCCCAAATCAGTCTTGCCTTTCCAAATACATGTACATCCTGTCCCTCAGGATTCCCTCCAACAACTTGCCCACCACCGACGTCAGGCTCACCGGTCTATAGTTCATTGGCTTGTCCTTACTGCCTTTCTTAAACAGTGGCACCATGTTTGTTTGCCAACCTCCAGTCTTCCGGTACCTCACCTGTGACTATCGATGATACAAATATCTCAGCAAGAGGCCCAGCAATCACTTCTCTAGCTTCCCACAGAGTTCTCGCGTACACCTGATCAGGTCCTGGGGATTTATCATTTCAAGACATCCAGCAGTTCCTTCTCTGTAATCTGGACATTTTGCAAGATGTCACCATTTATTTCCCTACAGTCTATAACTTCCTTATCCTTTTCCACAGTAAATATTCATTTAGTATCTCCCCTATTTTCTGTGGCTCCACACAAAGGCCACCTTGCTGATCTTTGAGGTGCCCGATTCTCTCCCTAGTTACCCTTTTGTCCTTAATGTATTTGTAAAAGCCCTTTGGATTCTCCTTAATTCTATTTGCCAAAGCTATCTCATGTCCCCTTTTTGCCCTCCTGATTTCCCTCTTAAGTATACTCCTACTTCCTTTATAGTCTTCTAAGGATTCACTCGATCTATCCTGTCTATCCTTAACATATGCTTCCTTCTTTTTCTTAACCAAACCCTCAATTTCTTGAGTCATCCAGCATTCTCTATACCTACCAGCCTTCCCTTTCACCCTGACAGAAATATACATTCCCTGGATTCTTGTTATCTCATTTCTGAAGGCTTCCCATTTTCCAGCCGTCCCTTTACTTGCGTACATCTGTCCACCCAATCAGCTTTCGAAAGTTCTTGCCTAATACTGTCAAAATTGGCCTTCCTCCAATTTAGAACTTCAACTTTTATGATCTGGTCTATCCTTTTCCATCACGATTTTAAAATAAATAGAATTATGGTCGCTGGCCACAAAGTGCTCCCCCACTGACACCTCACACACCTGCCCTTCCGAAAAAGAACCTTTTATCTCAACTCTCTGCCTTCTGTCAGATAGCCAATCCTCAATCCATACCAGTAGCTCACCTCGAACACCATGGGCCCTCACCTTGCTCAGCAGCCTCCTGTGTGGCACCTTATCAAAGGCCTTTTGGAAGTCTAGATTGACCACATCCAAGTTTCCCTGGTCTAACCTACTTGTCACGTCTTCAAAGAATTCCAACAGGTTTGTCAGGCACGACCTCCCCTTACTAAATCCATGTTGACTTGTTTGAATCTGACCCTGCTCTTCCAAGAATTTAGAAGCCTCATCCTTAATGATGGATTCTAGAATTTTACCAGCAACCGAGGTTAGGCTAATTGGCCTATAATTTTCCATCTTTTGTCTTGATCCTTTCTTGAACAGTGGGGTTACAACAGCGATCTTCCAATCATCCGGGACGTTCCCTGACTCCAGTGACTTTTGAAAGATCTCAACCAACGCCTCCGCTATTTCCGCAGCCACCTTCCTGAGAACTCTAGGATGTAGCCCATCGGGGCCAGGAGATTTATCAATTTTAAGACCTTTCAGCTTTTGTGGCACTTTCTCTTTTGTAACGGCAACCATACTCATCTCAGCCCCCTGACTCCCTTTAATTGTTGAAAAATTACTCATGTCTTCCACTGTGAAGACTGACGCAAAGTACTTATTAAGTTCTCCATCTATTTCCTTCTCTCCCATCACTCGGCTTCCAGCATCAGTTTGAAGTGGCCCAATGTCTACTTTTGCCTGTCGTTTGTTTCTTATGTATTGAAAGAAACTTTTACTATCATTTATAATTTTGAGAAGCTGCTCGAGCACTCAGAGTTGGAAAGTAACCAATAGACTGAGGTAAATGACAGGTTAATGATTTCTGAGCAGGATTTGTCACTTTCCAGCTGTTTGTAAATCTCAAGCTCCAGATTCACCGTCCCCAAATTAACCTGCAATTTATCCTTATGCAAAACTGAAATGTTGCTTATTTTTATCACAGTGGATACTTTGAGTTGTAATGAATGTTTTATGGAGGGAAAGGTTAAACTGTTATCACTTGCAGTGAGTGCTGAGGATAAAAAGGATGTTTTTGTGAATCCTACTATTTTCTCCCTTGCTCTCCGAGCAGCTGAATTTCCATTGGGTGGGAATGTGATTTCCTGATCATTCCCCACTTTCCAAGATTTCCATGCCCTGTAACACCCTCCAAAGTTACAGCAGATGGGAAGCCCCTGCAAGCACTTTCCCCTCATCTCCAACACCCTCCCTCCCTGCCCTGTGACTAGTTGCTCCAAGCTGAGCCAGAGCTGCCTGGAATGATCTGTTACTGTGATTCCTGACAGTGTCTGCACAGCCCTCCCTGTGTTACAGCAGCTGACTACACCTTGGGTTCCCTGGGTGCCAGCCATATTCTGATGCCAAGGCAAAACTGTTTCTCATGACAATTTATTCAAGGATGACTTTTCTGATTGTGTCTACATCTGAGTATCTGTGATTTCTAGCAAAGTTCATTCCATTAACTGTGTTTATCACTCTTTGGAATCTGTTCTCTGTGTAACCAAAGCAAGAGATTGATGTACAGTAAGAATGTTCCTTTCTGTGACCTGACAGAATGCATTTAGATTCCTTGGAATATTCATCTTCCTTGTGTATTTTTCAGGAATGATCCAAGTTCATCCAGCATTCCCGGGACTGATCAGGCCCCGCAGCTCACTGCCCCAGGTACTGTCTGTACTCTAACTGACCGATCATTGTCCATTTCAGAGACTCTAATGGAGAGAGTGTGAATCCTGGAGAGATATTCAGGGACAGACTGTTACATTGAGTTAAACCGTTCTCCAGCACCGAATAAAGCCCTTCGGCCCATTGAGTCTGCATCAGTTGAAAACTATCCCCACCCCCATCCTTAACCCTTCACACTTATTGCACAGATTGACGTCTTTGATAGATGAACCTTTTAACTTTCAGACCATTCAATGTAAATGAATGAAAAGCTATGGGTTTCCATTAAGGGAGCTGACCAGACTCTGGATTATTGTTCAGGCAATGGAGATGGAAATCTTCTCCTCAGTCACTGACCCTGGATGGATTCTTGGACAATAACCATTTCCGATTCCCTGAATCATCTGGCTGAGTAACTGGCTCGGCCCGGTCCTTGCTGCCTCGAGCTGTTCACGGCCGGTCTGTCTGCTGCTTCGGTATGGGTCAAGGAAAACAGTCCAGTTGGGTGTCACACGTCTCAAATGACTCCCAGTCGCTGGGCTGCTGTGGGGAACCTGAGGGTCGGGTTCATGCTCTGGGGAGAGGGGTTCAATTTTCACCATGGCAACTTGTAATATTTACATTTAATTATTAAATCTGGAAGCATAAACTCAACTCTGTGATGGTGGCCATCTGAATTAACATTAGTTGTTGTCTTAAAAAAAGTTTCTGTTTGGCAGTCTCCTTCAGGGAAGCAAACTTACCATCTTTACCCAATCTCCCCGACAGGTGACTTCAGATCCCCATTTCAAACCTCAGTTGTCCTTTTAGGAGCGATTGAATGCAATGTGTCTGACTCTGACCTGCTGCCCTCTGAAATGGCCAAGCAAGCCTCCTAGTTCAAGGGTGTTCAGGGATGGGCAACAAACGCTGGCCTTGCCTGTGAGTCCCACGTGCCTTGCAAGGATATGAAAACTACTGAATTTGTTCTCATTCTCTTCTCAATCCCTGAATCCTCCAATGATCCCCCCTGCCTCACCTCAACTCTCCACCAGCGTCCAACATTGAACATAGAACATTACAGTGCAGCACAGGCCCTTTGGCCCTCAATTTTGTGCCGACCTGTGAAACCAATCTGAAGCCCATCAAACACTATTACATTTTCATCCATATGTTTATCGAATGACCATTAAATGCTCTTCAAGTTGGCGAGTCTACTGCTGTTGCAGGCAGCGTGTACCACTCTTATACGACTCTCTAAGTAAATAAGCTACCTCTGACATCTGTCCGATATCGTTCCCCCCTCAATTTAAAGCTATGCCCCTTCGTGCTAGCCATCACCATCTGAGGAATAAGGCTCTCACTGTCCACTCTATCTAACCCTCTGATTATTTTATGTTTCAATTAAGTCAGCTCTCAGCCTTCTTCTCTCTTATGGAAACAGCCTCAAGTCCCTCAGCCTTTCCTTGTAAGACCTTCCCTCCATACCAGGGAACATCCTCAAAATGTCCTCTGCACCCTTTCCAAAGCTTCCACATCCTTCCTGTAATACGGTGACCAGATCTGCATTCAATACTCCAAGTGCAGCCACACCAGAGTTTTGTATAGCTGCAGCATGACCTCATGGTTCCAAAACTCAATCCCTTCACTAATACAAGCTAACACATTGTATGCCTTCTTAGCAACTCTATCAACCTGGGGAGAAACTTTCAGAGAGCTATGTGCATGGACACGGAGAACTCTCTGCTCATCTACACTACTAAGAATCTTACAATTAGTCCAGTACTCTGTACTCCTGTTACTCCTTCCAAAGTGAATCCCCTCACACTTTTCCACATTAAACGCCATTTGCCACCTCTCAGCCCAGCTCTGCAGTTTATCTATGTCTCTCTTTAACCCACAACATCCTTCAATATGATCCACAACTCCACCAACCTGAGTGTCATCTGCAAATTTACTAACCCATTCATCAAAGCCCTCACCCGGGTCATCCACAAACATGACCCAAAACAGATCCTTGGGTACACCACTAGTAATTGAACTCCTGGATAAACATCTTCCAGCAACTACCACCCTCTGTCTCCTTTCACATAGCCAATTTCTGATCCAAACAACTAAATCACCCTCAATCCCATGCCTTTGTATTTTGTGCAGTAGCCTACCATGGGCAACCTTACCAAATGCCTTATTGAAATCCATATACACAAGATCAACAGCTTTCCCCCCCATCCACCTGTTTGTTCACCTTTACAAAGAACTCAATAAGGTTTGTGAAGCACGACCCTCACAAAACCATGTTGACAATCCCTAATTAACTTATTCCTTTCCAGATGATTATAAATCTTATCACTTATAACCTTTTGCAACACGTTACCCTCGTTACTCACTGGTCTATAATTACCAGGGTTGTCTCTACTCCCCTTCTTGAATAAAGGAACAACATTTTCCCTCCTCCAGTCTTCTGGCACCATTCCTGTTGACAACGACAACATAAAGATCAAAGTGAAAGGCTCATCAATCTCCTCCCTGGCTTTCCAGAGAACCCATGGTAAATCATATCCGACTTATCTATTTTCACACTTTCTCGAATTGCTAACACCTCCTCCTTGTGACCATCAATCCCATCTCGTCTAGTGGCCTGTATCTCAGTATTTTCCTCGACAACATTATCTTTATCTTGTGTGAATACTGAGAAAAAACATTAATTTACCGCTTCCCCTATCTACTCTGACTCGGTGTACAACTTCCCACTACAATCCTTGTATTGGCCCTAGTCTTACTCTTGTCATTCTTTTATTCCTGATATCCCTATGGACAGCCTGAGGGTTTTCCTTGATCCTATCTGACAATGGTGTCTTATGTCCCCTCCTGGCTCCTCTTAGCTCTCTTTTTAGGTCTTTCCTGGCTAGCTTGTCACTCTCAAGCACCCTAACTGAGCCTTCACATCTCATCCTAACATAAGCCTTCTTCTTCCTCTTGACAAGAGATCCAACTTCCTGAGTAAACCACGGCTCCCGCGCTCAGTAACTTCCTCCCTGCCTGACAGGTACATATGTATCAAGGACCCACAGTAACTGTTCCTTGTATAAGCTGCACATTTCAATTGTGCCCATCCCCTCCAGTTTCCTTGCCCATCCCATGCATCCTAAATCTTGCCTAATCACATCGTAGTTGCCTTTCCTCCAGCTCATAACTCTTGTCCTGCAATATATACCCATCCCTTTCCATTGCTAAAGTAAACTTAACCAATTTGTGGTCACTATCATGAAAGTGCTCACCTACCTCCAAATTGAACACTTGGCCAGGTTCATTACCCAGTACCAAATCTGACGTGGCCTCGTCCCTTGTTGGCCTGTCTGTGTACTGTGTCAGGAAATCCTCCTGCACACATTGGACAACAACTGACCCATCTAAAGTACTTGAACTATAGTATTCCTAGTCAATATTTGGAAAGTTAAAGACCCCCATAACAACTACTGTGTCACTCTTGCTCCTGTCCAGAATCATCTTTGCTATCCTTTCCTCTACATCTCTGGAACTATTTGGAGGCCTATAGAAAACTCCCAACAGGGTGACCTCACCTTTCCTGTTTTTAACCTCAGCCCATACTACCTCAGTAGAGAGTTCTCAAATGTCCTTTCAGCAACCATAATACTGTCCTTGACTAACAATGCCACTGCATACCCCCTCCCCCCACCTTACCGTCTTCCCTGTTCTTACTGAAACATCTAAATCCTGGAACTGCAACAACCATTCCTGTCCCTACTCTACCTATATCTCCAAAATGGCCACAACATCGAAGTAGGAGGAAGTGAGGACTGCAGATGCTGGAGATCAGAACTTAAAAATGTGTTGCTGGAAAAGCGCAGCAGGTCAGGCAGCATCAAAGGAACAGGAGAATCGACGATTCAGGCATAACCCCTTCTTCAGGATGTTTGATTCCTGAAGAAGGGCTTATGCCCGAAACATCGATTCTCCTGTTCTTTTGACGCTGTCTGACCTGCTGCGCTTTTCCAGCAACACATTTTTAAGCACAACATCGAAGTCCCAGGTACCAACCCATGCTGCAAGTCCAATATTTCACCTGCTCCAATCACATCTCTAACTCAGAGAATGATGTGGTGTCCACTGAGCCATTGCTGATATTTAAGGACAAGCCTGTCGATGCATGGTCCCTTATCATTCCTGTTTGTGTTACAGATCAGGACAGTTCCATCCTCTATGCTGAGATTGACAGCAACAGAACAGGTAAATGGCTGCACCTTAAAGGTTTTGAGCAATTGTCTAATTGATAATCAGATTCTATAATCAAACTAAGAGAACATTTTGTCTTTGTTAAAGGTGGCAAGAGATTCACAAACAGTCTGTCAGAAGGCCGTGAGTCAACATTTGTTTCTATATTGAGAAAGTGTATCGTTTGAGATCACTCCCACTCCCCCATATCTTTAAGAGCTGATTTCACTGGGGGTCTGGTTTCCTGAGGAGGAGTTGCAGTGTTGATGTTTGAAGCTGCAGTGGGAAACTGGTCAACTCATAGAATTCGTGCCTGGCCACCCTCAGAGAATCATCCCAAATGAGAGCTCCCAGTTCAGTTTTAACTGACCTTGAATTCTCCCCTGATGAGGTCTTCATGATGCGAGTCTGACCCAGTACCATTCCCTCAGAAGACGATTGTTGAAGGGTGGTCGGATCTGATAAACATGATCGAATTTTTAAGGAGTATTGAAGGATGGTTGATTGGGTGTTTGATATTGACCATCAATGCGGATGTTAGCAAGGTGTTTGGTGAAGTTCCACAAGGCAGACTGGTCACAAAATCAAAGGTTCATGGGATCCAGGGGAAAGTGGCGAGATTGATCCAAAGCAGGAGACATTGAGTTATTGTGAGTTTTGTGACTGTGATGCTGTTCCGAGGGCCATTCAGAACCAGTTCCCTCAGTGTTCAGGCTCAATCAAAGTTTGCACATGTCTGTAGGTGTCATGACTGAGAAACAAACAGACAAACTCAGCAGGTCTGGAGAAAAGAAATGGAAGAAAGCTACAACATGAAGGGACATAGGGGTACTTGTGCACAAAACAAAGGTGCAGAAGAGATTGAGCAGGATGTTCCCTGATTTGGTGTGTGTTAACTATCAGGAGAACTTGGTCAAACCTGGATTTATTTTTGCGAGAGTATTGGAGGGTGAGGGGAGACCGAACAGAAATACATAAATTTATGAGAGGCAGGGATAGGGGGGACAGTCAGTTTTCTTTCAAAGAGTGGAGATGTCATATACAAGCGGCATAAATTTAAGGTGAATGAGGAAAAATTTGAGGGTTATTTGTGAGGATAGCTTTTAACAAAGAGAATGGTAGACGTCTGGAACAGGCTACCAGGGGAGGTGATAGAAGCAGATACGTTAGCAACATTTAAGAGCCATTTAGACAGGCCCATGAACAACAGGAACAGAGAGGGATGGACCATGTGCTGGGAAATGGGATTAGTTTAGAATGGCATCATGGTTTGCACTGACATGGTGGACCAAAGGCCATGTTCCTGCACTGTACTGTCCCATGTTCTGTATTCTATGTTTAGAGAGACAGGAACCATCAACACATCTAAAACCCAGGAGAAAGTGTGGACTGCAGATGCTGGAAATCAGAGTCAAAATGTGTGGTGCTGGAAAAGCACAGCTAGTTCGGCAGCATCCGAGAGGCAGGAGAGTCGATGTTTCAAGTATAAACTCTTCATCAGGAATGAGTCTTCTGCTCCTCGGATGCTGCCTGACCGGCTGTGCTTTTCCAGCACCAACCTTTTTGACTCCGACATTTAAAACTCACTTGGATAAGGATTTGAAGAACATGAGTCTCCAGGGCTATGGACCAGGAGCTGGGCAGTGGGGTGCTCTAGAGAGCTCTTTATCAATCAACACATATACAATGGGCTGAATAGCCTCTTCCTCTTGTTCGGGAAACCTTCCAATATAAATCAATAGAAATTGCTGGAGAAACTCAGCAGGTCTGGCAGCATCTGTGGAGAGAAACCAGAGTTAAAATTTCAAATCCTTCTTCAGAACTGTCTGTAGCTGGGGAAAAGTGGTATCTATGGTAAAGACAGGTGGTGGGGGAGGGGAAAAGGAGTGAGCAGATAGGTGGAGATGGAGCCCAGAGAGAGTGAATGGAAGTCAGATCATCAAAAGGATGGGAGGGAGAATGAAAAGCTGATAGTGGGGACAATAAGTTGGTGAAAATGGTTTGGCTGTGCTGAAAACAACTCATGTCACGACAGGGCCTGAGGTGTGAGGATGGATAAAACACCTCATTCTGGCTGTAAAATTATTTAGAACTCAATACTGAGGCCAGGAAGCTGCAGGGTGCCCATGTGGAGAATGAGATGCTGTTCTTCCAACTTGCACTGAGCACCGCTGGAGTGCTGTGGAAATGGTGGTTAATGATCCTCTGGATGTGGAAGCTGGTGCGATGATAGATGAGGGCAAGGGATTTGAGCAATTCATAACTTCACAAACACATTCCACCCTGACCTTAAATTTACCTGGACCATCTCTGACACCTCGCTCCCCTTCCTGGACCTCTCCATCTCCATTAGTGATGACCGACTTGACACTGACATTTTTTTACAAACCCACCGACTCCCACAGCTACCTGGATTACACCTCTTCCCACCCTATCTCTTGCAAAAATACCATCCCATATTCGCAATTTCTCCGCCTCCGCCGTATCTGCTCCCTGGAGGACCAGTTCCACCATAGAACACACCAGATGGCCTCCTTCTTTAGAGACCGCAATTTCCCTACCCACGTGGTTAAAGATGCCCTCCAACGCATCTCGTCCACATCCCGCACCTCTGCCCTCAAACCCCACCCCTCCAACCATAACAAGGACAGAACGCCCCTGGTGCTCACCTTCCTCCCTACAAACCTTCGCATAAACCAAATCATCCGCCGACATTTTTGTCACCTCCAAAAAGACCCCACCACCAGGGATATATTTCCCTCCCCACCCCTTTCCGCCTTCTGCAAAGACCGTTCCCTCCGCGACTACCTGTTCAGGTCCACACCCCCCTACGACCCACCCTCCCATTCTGGCACTTTCTCCTGCCACCGCAGGAACTGTAAAACCTGTGCCCACACCTCCTCCCTCACCTCTATCCAAGGCCCTAAAGGAGCCTTCCACATCCATCAAAGTTTTACCTGCACATCCACTAATATCATTTATTGTATCCGTTGCTCCCGATGTGGTCTCCTCTACATCGGGGAGAATGGGCGCCTCCTAGCAGAGCGCTTCAGGGAACATCTCCGAGACACCCGCACCAATCAACCAAACCGCTCCGTGGCCCAACATTTCAACTCCCCCTCCCACTCTGCAGAGGACATGGAGGTCCTGGGCCTCCTTCACCGCCGCTCCCTCACCACCAGCCGCCTGGAGGAAGAACGCCTCATCTTCCTCCTCGGAACACTTCAACCCCAGGGCATCAATGTGGACTTCAACAGCTTCCTCATTTCCCCTTCCCCCACCTCATCCTAGTTTCAAACTTCCAGCTCAGCACTGTCTCCTTGACTTGTCTGGACTTGTCTGACCTGCCTATCTTCTTTTCCACCTATCCACTCCACCCTCTCCTCCTTGACCTATCACCTTCATCTCCTCCCCCACTCACCCATTGTACTCTATGCTACTCTCTCCCCACCCCCCACCCTCCTCGAGCTTATCTCTCCATGCTTCAGGCTCACTGCCTTTATTCCTGATGAAGGGCTTTTGCCCGAAACGTCGATTTCGCTTCTCGTTGGATGCTGCCCGAACTGCTGTACTCTTCCAGCACCACTAATCCAATATTTGCTTTCCAGCATCTGCAGTCATTGTTTTTACCTCAAGGGAAGAGAAGTGATGAGGGCAGAAATGCAGGAGATGGATTGGACACGGCTGAGGGCCTTGTCAACCATGGTGATGGAGAATCCTTGGTTGAGGATAAAGCTTGACATTTCGGAGGTCCCCTTTGCAGAATGTGGCCCCATCAGACAGATGTGGTGGGCTTGGAGAAACTGGGAGAATGGAACAGAGTCTTTACAGGAAGCAGGGTGTGAGGATGGGGAGTCAAGGTAACTGTGTGAGACTGAGATTGTCATGAATATTGGTGACCAGCCTATCCCCAGAAATAGAAACAGAGATGTCAAGGAAGGGAAGGGAGGAGTCAGAGATCAGGTGAAGGTGAGAGCTGGGTGGATATTGGAAGTGAAATTGTTCAAATTTTCCAATTCTGGATGAGAAAGGGAAACAGCACTGATGATGTCATCGACATACAGGAGAAAGAGTTGTGGGAATGGCCTGAGGAGGCCTGGAATGAGGAATGTTCCACTTGCCCCACAATGAGAGAGGCATAACTGGGGCCCATGTGGGTACCGTTGGCCACACCAGTGAAGAGAAGGTGGCTGGAGCTCACTAACCAGTAATTCTGACACTGACATAAATGGCAAAAGTATCATGGATGTAGTTGGGAAGGGATGGACAAGGGGAGGAAAAATTCAGTCAAGGACAGCAGAGATAAGTTCCCTCAGGCAGGAAGAAGCAAGAACACTGGATCTGCCCGGGTAGTCCAGCTATAGATTTTGGGGAGAAGGTAGAAGTGGGCATGTCAGGATTGTGGGAATCTGAGCTTGGAGGCTGTGGGGGTGGTGTGGAGAGCCTGGATCAGATGAACTTTGTGACTGTTATGGACACAACAGCCTGAGACCAGTCAGTTTAGGGGACATAGGGGTGAATGGAGGAGGGCAGAAAAATTAAAATGACCCATGTAATGTTAGCAGTTCTCGATGGACAGGCAAAATTTCCGGTGTGAGATTATTGATGATCATTTCAATTCGTTCAACCACAACATTGATTACTCTTCTTGAGTCATTAAGTCTGTAGCTTGTCTTCTTATCAGGAGTAGCTCCCTTGTTCCTTGTTACATTCAGTGTTAACTCTCTCCTGTCTCCCAGGAACAGATCCTTGATGTTGCGTTGACTCCTTCTTCTCAGGGACGGCTAATTAACATGTTGCTTTTAATTCCTTGATTACAGTTTCTCCTTGTCCCTTTCATCTCAGTACCACTGCATTTCAGAAAAAATCATTGTTGATTCATTCAAACTCTGAATCATTACCAAAGTTCTGAAGTTTACATTCTCACAGCCCCTCATTATTCTAAACTCCAGGGGAAACAAACCCAGCCTGTCCTCCCTCTCCTCATGAGACAACCTGCTTCTCAATCTCAGAAACCTCCTTTGAGCCAGCACCAATATCCTTCATTATGTACAGCATTTGAGATATGGTCTCAGAACTGCCTTGTATATCTAAAATAACATGTTTACGTTTATATCCAATTCCTCTTTTATTCAAGGATAGCATTTTATTAACCTTCCTGATTCCATGGTGTAAGAGTGTACCTACCTTTGTGACCTGATTCCCACATCATGTTAGAATACTGCAGTGGTTCTCCATTCACATAATTCTCTCCTTTTTCCCTGTGTTTAGTGTGTCTGCCCTGCCCAATGTCTGTACTCTGTGATCAATACAAGCTAATCCAACTCTCCTGTTCAGTGCTTTAACCAGATGATGACATCATGATCACATTGTGGTTTGTGGCAGCTTGCAGTAAGAAATTAGTTGACTGCAAATATAAAAATAGAGCTTCATCTGCTGTAAGGGGTTATTCAGTCCCCTGAGATCATGAAAAGTTAGGCGTAAATGCATTTATTTTCATTCTGGTAATGAGAAATGCAACAACCAGTTAGTGAAGAGTAATGTCCCCCAAACAGCCCTGTGCTCAATCAGTTAGCCTGTGTATTTTCATGATGTATTCTGAGGGGTGAGTGATGTTGAGGACACAATAATCTGGGTTGGGGGATGAGTGACAAGGACACAGTAGAGAGCTCCTCTGTTCTTCATTGAAGTAACACATTTGGAATTGTTCACAACCACCTGAGAGAGCAGACCAGTGCAACCTTTAACATCTCAGCCCCAAGATAACTTTAGACATTGCAGCGCTCCATTTGAACTGCTCCGAAGTCTCAGCATTGATCTTACGATGTAGCCACTGGAATGGGGAATTGAACCCACAGCCTTCTAACTCTGAGGGATATGTGGTGTCCACTGAGCTGTTGCACTGAGTGTGGGTCTCAGGATGTGGTGAGGGCAGCTGTCTGAGGAGTGATGGACATCATGGAGAGAGCTGTGATCCTGGGTGGATTCAAAACATAAAGGATGAAACTCATTCACTGTTTGTGTCAACGAATGACCCCATCCCGTCCCATACCTAACAACAAACCGACCAATAAATATCCCCTTATCATTCCTGTTTGTGTTACAGATCAGGACAATTCCAGACTCTGTGCCAAGATTGACAGCAACAGAACAGGGAAATGGCTTCACCTTGGTGGTTTTGAGCTTTTGTCTCGATCTGAGATGAGATGAGTGACTGTTGAGGACAGAACAGCCTGAGAGTATTCAGTTCAGTGGGAGATAGGAGTGAATGGAGGAGGGCAGAGAAATACAAAGACCAGTGTCAGTTCTCAATGAACAGGTCAAGTGCGGCTTAAAGGCCAGAGGGAGGGGTCCAGGTGGAGGAAGAGAGTTGGAGGTGGATGAAGGGGTCTGTGGGATGGACAGAGGACTCCTGTTCAAAGAAATGGGCACAGAGACAAAGGCAACGGAAGAGGAGATCAACATCATGTCGTGTCTGAACTTCGGTGAGGTGGGAGTGCAAAGTGATTAAAACTGAGACCTTTGCTGAATGTTCTGTACTCAGTATCGGAGAAGGGAGAGTGAATGTCCAACAAGAGGTGGAGGTAGGAGAATGGGGAGAGACAAGTGGGAGAGTGGGTGGAGGAAAGTTCCAGAGGGGTGGGGGTACATGGTATCGGGTGAATGAGCCAGAGAATTAAGTTGAACTGGGGCTGAGGACAGCTTTGAGACAGTGTGAAGGGGTGCTGATGGAGAGAGAGGTCAAGAGTGTGTATATGATGGCACATAGCACTGAGTGTGGGTCTCAGGATGTGGTGAGAGCAGCTGTCTGAGGAGTGATGGACATCATGGAGAGAGCTGTGATCCTGGGTGGATTCAAAACACAAAGGATGAAACTCTTTCACTGTTTGTGTCAACGAATGACCCCATCCCGTCCCATCAATCCCTCTCATCCCTATAGCCTCGGTGCTAACACATGCTGTCTGACTACCAGCCTTTGGCCTTATCGAGAGTAGTGGGGACAAGGTAGGAGAGCAGAACTGAGACAGAACCAGATCAGTTATGGTCTTAATGAATTGTGGAGAAAACTCGATGGGCCATAGGGCTTGCTCCTGCTGTGAAGTACAATGTACATATCTTCTTGAAATTGAAGCAGATGAGTTTCAAAGTTGCTGGTTGTGTGGTTTGGAAATTGGCTTTGGGCCAGGAAGCAGAGCGCTGTGGTCTGTGGTTTTAGTTCAGACGCGAGGGAAGTGTGCAGCGCTGGTGATATAATTCTCTTCTTGATCTTTGTGAATGATCTGCACTCAGAGATACAGGACAAACTCCAAAGTTTGCAGATGACACAAAATTCAAAAACACAGTGAAGAGTGAGGAAAGTGCTCACAGGCTCTGGGGCATATAGGCTGGTGAAATGGCCAGCCCAATGAAAGTTAACACTGGGAAGAGTGAAGTGACACATCATGATAGGAAGAACAAAGAGAGGTGTGATAAATGGTGCAATTTTACAATGGTTACAGGAACAGAAAATTAGCAGAAATGCACATTGAGAAGTCTTTGAAGCTTGGAGGTTTCATTGAAATGGATCAAAAAAGGCAAAAGAAATGTTTGTTTTTATTGAATGGCACATGGAGTAGAAAAGCAAGGATGGACATTTCCAAAACATCAGTTCGACACATGACCAATTCTGAGCACTATCCTTTAAGGAAGATGTTTTTGTGCAAAGCAGATGAATCGAATGGTTCCAGGGAAGAGAGACTTCAGTTTTTTGGAGGAACTGGTGTTGTCTTTACAGCAGAGAAGATTCAGGGGAGATTTGGTTGGGCTGTGCCAATTCAAGAACAGTCTTTCGAAAGTAAGTCATGAGAAACTGTTTCCAATGGCAGGACAGTCAGTTAGTAAATGGATCCAGGTAAAGGTGTTGATGAAAGAACCAGAGGTCACATGACAGATTAAACCCAGACCCAGGAAAGGACATTGGGTGTGTGACGGATTTCAATAGCTTTTTCAAAGGGCCAGCCCAGGCACAGGGGGGCTGAGTGGTCTTCTCCTGTTATGTATGATACTGTACAACGGGAAGACAATATTTCCTGTTTTGCTGCCACACTGGAGTGGCATTCCATAAGAGGCACATGTGATATGAGAGAGTTAACTCTGATCTGTACCTGTCAGAGACTGGAACAGTTAATTAGATTAGATTACTTACAGTGTGGAAACAGGCCTTTCGGCCCACCCAGTCCACACCGACCCTCCAAAGAGCAACTCACCCAGACCAATTCCCCTACATTTACCCTTTCACCAAACACTACAGGCAATTTAGCATGGCCAATTCACCTAACCTGCACATCTTTGGACTGTGGGAGGACATTGGAGCACCTGGAGGAAACCCACACAGACACAGGGAGAATGTGCAAACTCTACACAGACAGTTGCCCAAGGTGGGAATTGAACCCGGGTCCCTGGCGCTGTGAGGCAGCAGTGCTAACCACTGTGCCACCATGGCACCCCTTAATGAGCTCTGAGTCTCAGAACCATTTGTATTTAACAAGGTGATTGTGAATTGAAACATTATAAAACATCCTGCAAGATGACCAAATGTTCACAAGCTGCAGTAGTTGGTTCATGAATTGAAGAAGTCCCAAACACACACAAACAATGAAATGATTCAAAAATACAGAGGCAAAAGATTTTGAAGTTTTTGTCTTTGGAAGAACAAGGAATGTGTCCAAACACTGTTCAGTTTCCTGACCGTGAGGATGCAGTCACTACATTCCTGTTCCTTACTGCAGTTACATGGGATCATCACCACCTCCAAGTTCCCTTCCAAGCCACCCACTCTGTACTGACATGGAAATATATTGTCGTTCACTCACTGTCACTGGGTCATAATCCTGGAATTCCCTCCCCAGTGGCATTGTGGGTCTCCCAACATTTACACGGACTGATCATGAAAGCAAGGACTTTTTGCTGCCTTGTGGAGAACTTTGTTGTCAAACAGTCACTGCCATAATTTCTGGAAGGTTGAGCTGTCTCAGCTGATCCAGTGTTGGATCACTTTTCCAATGGGCATTGAGAAGCAGAGTGCCCTCGTGGTCACCTATGGGCTGGACTGAGACTGGCATTGATGGGCAGAGCCAGTGATGTCAGCCCTGGGCTCTGTTTTGAGGGAGGTGCCTCCCAAGCTATCGAGAGTGCTAAATGTATCCCGGAGTCTTAGCATATACAAGAGGTAGAATATTGAACTGACCAGTGATTTGTGGTTTGGTTTGGCAACACTCAAGCATTGGCCAAGTCCCTTGTTTGCAGCACTGAAGAGACCAAGGGTGGCTTGCTAGTCGGGTGCAGAATGTGAAAACAACAGTGATGTTATCAGTGCATACTGCATCTTATGTGGGTCTGTTGTGGTCATTTTATTATTGGCATGGATGAGACTGAGGTTGAAGAGATTTCTATCTGGGCCAGGTTTAATCCTGACACCAGAGGTCAAAGCTGCTGTTTGGTAGATTATAGATAATATGGAGCTATCACACAGCGTTGCTTTACTCTGGTCCTGTTCCTTGAAGACATCCGTTCCTGAAGATGTCAAGTCATCCCAAAGCAGTTGCAGAATTTGGAAGAAGTTTCTGGACATTCCAAATTTTAAGAGTATGATTCATCAAGTGATTTACTGAGACATCTGCTGTGATCAGGTTGAGAAATGTAATACAGAGTTCCTGGTGTTGTGTTTGACATTTTACTTGGATTTGTCTGACAACAAAGGCCACGTTGGAGATTCCATTGGAAGGTTTAAAGCTGTAGTGTGTCTTTGGGAGGATTCCCACAGCCACAGGAAGTAGGAGAGTCGGGAGAATGTGGATTAGGATGTTCTCCACTAAGGACAAGATGCTCCACCATTCAAGAGGATCATGTCTGAGCTCGTAGTTCAACACCACTTTCCTGCACTATCCCCTTATCCCTCAATGTTTTTAATGCTGGGAAATCTATCAATCTCATTCATGAATATACTCAATGGTTAAGCTTCCACAGCTCTCTGATGAGAGAATTCCCAAGATTAACTGCTTCGAAACAATAAATTCCCCCTTATCTCAGTTCCAACCACCTATCCCTCATTCTGAGACTGTATTCCCTGGTTCAAGCCAGTGTATGACACTCACTCGGTAACAAGTGAATCCTTTTGTTGATATGGAAATCTGATCCGTTCACCACATTCCAGATGGGATCTCACCAAAGATCGATATAATTGCAGTGAGATGTCAGGAATTAAGGGAGGGCCACATCAGGAGTGAAGGAAGGACTGAACCAGGAGTGAGGGAAGGACTGAACCAGGAGTGAGGGAAGGCCTGAACCAGGAGTGAGGGAAGGACTGAACCAGGAGTGAGGGAAGGACTGAACCAGGAGTGAGTAAACTACCCTCGATCTCTTCAATGCTTCCAAGGGTTGTACCATTTACTGTATACTTCCCTCTTGCATTAGACCTTAGGCATCACCACATGTCTCTCCAAATTAAATTTCAGCAGCCATTTCTGTGCCCAAGTCTACAACCTTTATATGTCCTGCTGTATCCTCTGGCAATCTTCCTCACTATCCAAAGCTCCCTCAATCTTTGTGTCATCTGCAAACTTACTAATCATGCCACCTACAATATTCTCCAAAATATTTATAAATGTTGTGAACTAACAGGGGTCCCAACACTGACTCCTGTGGATCACCAATGGTCACAGATTTCCAGACAGAAAAACACCCTTCCACCACTACTCTCTGTCTTCTATGACTAAGCCAATTCTGCATCCATCTTACCACCTCTCCACAGATCCATGTGACTTCAATTTCACTATCAGCCTGCCATGAAAAACTTTGTCAAAGGCCTTATGAAAGTCCATGTGGACAATATCTATCACCCTGTTGTTGTCAATCATGAAACTTGCTCAAAAGGCTGAATCAAGTTTCTGTGACATGACCTTCCTGCACAAAACCATGTTGCCTCGTGTTAATAAGAAGATATTTTTTCAAATTGAGTAAAGCCAGTCATTAAGAATCTACTCCAATATTTTCCCTACCACGGACGTAATGCTGACCAGCCTGTAAGTTCCTGTATTATCCCTATTGCCCTCAAACAAAGTGACAATGTTGGCTCTTCTCCAGTGCTCTGGGACCTGTCCTGTGACTAAACAGAATCCAAGGATTCTGTACAAGCTCTCAACAATGTGCTTCCTCACCTTGAGGCAAATCTCTATTTATTTCTATTAAAATATCTGTTTCTGTACCCTCCATTTACCAAAATAAATGGAAAATCATCCTGTACAATGTTTCTAAATGCAGACTTGCTGCAGTGCAATCTTTGAGACTGGCTGCTGCTTTCCATCACTTCCTGATGACATTGGCTTCCTCTTTGAGCATGTGGCACCTTGTCGCCCTGTATAAATCTGCTCACTGACAGCCCCTCTCATTCTTCAACAATTACTGTACCTTACACCAGTGTCCTTTTGTGGGACTGGTGTCACATGTAGACCAGACCAGGTATGCAATGGGATGCATTGAAGAAGGAAATAAGGAGAGTCCAGGGCTAAAGGGTGGGACCAACAAATCCAGTGAACCTTGAATACTGAGGAATACACAGCACTGGATGAAGGGAAAAGGGAGGCTTATGACAGACACTGAGAATTGAAAACAGTAGCAATTTCTGGAGGATTATAAAATGTGCAAGTGGGAAATTAAAGTGAAGATTCAGAGTGCTAAAAGGAAATATGAAAGTATACTGACAGGTAATATAAAGAAGCATCCAAAATATTGAAAGGAATATTCATGGTAAAAAGACAACAAAGAACATGGTTGTAATTGAAACTTGAACCCAGAGGCTGTAATTGACAACTTTATGTTGGTGTTCAGGCGTGAGAGGGATGATTTTGGTGTAGAAATCGGGGAGATAGTCTGTGACAAGATGAAAGAAATTAACATAGAGAGGAACTGCTGAGTGGTATGGGCAGCAAAAAGTAGATAAATCTCCAGGGCAGGATGAAATGTATCTCAGGTTGTTGAGTGAGGCAGGGGAGAAAATAGCAGGGGCTTTGGAAATAATTTTCCATTCCTCTCCGTCTGCAGGAGAGGTGCTGGAGGACAGGAGGACAGCCAGTCTGGTACCTCAAGAAGGGAACAAGGGATAAACCAGGAAACTTCAGGCTAGTCAGTCTCAACTCTGTGTCAAAACGTGTGGCAGGTCAGGTTGATGAACGGCTCGTGCCCAAAACATCGACCCTCCTGCTCCTCAGATGTTGCCTGAGCTGCTGTGCTTTTCCAGTGCCACACTGTTAAACTCTGACTCTCCAGCATTCACAGTCCTCACATTCTCCTTGAGGGGTCAGATAACCCTCTCCTGCTCCTATTTCTTATGTTCTTGTGTCTCCTTGGACTTCGGCAAAACTTTTGATCAGGTTCCACATGGGAGAACGATAGCAAAGGTGAGAGCCCATGGGATCCAAGGAAATTTGGGGTAAATTGGATGCACAACTTGCTGATTGGCAGGAAACAGAGGATGATGGTCGAGGGACATTTTTGTGACTGGAAGTGTGTGTCCTGGGGGTTCCCACAGGGGTCACTGTTGGGGCCCTTGCTATTTGCGGTTTGTCGTAAATGATTTCGACTTGAATGAAGAGGGGTTGATCAATATAGTCCCAGATGATAAACAAATAGTTGGGGTAGTAAATATTGAGGAGGATAGCCTTAGACAACAAGAGGATCTTTACGGGCTGGTCAGATAGACTGATCAGGAGCAAACAGTATCCAACATGGATAAGTGTGAGGTGATACACTTGGGCAGGACGGAAAAGGGAAGGGAAGATATAATGAGCAATAGGATCCTGGGAAACACCAAGGATCAGAGCGACCTTGGTGTGCATGTACACCAGTCCCTTAATGTATCGGGACAGGTGGATAACATGGATAAAAAACCCTATGGGATACTTCCCTTTATTAGTTGAAGCACAGAGTTTAATTCAGAGCAGTGAGGTTATGTCGGAACTGTATGCAAAATTGGTTAGATCACAGCTAAAGAATTGTGTGAAGTTCAGGAATCCACATTATGGTATAGAGCAGATTTGCCAGGATGTTACTTGGGCTGGAGAGTTTCAATTCTGAAGAGAATTTGAATAGATTGTTTTCTCCAGGGAGGAGGAGATTGAGAGGAGACATGATTGAGATGCGTAAAATTATGAGGGACATAAATACAGTTGAATTGAAAATTGTTTCCCCATGATAGAGTGTTCAGTGACCATGGGACATTAATTTAAGGTACGGGGCAGGGCGATTGTTTTTATTCATTCATGAAACATGTATATCACTGGCTGGCCAGCATTCATTGCCCATCCCTTGTTGACCTCTTGAGAAGATGGCGATGGGCTGCCTTCTTAAACCCTTACAGTCCACGTGCTGGATGTAGACCCATAATGCCTTGAGGGAGTGAATTCCAGGATTTTGACCGAACAAGAGTGAAGGAGTGATGATATATTTCCGAGCCGGGATGGTGAGTGCCTTGGAGGGGAATTTACAGGTGATGGTGTTCCCCTTTATCTGCTGCCACTGAACGTTTAGCTGGAGATGGTCGTGGGGTTGGGAAGGTGATGTCTGAGGATCTTTGATGAATGTTAGAGGTTTATCGGAGATGTGAGGGAATCCTTTTCACTCGGAGGATGGTGGGAATCAGGAAGGCATTGCTTTTAAGGGTGACAAAGACATGAGACACTCATAATGTTAAAGACTTGTTTAGGTGTGCACTTGCAATGTTGATGTATAAGGCATTGGGGCAACTGCTCGATAATCGAATTGGAATGGGTAGATGGTTGGTTTTGGATTAGTGGTGCTGGAAGAGCACAGCAGTTCAGGCAGCATCCAAAGTGCAGCAAAATCGACATTTCGGGCAAAAGCCCTTCATCAGGAATTCCTTTGGATGCTGCCTGAACTGCTGTGCTCTTCCAGCACCACTAATCCAGAATCTGGTTTCCAGCATCTGCAGTCATTATTTTTACCAAGATGGTTGGTTTTGACCAGCATGGACTCAATGGGCCAAAGGGCCTTTTACTGTGCTCTAAAACTCTATGACTCTATGATTAAAACCATTAGGGATCTTGTGGTACAGTGGTAATGTTCCTCCTTCAAAGCCAGGAGGCCTCCGTGAAGTCCCACTTGATCCTCAAGTGTGTAATAATATCTCTCATCAATGTGTTTGGACAATATCTCCAGGAAAGTATGACTCACTTGAAATACCTGGCAATGGGCATCAAAGTGCCACATCTTAGCAAGGTGAGGGGATGGTAAGTGCGTTCTGGAAGGGAGAGCATAAAAGGTATGCCTTAGCAAGGGGCACACTTTGAATTTAACTCCCAATAAGTTCCCTCATGTAAACTGTGATCCACAATATCTGAGACACTGTGAACCGTGATTCTTTAAAATCATGGACTGACTGGGTGTACATTGTGGAGGAGCAGGATGTGTTTCTCTCTGCAATGGAGAGGATTGGCTCAGAGTGCTGGGTGCAGGGTTTTATAACCTGAACCATGGGACTGTGGGAAAATTGGAAATCCTGGGATAGTGTTGGGAATCATGGAATGAGGAAACCCATGGGAAGGCATCTGAGACTTCCCAACTTGGAGAATGTGGAAAGATAGTTTATGCTCTTCTTTTGTTGAGAACTTCAATCAAATCATCCCCAAACCTTCCAGTGCAACAGGATACAAACATAATTTGTGATCCTACACCTTGTAATTTAACTCTGTGAGACCTGATGTCATCATTCTGCGCCACACTCTTTCTCAGGTCAGAATATCCTTCCCAAGGTGTGGTGCCCAGAACGGCTCCTGAATTGAAAAAGAAATAAAATTAAAGATTATCCTTCTCAGGTTCAAATTCTTCCACGGCATTGGGTCTGTCATCCTCATATACTCACAATATTTCCAAATCTGGCTCCTCCATATCCCTTCCTGTAAATGTAAACTCACCATAGTCCCAGAGGGCATCGGGCTGTTCTCTCATTAGAGAGGAAAAGCTCGGCAAACGTGAGGACTGCAGGTTCTGGAGATCAGAGTCTAGATTACAGTGATGAAGGGCTTTTGCCCGAAATGTCAATTTTCCTGCTCCTCGGATGCTGCCTGACCTGCTGTGGTTTTCTAGCACCACTCTAATCTACACTCATTGGAGAGAGATGTGTGGTGGTGGATTCACCGGACTGTAATAGTAACATCACTGGTGTCTAATTTTCAATCTCCAAGACTGTGAGAATCCCTGTCCAAACCTCTCCAACTCTCTTTCCCCCTCTTAAGTCGCTCCTTAAGACATGCGTGTTGGAACACCACCTGTCCAAATAACTCCGAATATGGTTTGATGTCTGATTCTCATGCAGTTCATTCAACATTTTCCAATGGTAAAGCTGTGATGTGAATCCAGGATTCTGTATGATTCTTTGATTCTAGAGTCAGAAAGCTGATGCAGTAAGGCAGTTTCAGAGTGAATACTGTTTGTATTACAGCTCAGCCTGATTCCTGTACCTATGCCAGCATCGTGTTTGACAGCAACAGAAAAGGTAACCAGCTACATACTTTTTTCCCACATAGTGGTATTTCTAAACATTTAAAATACATCCTCCTCACTAACAGACTATTCTCTTTCATTTCAAGGTGGCAAGATTCTCCGGGTTGCTGATTCAGAAGAGAGTGAGTCAGTTTTGTCCTTTCAGAATCCGAATCCAAATCCTTTCTCATTTCCCAATCCCTGAAGCCCATTTTCCAATGTGTGGGACAGTGCTAGTTGGGCCTGGGTGATCCATTTCCTTGTTATTTGAGACCCCAACTTTGGGTGGCGCCATTATGGAGATTTGATCACATGACCTTAAAGCCCCAATCCCTCACCACGATGCTGTTGTCATTGGCCCGTCAGTCTGTTCATCATTATTAGGGTGTTCCTTTACTCCACCAATCAGAAAGTAAACAGTCTCTCCACTATCCCATTGGATGATACTTGACTGTCTCTCAAAAAGCTTTTCTCTTCCAATGTATTTGTGAGCGTCATAAAGAGAATGAGGGGGATAATGTACAACTGATGGAGTAAATATTTCCCTTTCCTGTAGCTACTCTGATAGTGATGGGACTGATATTTGGGTAAATATGCCCCTTTCCTGTATTTCCCTTCAAACTGAATTGATAATGATCATCAGCTCTGATTTCTGTCTCTTTCTAGCGGATGTAACCTATGCAGCTGTGGTGAAGACTCATTAGGAGCGAATAAGAACTGAACCTGTGTAACTGAGGTTGGATTGTTTCTCAGATCAAATTCAAGGAACATCATGGAACTTACCAGCTCAGAAACTTGGCATTATTATTCTTCAAAAGTGATTTTTAAATTTTTTAAAAAATTTGTGCCTTTTTATCTTAGTGTATTTTTAATTGTGGACTGAAACGCATCAGAATTGTTGAAAACCAAGGATTGTTTCAGGGATACTGCACACTTTTGAAAGCAAGTAACCTGACGCTCATTGTAAGTATTGTTTACACAGCTGCTGGGTCAGACAGCAGCAGAAGAAGGTGCAGACGAACTGGAGACATGCCCATGTACAAATGGTGATTCAGGCAGAAACAAGTATCTGATTGGTCTTTGTACTAAAGACCAGTAATCAATGACAAAGACCGTCTTGCTGCCAATGACTATGTGATTGGTTCCCAGGTAATTGAACAGGTTGTGGATATGAACATGACAGGGAGAAGCCATCCGACCTCCACCATCTGAGGACCTGTTCATCATCAGCTCTGTTCCTGGCAGGAAAAGCGACTTTAAATCTGAGGATAACCAGCTGATTGTCTTTTCCTTCAGCAGCTGCAGAAAGTTCTGACCTTTAATGAGTAAGCCAGACCTTTCATAAACCACAGACTGTATCTCTAGTAAACCAGTGACAGCATCTGGGGAAGCAGCATTCTGATCAGCTCAAGAATCATCTCAGCGAATCCCGTGAACAGGGATCGACGAAACTGTTTTCTGTGTGTTCCTTCCACTCAAAGATTGATGTTTAGTTTCTGTGTGTGTGTCTGTGTGTGCACGTGCACGACTGTGTGTATCTGTGTGTGTGTGTGTGTGCACATGTACGTGTATGTGTCTCTGTGTGTATGTATGTCTGTGTGTGTGAGTGTGTGTCTGTGTCTGTGTGTGTTTCTGTGTGTGTTTCTGTGTGTGTGTGTTTGTGTGTATGTGTGTGTGTGTGTACAATATGTGCTTGCTTTTTAGGGGACTTGGTTCATGAGCATCTTAGAGTTTGAACTAATGGTGTTATAGCTCAATGGTCCATCATTTTTCTGTGGAATTAGAATCTACTTATGTGTGATAAATAGTAACCCTTGTGAAGTCCAGAAACCTAGTCTGTGCTTTCTGTCATCTTTAGTCTAAAACTCAGGAGAAACTAACTTTTGTGACAACTCAGGGAATAATGCAACTTGATTTCCAACATGCTACCTCAGTGAGGCATAATAGTATCCATCCATATGTAATAGACCACACTTGGAATATTGTGTCCAGTTCTGGTCGCCCTACTATAGTAAAGATACAGAGGGTTTGGAGAGGGTGCAAAGAAGGTTTGCCAGGATGCTGCCTGGACTGGAGAGCTTGCCTTATGAAGAAAGGTTGAATAAGTTTGGACTTTTCTCTCTGGAGAAAAGGAGGGAGAGAGGAGTCCTGATCAAGGCGTACAAAATAATGAGAGGAATAGACAGAGGCAATAGCCAGAGACTTTTCCCCAGGGCAGGATTGACTGGTACGAGAAGTCATAGTTTGAAGATATAAAGGAGACGTCAGAGGCAGGTCCTTTATGCAGAGAGTTGTGAATGTATGAAATGCATTGCCAGTTGTGGTGGTGGAAGCAGAGTCATTGGGGACTAACCTTGAAGGGTCAGTTTCAAGTACCCTACCGCACAGAGTGCACAGCAGGGGGGTAACCACAGGATGTCTACACTGGTCTAATCTACTTAACTGAACAAAGAATTCTCAAGTGCTTGCCTTAATGGGTCAGTTTAAGTACTTTACGATAAAAACAAACAAACTATCCCAACCACTGAAAGCGGCAATGAATTGATAAGTGCATCCTGGATTGTTTGATGTGATGAAATAGCTCTTGCTTGCGGTCCATGGTTACCCTGGGGAGAGATCTGTTGTTATCCTTGTTTAATAGCTGAACTGTTTTGATACAATACAATGGATATGCTCAGGATGTATATGATCTAACCCTCCCCCACTTTTTTTAAAACAAAAACAAAACCTGGTAATGTGAATCCCAGGTGGAATGTTAGCTTGGGTTTCGAGGCCTATTAGGCTCCAACCTTGGTTTCTAGCGGTAGAGGTTAGGACTGTTTAAATGACCTGACCATGATGTGGTTAGGAGAAAAACAAAATCTGAGACGAGGTGGTCATGAAGACCAATGTTTCAAAGACGAGTGAATGTGTCGGGGATTTCAAGAGATCAATCATCAAAATATAAACCAAAATGAAGCTGGCCTGACTGACAGAGACCACTTTAAATGTGGGTCATAGAAATGAAGATGAAAGTGAAGGTACCATGAAGAATCTGACTTGGAGATTCTATCCAATGAGCAGAAAATTGAAGAATTATAACTTGGTTAAATTCCTCAGCGTGCAGAGGAATAAAGCAGGAAGAGGTGTGAGCTGCATGAGAGTTTTGATCACCAGAAACAGTTGCACCTTCCCTTGAGTGGCTGTCAGGAGCTGTTTCATCACTTGGATCACTGAATCAGTGAATTTGTCAAAGAGACACCAAACAGAGAGTCTGAATCCTCTGTCTCTGGGGTGTCTGTATCAAATCCTCTCTGTTCTCCTATTGGTGTGCTCTCAGTCCCCCTATTGGGGAAATGTGGAATTGCCACCTGGGAGTTTGCATCAGTTTTGTTTCGTCTGGAATTCTCTCGGTTCCCAGACATGGGCTGTGCCATGCCCCCTATTGGAGACATCTGGAATTACCGTCTGGGGGTCTCATCTCGTCTGCTCTGGGTTTCCCTGTTGGTTTACTGTCCCTCCTCTTTTGGAGTCATCAGGAACTGCTGCCTGACAGTCTGAGTGAGTCTGTTCTGAGTGAGTCTCATGTCCATGGTGCGGGGATACCGTTAAGTGTCTGAGTTATACTGAGTTGGGAATGTTCAGTTTGCCGATCTGTCAGGGGGTCTCGGCAATCTGTGACATGTCCGTGTTGTCACTGAGTAGTTAGTGATGCCAATCTGTTGGACACTCTCCTATTGGGTCATTTAAACTGGTCGGGGGTCCCTTGGATGTGGAATCTGCTGCCGGTGACTGCTGCCGGTGATGGAAGTGTATCATTTCCATCAGGGGTGGGTGCCCTGAGGATGTGTTATGGGGTGTCTTTGGTCTTGTTATTTGGTCTGAAACTGTGTCATCTGCCTTCCATACACTAAGGTGATGAGAGTGGCTGTGTTGTGTGCCAAAGGCTTTTAACTGGTTTCTGTGGTACCAGCCAGTTTTACCCGTGGCTAGTAGAATCTTATACACTGAGGGGCTAGCTTAATCCCCCACCATAAGTGGATTGGAATATTTAGGGGAAAGGAAGGAACTTGGCTCATAGACCTGGAGCATTACTTGCTATCCTGTGGGATTCTCGACACGGTTAACTTTGCGATTGAAGTAAGCCTTACTTAGTTTATTTCTCGTCCCTAACTGGACGGCTACTGCCAGCTAAGTGCCTTTGCTATTGTGGGGGAGGTGCTGTCTGGCTTTTTGTGGGGGAGGGCAGTGAGGGCAGGCACTGATAGGTCAAGTCCGAACAGGTAGACAACCCCTTTCATGGGTCAGCCTGTCATCCATTGTTGGGGGGTGAGGGGGTGGTATCTCCTCACCATGAGGACAAATGGAAGCACTGTCTCCCAGGCTTTGTTATTCTGTTGCACTGTTTTCCTCATCATCCCTTTCAGTCTGCGGTTCATTCTGTCTGTGATCCCACTGGATTGGGAGTGGTAAGCGATGTGGAATTCCTGTTTGATACCAAACATGGTCATCACATTTTGTATTACTCGGCTGGTGAAATGGGGTTCCCTGATCTGACTCGATACTGCAGGGTAAACCCCATCTCGTGAACCCCTGTTGTGTGAGGATCTGGGCTGTTGTTCTCACTGTGTTTGTCCCATTGGGAAATGCATCGATCCATTTTGTAAAAGTGTCTATGATGTCATGGATGGAGGTGTATCTGTTTTCACATGGAGGCAGGGCACCTATAGAGTCAACTTGGAGGTTTGTCCAGGGCCCTTCCACTGGACGTGTGTGCCAACACAGTTCTTCAAGTGTTCTGTCACAGTCTCTATTCCCTGGTGCCCAAGCCCATCATGGAATTGGTAAATAATGTGGTTACTGTCCTGAGTCAGGACTACATCGAATCCTGCCGTTTGGACTAACCCATCATGTACTTGCAGGGAATCTTTCCACCAAGCTTAGGCATCTGGATAAATCCCTGCCACAATCTGTTTCAACGGGTCATCACGATGCTGCTCTTGTCTAAGGTCTTCTACGTTAGTCTGATTGACAGTGACTGCATTGGCCTGCTCACCTACAGGTAACTAACACAATGTTCTTTATTGAGTCCTTTTTTGGGGGAATTCACCTGCTCTGTAGTTACCTTCTGGGGATGTCTTGTGGTAGTGTTTAACTTTAATTATACTGTATTGCCTTCCACGGGCAGACTGCAGTCCGTACTGAAATAAAGGGGGCTGTTGGTAGTCATTTCCCATTGGCAGAAATTAACCCTTTGCTTCCCAGAGTGGTAAGAATTCAGTGAGGCTGTTGCACACACACATGTTGTTGGAAAATATACCTGTTGGTGGAGGAACAGGTTGGAGTGGCGAACTACATAAGCCACAGCTGCTAGTTCCACAGCCTGGGCACTGAGCTGTCTGGGTAATTTTCAGGCTAATTGAACCAATAGCTGTCCCTGAGTGTTGGTCATGTATATCCCACAGCCGGTGATCCACATGCCATCCTGTCCAGTGGAGGCTCCACCTACATAAATTCCGATGGCTGTGTCTGCTTGGTTATTCCCTTGTCTCATCCCTAATCGTTTTCCCGGCTGTTTGGGTCATAAAAGGGCCGGTGGGGTGTTTTGTGGCTGTGATTTGGCAGTCATGTGGGTCTCCTCCATAATTCAGGCCATCAGCTAGGAACCTGGGCACCTTGGTACGTTTGACTGTAATGTCCCAACTCTGAAGCAGTGGAGTCCATCGTGTGGCTCGAATCTGTCTCACTGAGCCATCTTTGATTGGACTGTCTAGCAGGAGCTGGATTGGTGTATGTTCAGTCAGTATGGGCAGTGGGTTTAAACCAATAATGTAGTCAAAGTATTGGCCTGCCTAAAAGACTGTGTGGTGGTGCCATTCCCACATGGAAAGCCCTTGCTCCACGGGCTGTAGGACCCTGGAGGCATAAGCTCCTGGCCCTTGCCTACCGTGTCACTCTTGCAGTGGAACAGCAGCTATCGTCTGGTCTGTGGCTGCAGCTTCGAGGACGTATGGTAAATCAGGGTTGGGAACTAGTCAGGCGGGTGTTGTTGTGAGGGCGTGTTTTAACTCAGTTACTCCTCTGTGTGTTGAGGAGTCCAATTCCAGGCAGCGTTCTTTATCAGTAACTCTGAGACTGGGGCTGCTTTGATGGTGAACCCATCAATGTGGTTCCTGCACTATCCCACTAACCCAAGGAAGGATCAAAGTCCATGACCATCTCGGGGGAGTGGGAGTCGTTCTACGGTCTCTAATCACTTTTGGTCTATTTCCCTTTTCCTGTGGGTGATTATCATTCACAAGGATGTGACCCGAGGCTGTAGAATTTGTGTCTTTTTCAGATTAATTTTGCATCCTAGCCTGTGTAATAGATCAAGTAATTCGCCTTGGAGCTGAATGTGCTCCTTCTTTGTTTCTGTTTACACAAATCGGTCGTCTACATATTGTATGAGGCAAAAGTGAGGCCTGCAGATGCTGTAAACTAGAGTTTAGATCAGAGTGGTGTTGGAAAAGCAGCCACTATCAATTCAGGAATAGGAAAATCAACGTTTCGGGCTAAAGCTCTTCATCAGGAATAGAGCCGATGAAGGGCTTTTGCCCGAAACAACAGTTTTCCTACTGCTCGGATGCTGCCTGACCTGCTGTGCTTTTCCAGCACCACTCTGATCTAAACTCTACATATTGTATGAGGCAGTCAGGCCGGGAAAACATCTCTCGTCCCTTGGCTAACCATCTGTGAAAAATCGAGTGCAAGTTATGAAATCCTTGGGATAGAAATATCCAGGTGTACTACTGTTCCTGGAAGATCAAAGTGAATTTGTCCTGGCAGGACCTATTTAAGGATATGGACCAGAAACCATGACTGATATCAAGTCCTGTGAAGTACGTCACTTGTGGGACTTTCTTCATTATTGTGGCGACTGTTGGTGCATTGAAGGGGGGAGTTTGACTTTATGAAGCTGTCTGTAATCAATGGTTAAACCCATCTGGTTTGCTGATTGGCCAAATGGGAACATTATTAGTGGAGGCTACATGTCCCAGTATTCTCTGCTGTAACAGACTGTCAATCACCTTGGCCACCTCCCCCTCTGCCTGCCTGGGGAAACCAGTTTTTGTGGTTTCAGGGTTGGGCCCCTCAATTATCACCTGTCCAGGGATATGCTCACAGTCATGTTTGTGCTGGGCCAATATGCCTTTGCGTTTTGTAGCTATCTCTCCCACAGCCAGATCCTTGGTCATTGTCAGAGGATTAAACCAGAACTTTCCTGTTGTACTGACTCGATTAGCATAAGGACTTGTTGAGATGATGGATGGGATGTTAATGGCTGGAGGTAACTTCCCTATACAGGCATTCACTGGGTCGAATCTAAAATTACACCTCATCAGATAATCGATGCCAAGTATGTGGTTCCCCCCACGCCCACCCCCATCGCCCCCCGGGTTGATTGAAATAGCAGGACACTGGCATGTAATATCACCCAGTTTAAATTCTATCGATTCAGTAACGTACCCCTCCTGTACATGACTAGTCAATCCATTTAAAGCAATAGGCCCTGTGGTCCGCCAGGGTATATTTTTAAATCTCGAGGTGTTCAGGGTTATGTCGGAATCTCCGGTATCCCAAAGGAATTTGACAGGGCGACCTCCTTCCTCGCTGTTGACTAGTGGCCAATCTGCACCATCCCACTTCGTGTCACAGACCTATATCAGGGAGGCAGAAGCCTGACACCGTCGTGCGGATGCCTCAAAGGTTGGCATTGAGGGTACGGGGTTGGTTAGTCTCCCACACCCGGGACATTCTCCTCAGAACCCATGCCTCACTGTGTCTCGCCTCTGCAGCATTGAAGTTCACACACACCTTCCTGCTCTCCTCAGTGCCCTGGGAAATTAAAGTCCTCACCCACTTGGCTGAGTCAGCCTCGGATAACTGACCCCTGTCTAACTCTCCAGAAACCCCTGTGATGTGTACCCAAAGCAACCGGCAAAGACAGTTGGGTGTGTCCCTTTCTTTTGCCTACCCTTATCCAAGCTGTTGACGGGGTCCCCTCTATTATAACCGATCACTGTCAGGATTGGCTTTTTCATGTTGACAAGGGCTCTGTCTCCTACATTTGCTGGGGCTGGGATCATGGGCTGTGCTGACTGGCTCAAACACATTACAATAAGTTTCACCTCCTGCCTCTCGTCCAGACCCTGTAAAATGTTCTGCTGCCTGACCTTCTTATAGAATGTATAAGGATCAGTGGATGGTTCAAATTCAGGAATATTTTTTGCTATCTTTCGAATTAGATTCGATTCCCTACAGTGTGGAAACAAGCTCTTTGGGCCAACCAGTCCACACCGACCCTGCAAAGAGTAACCCAACCCGACCCATTTCCCTCTGACTAATGCACCTAACACTATAGACAATTGAGCAAAGTCAATTCACCTGGCCTGCACATCTTTGGACTGTGGGAGGAAATCAGAGCACCCGGAGGAAACCCACGCAGACACAGGGAGAATGTGCAAACTGCACACAGACAGTCACCCAAGGCTGGAATCGAACCTGGGATCCTGGTGCTGTGAGGCAGCAGTGCTAAACACTGAGCCACCGCGCCACCCATAGAGTAGGATCTCTACAAGCTTGGAGGGTCAGGTTGGACAGGATTCGATTTCAGAGCAACAAAGGCACGACATATCGAAGTCCCATCTGGGGTGCCAAGTTGTTATACCTGCCACACAGTGTGTTTAAAATCTTATATTCAGCAAAAGAACTGGAAGTTAACCCTACGAGACAAAAATATTTGGTTGTTGAACTCAATTAATATTAGAACAATAAAGTATACCATTAACTAACAAAAAATCCACAACAAACTATCTTATGTTTTAGCTTAACCTGGTGTGACCGTATCCCATCCCACTGGAACGGTGCTCCACACGGTGATGTCTTCTTCTTCTTCCGATGGCCTTGGAGGTGTCTTCTCTTTCAGTGGTTATTCTCGGGTTACCGCTCTGAGTGGGGGTTGTGATGATTCTAATCCTTCAGAGCCATCCCGCCCTTTTGGGAGAGTCTTGACGATCTGCCAATGGATTGACCAGGTTTGATTGCCCTGATCAATCAGACCCAACCAGGTGTTGGCACATTGATGCCAGGGTGGCCCTTAGGTGTCCATTATGGTCGGTGCTGGGTGCATGTAGCCTCCTCCAAATAAGGGTACTAGGCACCTCCATGTCTATTGAATGACCCCCTGCTCCCAATTGTGCCAAGGCTGACATTCCATTGTCCCATTCAAGTCCAACTTCAGGTGTGTATTGCAGGGTCTGTAGATTAGATTACATTACTTACAGTGTGGAAACGGCTGTCAGGTTTGTTTATAAACCGTCTGTGAGCAGCTGTAGCCTGTCTGGATCCTGCAGCATGTGGATTAGCACAGTCACTTTAGTCAAGGCTGGGTTCGATTTCCCAGCATGCTTTAATCAATGTCCATCTTTTGGAACTCCATGGTAAGTTTGTTATTGTCCATCATAAGTTCATTATTTTGGCTGACCCATCTGACCACAAGATGTTGCGGGCACAAGGGATATCAGACTTTCAGTGGTTTTCCGGTGAGTGGTGAATTAGTTCAGGAATGGCCCTTGGTAAAACTGGGATAGAATTGGATGTGGGGGATGCCACAAGGAGCAGGTCGGTAATTAATGATGTGGAAATGACTGCCGACAGACCGGGATCCCGTTACTGAGTCACCCTTCAGTTCCCTGTGCACAGGACACAGGCTGTGGCCAACCAGCTCAGAGCTTCTGATCTCCGAGGTCAGCCAGGGTTCTCCTGATTGGCCTGGGTTAACAATCCCAATCAAGGACCTGGTGGGCAGTGAGATCAACCTGGTTCCAATCACTACAGATGTGGGGACTGGAGGTCAGCAAGTTGATACTGAAACATTTCTTTGGAGTTGTGGTCCTGAAACAACTAATAAAAATAATAACTTGGGGATTGTTACAAAATTCAGAGCAAATTTAAAATTAAATTCAAAATGTCATTGTGGGCCAAGATGGTGCCCTCCAGCCCATCTCATGCTCACTAATCACATTCAGCATTTTTCACAGACACAGGAAGCTTCTTACAGTTGTCAGCCATCCCCAGTTGAGTCAGGGAGACAGCCTTTCTCAGGGGCCCCTGGTACACTCAGCCGAGTGCAGCCTCCGATCTGTCCTGGCCCTGCTCGGGGCAGTCAGAGTCAGGATGCTCTCCATATAAGGGATGAGGAACCGAATAATCAGCAGCACACTCTCCGTCTTGACCCTTTCTGCTCCATCCCAGGCTGTTTTCCTCCTGGAATGACAGAGGCAGGTAAAAATACTCCAACAAACTTGGTGCAGCTTGGACCGAGCCAAAGAAACACAAGAGACAGCCCCCAAGCTTTGGAGCATTGAGAAGGCAATTGTGGGGCCTGTAGAAATAACATGCAAACCACACCCTGGCTTCAGCAGCCACAACAAATATTGCAAATCTCCCTCATTCTGTTCAGTTCTATATTTGGTTCTAAATGGATCAGAAATAAATATCCTAATGACACAGGCAGGGAGTGTTTCATTCTGTTAATTGATTCTGTTCATGGTGGATGACATAGT
This sequence comes from Chiloscyllium punctatum, assembly GCF_047496795.1. Lineage (NCBI taxonomy): Eukaryota > Metazoa > Chordata > Chondrichthyes > Orectolobiformes > Hemiscylliidae > Chiloscyllium > Chiloscyllium punctatum. The sequence continues at coordinate 11,688,682 of NC_092740.1, read as the reverse complement.
TTAGCCAAGCATCAGGTCTTTGCGACCTTGTTCGGATAGTCTGAAATTCGGATAATTGAATGCCGGATAATTGAGGTTCCTCTGTGTGTGTATGTCAGCAGTGTCAGTACAACCCAGACTCTCTGTGCATCTTTTTACACCTGGGAGTGGTGATGAACTCACCAGAGATCTCTGGTCCTGGGTCAGTCCTTAGCTCCACGAGGTGTGTTCAGTTCAGAAGGTCCAGGACAGCAGCCAGCGTCTGTGTCTCCAGTCCCTCTCTCTTCAGCAATAAAGAGGGATCCATATTATCCTTTGTCTGATCCAGGGGTGCTCCTGTCCTGGGAGTGTTTGACAGGGACAATGTCTCATGGAACCATAGTATCCCTATAGTGTGGAAGCACGGCATTCGGCCTATCAAGTCGACGCTGACCTTCTGAAAGACATCACACCTGTATCCAACCCCCTCCCTTATCCCTGCATTTCCCATGGTGAATACACCTCACCTGCACACCTTTGGACTGTGGGAGAAAATGAAAGCACCCAGAGGAAACCCACGCTGACACAGGGAGAATGTCTCTGCAGGGTTTGCACAGTTGCCAAAGAGTGGAATTGAATCAGGTCCCTCGTGCTGTGAAGCAGCAGTGCTAACCATTGAGCCACCGTGCTGGCAGTAATGTGCAGAGGAGCTTTACTGTGTATTTAACCCAGTGCTTCCCCAGTTCTCAGAGCATTTGATGTTGGGACTGAGGATTTTGAGAAATTTATTGGAAACTGGTACAATATTTCCTTTTCTGGAGTGGCTGTGGTTGGTGCCTCACTTTCGAAACGGTCTTTTCACTCTCTCAGCTGCTACTGACTGTACACCGACTTCCCTTTCTGGTTCCTTTCATGTAAGATTGAATAACATTCCTTTGGCAGTGCACAGGAAGTCAAGTACCTTCTATAGTTTTTTTTTGTGAAAGGACAAGAGGAAGCGAGTGAGAAGGGTGAAATGCTGCAGTATTGATGATGAGGTGTCTCTATGTGTGTCTTTCTGCAGTCCTCCTGTCAGTCTCGGTCCAGGGAAACATTAAGTATTTTCTAACACTGACCTTTCAAATCTATTTTGTTAATCATGGATTTGCTTTCTCCTTGATGACCCGTCTGCTGCCTGGTATTTATTTCCCAAAGCTGTTGCTGTTCACCACAATGAGCCTTTTCCTTCACCTTGGTTTCTTCATCAGGGAGGAATAACTTCCTTTTTAAAAAAAATGATGGCAGGATAACGTCGCTGACCTGAAGCTGCCAAAACATTCCCATCAGAGCTCCGGGTGGGACAGAGCCCACAGAAACTCATGTGACTTTCCAGAGTGAGGGGAGATACAGAACACTGCAGGCACACCCAGGTTTCAGAGAGATACTGGGACAGAACTGACTGAGAAGTGAGAATAATAAAGGCAAACCTTCCATCTGCCTTTTGAACCACTTTCTCCCCCTGTGCTGCTAACTTAAGTGACCAGTACATATGGACCAATGTCCCTTTCATCCTCTGTGCTTTTCAAGGTGCTGTTGTTCATCATTAGATTACTTACAGTGTGGAAACAGGCCCTCCGGCCCAACAAGTCCACACCGCCCCGCCGAAGCGTAACCTACCCATACCCCTACATCTACATCTACCCCTTACCTAACACTACGGGCAATTTAGCATGGCCAATTCACCTAACCTGCACATCTTTGGACTGTGGGAGGAAACCGGAGCACCCGGAGGAAACCCACGCAGACACGGGGAGAACGTGCAAACTCCACACGGTCAGTCGCCTGAGGCGGGAATTGAACCCGGGTCTCCGGCGCTGCGAGGCAGCAGTGCTAACCACTGTGCCACCGTGCCGCCCATCATGTCTTCCCTTGCCTTGTTTGTCCTGCCCAAGTGCATCATCTCATATATATCCACATTGAATTCCATTTATAACTGCTCAATCTATCAGACCAGCTCATCTATATCCTCTTACCATCTCAGACTCTTATATTCAGCTCTATCAAGATGAATGCTGATGTTGCATTTGCCTTCCTAACTGCCAAGTGAACCTGCATGCTGCCCTTAAGTGAATTCTGAACCAGGACTCCAAAATCTACAACTCTTTTCTTCCAAACAAAGTACAAAACCCTTCACATTTCCCCATTATCATCCATCTGTCACTTCTTTGCCCACTCTTGTATCCTCTCCAAGTCCTTCTGCAACCTCCCAAATAGACCATATCCACTGGCTGTCCTTAGTCTAACTTACTTGTTACCATCTCAAAGAATTCTAACAGATTTGCCAGATATGACCTCACCTTAACAAAGTCATGTTGACCCAGGTGAATTTCATCATGTATTTCCAAGTTCTCTGTAATCGTATTCTTGATAATATAGAAACTAAAATCTCACGAACGACTGACATCAGGTGAACCAGCCGACACTTTCTTGTCTTCTGCCTCCCTCTCCTTAACAAAACCGTGCTGTCTGTTTTTGATACATCCCTCCCTCTCCAACTGCAGATTAATTGTGTCCCTGAAAATTGTTTCCAATTGATTCCCCCCTCCTGAGGTGAGACTGACTGGATTGTAGTTACTTGGTTTATCCCTTGCTCCCTTTTTGAATTGCGGTACCACATTGGCTTCCCTCCAGTCTAACTATACCTCTCCAGTAGCCAGAGAAGAAGTGAAATGTTTTGCAAACATCCTGACTATTTCCTCTTTCGCCTCACACATAAACCTGGGACATATTTAATCCAGCCTTGGATATTTAGTTTTTAGCCTGCCAGACCACTCTGAACATTCTGGAGAAAGCATCAACAATTAGTTTTGCTTTCCCAACAATATGTACAACTTTTAGACAGCTGCAGATCTAAGCTCCACCTGCACAACCTTGGAGTCTTAGTTTTAATTTTTTTGTTCAAAAGTAAGCAGATTATGATGAGGAAAAAACACACAGTCTCAGTGTTTCCATGTCAAACATAATCTTCAACGTGTTGAAGAACTGATCACAATGCTTCCTTTTCTATAGTCAAGCAGCATTTCTGATGTTGGTTCCACGTTTTTGAAAGATAGGCCATAGGCCTCTCCATTCCAGCCTCATCGTCCTGTAAGAGAGCTGCTCTAATCCCCAAATCACTAACATCTCCTGCTAATTGAAATGGTCCATTACACTTCAACGCACTTAATACAGATTCAGTTGTTCAAATTACTTTTCGTTTTTCAAAGGCTGCCTGGCATCATTCTGTAGACCATACCATCTTTATTCATTTTTGTGACAAATTATTCAAGTGAAATAACTCCCCAGAGGCTGGTATCCATCATGAAGTCCCCCTTTATTTACATGTGGACAATCCATGATACTGATCCAGCTCCCTCAGAGCCAGCTCTCAGAGTGAACAGAACCTCTGACATTCCTGTTTTTTCAGTCAGCCAGGTCTCCTTGATTGGCCCAGATTAACAGCCCCAGTCGGGGAACTGATATTCTATAAGGTGCACCTGGCTGACCTCGTTACAATCACTCCATCCTTCCCCGCCTGTATCCGAGGACAGAAGCCAGTTCTTTTCTTCGTAGATCCTCCTGGAATGTTTGAGCACTGGGTCAGGTCCCTCCAACTCTGCCCCCGATATGGGCGGTGTGGAACACCCAGCCGCTCACCTCTTGTGCCTGGATTGTCTTGGAAGAAATTCCTTCTCCTCTCCAGGCATCAAAGGCACTGAGGCAGCGACATCCGCTGTGTCCATTTCAGATTCCGAAGGATCTTCAAAGCTAGATTCCCTACAGTGTGGAAACAGGCCCTTCGGCCCCACCAATCCACACCGACCTTCCGAAGAGTAACCCACCCAGACCCATTTCCCTCTGACTAATGCACCTATCACTATGGACAATTTAGCATGGCCAATTCATCTGACTTGCACATCTTTGGGCTGTGGGAGGAAACAGGAGCACCCGGACGAAACCCACGCAGACAGAGGGAGAATGTGCAAACTCCACACAGACAGTCACCCGAGGCTGGAATCGAACCTGGGACTCTGGTGCTGTGAGGCAGTAGTGCTAACCACTGAGCCACCGTGCCGCCCCATGCTTGATGGACAGGCAGAATGCACGGGTTCCTGAACAATTAGAAACACTGCCAAGGAGCTGGGCAGGGATTGCTTCTGCACTGTTTGTGAGTTTGCAGCTTTCATATGGTCCATGTCCTTGTTCAGGAACATTGGACTGACCAGAACTTTATACATCACAGGACCTGACCTTGTGTTGACCATGTAGCTTACCCATGCAGAGCCATTCCTGTGGTTCCTCAACCAAACTTCATCCCCTGAAGAAGGTCAGAAGTCAGATGACACCAGGGCACAATTGCTTGATCTCACTTTATCTTCCAATGGGTGTGACCTGGTCTTGTTGACTCTGGAGCCCAAGTAGGTCCCTTGGGGTTCCTGGAATTCACATTTTTCCCTTCTAAGGTGCATGGTCACCTGGGAGAAACATCTAAGGACTGTGTCCAAGTTCTTTAAGTGCTCCTTGTTCATCTTCCCTGGTATTTGCATGTCATCGAGATAAATGCCACCATGTGGCGAAAACTTGTAACATGTTCTCCATTGTCCATTGAGAAACTACCCAGGCTAATGTTACTCCAAATGGCAGTATCGTGTATTGGTACTAACCTTTATGGGTATTAATTGTAGAATATTTCTGGGAATCCTCATCTAACTGCAATTACAAATACACACGGGTCATATTCAGCTTCATGAAGGACAGTGCCCCCTTCCAGCTTTGTGAATATATCTCACTGTGAGGGATTGGGTATTTATCCAGCTGTGAAAAGCTGTTTACCATTTGTTTAAAATACCCACAAATGGCAAACTGACCAAAGGGGTTCACAATTGGTATGACCGGGGCTGCCTATTCTGTAAACTGCACTGGTCTGATGCTTCCTTGCCTTCCAGCCATCTGATTTCTGCCTCCAGTTTTTGGCAAATGGCACTAACTGGGTCTTGCAGCCTCCTGGAATTACTTCCTGGTCAACATGCACAGTGGCCTTGTCTCCCCTGATAGTCCCGAGAGCCTCCTGAAAAATGTCAGGTGTTTCATTCGGACTCAGGCAGCCATTTTCCAATTGGAGAATATTGAGCCAATCTCGGTGAATATTTCTCAACCAATTTTAGCCCCATCAAGCTTGCTGCATTCTATAGTCAGTGGCAAATGAACCAACTGGTTCTCATTAGAGGCCCTTAATCTGTAAAGGTTACCCAGTGTAACTTGTTAGTCTAGCTGAGGTCTTGCACAAACTTACGGGTTGGAGTCCAGAGTGAATAATATTAAACACTGGTTCTGTCATCACTGAAACACCCACACCAGTATCGGGCTCCATTAGAAGTGGGTGACCGTTTAACCAGATATTTATTTTGATTGGTTCTGATTTGGATGTTGCCAATAAACGTAACTGTTTCAAACCAGATGTAGGTGGATTTTCCCAAGGTGTGCGCTCTCCTGGACTATGAGCTCTCTTACCCAGTTTCGGTCCAGAGGGCCTCTTTTTCTGTTTCAAGTCGAATACCAGCAGCAACTATAGTGGCCTGTTGGCCCGGATCCTGAAGACAGTTTTAATTGTTTGGCTGAGGCCTGGATTTGTTCTGGGGTTTTACTGTGGGCTGATCTCGAGTTCCTCTGCTCAGGGTATGCCCTGAGTGAGGCTATGCAATTGCCTTCACTCAAGTAGTGTTCCCTAAGCTCAATCGGCCTGGTGCGGGGGATCATTTCCATCAGGACGCCTTGCAACACGCTTGCCCAACTTGCCACATTTTCCATGATAAAGACAGTTGTTGTGCACTTTGAACTCCAGTCGGGCTTTTGCATGGTTACATCATTAATCCCAAATACCAAATGGCCTCTCAACACCTCCTTAAGAGTTAAACCAAAGTCACATGCCACTTACAGTTGTCTTAGCCCAGTAAAAAAATCCTGAAATGGATTCCCCTGGTTCTTGAATTGCCAAACCAGGAGCATTTCAGAATTAGAGGAGACTTGGGATCATAATTTCTCTTAACTAAATCCACAAACTCTTGAAAGGTTTTAGTATCTGATGCCTCAGTGAAAGTTACTCTCCTCAGAACAAAACAAACTGTTGCTCCACAAGCTGTCAGGAGAACTATTGATTGCTTTTCAACCACCCCGAAAGAATTTCGCCAGAATCAATAACACATTTTTTTCCACATCCTGGGGCCGACTCTTTGACAGTAGGATAAAATGAGTCAATCTTCAGAAATAACAGGATGATATCAGAAATGTTTACCCCAACTCAAAGGTGACTGTTACAAGTGTTTTTTTTTCAGGAGCATACTTCTCTCTCAACACCACTGAAATAACTCCACAGAGACTGGAATCCCTCACCAAGTCACCCTTTGTGGAAAGTCCTTCACACTGATCCTCCCTCAGAGCCAGCTTTCAGAATGAACAGGATATTTGACTCTCCTGTTTATATCTGTCAGCCAGGGCTCCCTTGATTAGACCAGATTAACAGCCCCAATCAGGGGACTCATATTTTATGAGGTCCACCTGGCTGACCTCCTTCCAATCAATACATCAAGGGTGCGTCTATTGTCCTCAACTTAAATCGAAATTTTGATAAAATCCACACGTGCCCAAAAGCCTCATTTTCTCTCATTTTGTGTGAAAGTCAATGAAAGCTTTTGTTTTTCTTGTTCTGTGTGACACCTGTCCTTGTCCCACACATATCCCACAACATCATCTTGGCTTTTGCAAATTCACTTGTTCTCCGATTTAACACCAACCCAGCTGACTGGAGCTGTGGAATATTTGTAAAATGTTGTAATTTTCCACGTTGTACTATGTATTACAACATCATCCAAGTAAACAACAATTGATGCTTTTCCTACAATCAGGATGTGGGTCAGCTTTTATTGCTTATTCCTTGAGAAGATTGTGCTGGATATCCAGCTGTGTGCAAGGTGTTTTTATTAATGGTTTTCTGGATCACTCAGGGAACATGAAGAAATGGAAACATTCACATTTATATCATGTTAATGAGGTTGATCCTCAATCCCTCTGACCTAGAAAGGCAGTAATTAAAATCACTGAGTCTTATTTTGCAGATTTTAAATTGTTCCAGACAATTTGGAAACTTCCAATTTAAGATTAAAAAAACATTTATTCCTTTCAGTCTCTTTCTTCTGTTTTCATTTCTCAACAAACAGCAATATGCAAACAAGCAGTTATTAGCTTTATTGACAAAAGGGTAACTAGGGAGAGAACAGGGCCCCTCAAAGATCAGCAAGGCGGCCTTTGTGTGGAGCCGCAGAAAAAAGGGGAGATACTAATTGAGTATTTTGCATCAGTATTTACTGTGAAAAAGGACATGGAAGACATAGAATGTAGGGAAATAGATGGTGACACCTTGCAAAATGTCCAGATTACAGAGGAGGAAGTGCTGGATGTCTTGAAAATGCATAAAGGTGGATAACTCCCCAGGACATTATCAGGTGTACTCTAGAACTCTGTGGGAAGCTAGAGAAGTGATTGCTGGGCCTCTTGCTGAGATATTTGCATCATTGATAGTCACAGGTGAGGTGCCGGAAGACTGGAGATTGTCAAACGTGGTGCCACTGTTTAAGAAAGGGCGGTAAAGACAAGCCAGGGAACTATAGACCAGTGAGCCTGACCTCAGTGGTGGGCAAGTTGTTGGAGGGAATCCTGAGGGACAGGATGTACATGTATTTGGAAAGGCAAGGACTGATTAGGGATAGTAGACATGGCTTTATGTGTGGGAAATCATGTCTCACAAACTTGATTGAGCTTTTGGAATAAGTAACAAAGAGGATTGATGAGGGCAGAGCGGTAGATGTGATCTATATGGACTTCAGTAAGGCGTTCGACAATGTTCCCCATGGGAGACTGGTGAGCAAGGTTAGATCTCATGGAATACAGGGAGAGATACTCAATTGGATACAGAACTGGCTCAAAGGTAGAAGGCAGAGGGTGGTGATGGAAGGTTGTTTTTCAGACTGGAGGCCTGTGACCAGTGGAGTGTCACAAGGATCGGTGCTGGGTCCTCTACTTTTTGTCATTTACATAAATGATTTGGATGTGAGCATAAGAGGTACAGTTAGTAAGTTTGCAGATGACACCAAAATTGGGGGTGTAGTGGACAGTGAAGAAGGTGACCTCAGATTACAACAGGATCTGGACCAAATGGGCCAATGGGCTGAGAAGTGGCAGATGGAGTTTAATTCAAATAAATGCGAGGTGCTGCATTTTGGAAAAGCAGGAGTTATACACTGAATGGTAAGGTCCTGGGGAGTGTTGCTGAACAAATAGACCTTAGAGTCTGGGTTCACAGCTCCTTGAAAGTGGAGTCAGAGGTAGATAGGATAGTGAAGAAGGTGTTTGGTATGCTTTCATTTATTGGTCAGAGCATTGAGTATTGGAGTTGGGAGGTCATGTTGCAGCTGTATAGGACATTGGTGTTACCACTGTTGGAATATAGCGTGCAAGTCTGGTTACCTTCCTATCAGAAAGATGTTGTGAAACTTGAAAGGGTTCAGAAAAGATTTACAAGGATGTTGCCACGATTGGAAGATTTGAGCTACAGGGACAGACTGAACAGGCTGGGGCTGTTTTCCCTGGAATGTCGGAGGCTGAGGGGTGACCCTACAGAGGTTTACAAAATTATAAGGAGCTTGGATAGGATAAATAGACAAAGTCTTTTCCCTGGGCTCGGGGATTCCAGAACGAGAGGGCATAGTTTCAGGGTGAGAGGGAAAAGATATAAAAGAGCCCTAAGGGGCAACTTTTTCACACAGAGGGTGGTACGTGTCTGGAATGAGCTGCCAGAGGAAGTGGTGAAGGCTGGTACAACTGCAACATTTAAGAGGCATTAGGATGGGTATATGAATAGGAAGTGTTTGGAGGGATATGGTTCGGGTGCTGGCAGGTGGGATTAGAGTGGGTTGGGATATCTAGTCAGCATGGACGTGTTGGACCAAAGGGTCTGTTTCCATGCTGTACATCTCTGTGACTCTATGACATTGATTCATGGATAGACATTGAGCAGGTCACCAGGGAGAACTTTGAATAGTCACCACTGGTTCATGTGGGCCTACCCCTGTTGTCACAGCTAATGCTGCTGAGATTATGAGTGGAATCTTACAGGGGCCTGAATGATGAGCCAAGATCAAATTTGTGGTGGAATCAGATGGGAAGTGCGCTGAGGTCTATCTCAGTATCGGGAGCATCTCGCTGCATCTTTTATGGATTTGCTGAGCAGTGAGGCAGCTCTCTCACTGGGCAGCAGCAAATTAGGAATTAAGGGGCATTATAACTTTTTAAATGTTTTATTACTGCCCGAACCGTACTGACTAACATTCAGCTTCCTGTCTTACCAAACATGCCGAACAAGCTAGAAGGGCTTATGGCCGAAATGTCGATTCTCCTGCTCCTTTGATGCTGCCCGACCTGCTGCGCTTTTCCAGCAACACATTTTTCAGCTCTGGTCTCCAGCATCTGCAGTCCTCACTTTCTCCATGGTGAATCCTCAGGTAAAAACAGGCTCTCTGCCTGTATTCCTGATGAAGGGCTTTTGCCCGAAACCTCAATTTTACTGCTCCTCGGATGCTGCCTGAACTGCTGTGCTTTTCCAGCACCACTCTAATCTAGACCCTGAATCCTCAACATGGAGGAGGACAGAGCAGGTACCTGGAGACTTCAGCTCACCGCTGGCTGTGAGGAGTCTCCACGCTGCTCAGCACCAAACAGCGTCTCAGGGAATGATCCACAGGAATCATCCACACACACACCCATCATTCACAGACATTGGCATCCCAACATTTACCAACCCCTCTCCATCTTCACAGCAGCTCTCCGATACATTGACGGGACACTTTGGAAGCACAGATCCATATTGAGGGCAATTAACATTGAAAGGTTACTGCAGGCAGAGGGACAGGCACGCAGCTCCTTGATTGGACCAGGCTCCATCTTGGGGTTTAATCACCAAGCCTTGTTTACAGATAGACTACGTGTATAAGCCCTGCACTGATTTGTCCTACTAAAATGGAACATCTCACATTTATCTAAATTAAACTCCATCTGCCATTCCTCAGCCCATCATCTCATCTGATCAAAGTCCTGTTGTCCTCTAAAATAACCTTCTTTGCTGTTCACGACATCATCGATTTTGCTGTCATCTGCAAACTTACTAAACATAGCTCCTGTCTTCAAATCAAAATTTGTTCCTCTAATGATTGAGTCTCCTGCCACTAGCACTTTTCTGTTCTCCCCCTTCCCTTCTGAGCCACAGATCCAGGCTCAGTGCCAGAGGCCTGGCCACTATGGCTTTCCCCTGGTAGGAATGTTATGATGGTTCAACTGCTCATCCAGATACTTTTTAAATGTTGCCAGGTTTTCCGCCTCTATTACCCTCCCAAGGGAGTGCATTCCAAACTCCCATCACCGTTTCTGCAAAGCCCCTCTCATCACACTTGCTTTCACATGAAAATTATGCCCCATCATTCCTGACTTTGCAGTTCAGGGGCCGAACAAATGTGGACATTGTTAACTCTCCAACTGGTCCCCAATGAGAGTATTGTGTCCAGATCTGTCACCACCTATTAAGAGGAATGTGAATGTCCTTGAGAGATTGCAGAGTGACCCGAATTATTATAGGGATGGGCTTGGGGTGTTTCAGGGAGGGGATCAGAGACTGGTTTTCGTTGTAAGTTTTGAGAAGCAAGGGTCATTCTCCTCGGAGCTAAGGAGATTGAGGGGAGATTTGATTGAGACAGTGACAAGTGGAGAGAAAGTAAACAAGTAAAAGGTCTATCCATTTGCTGTTGGGACAAGGATGCAGGCCTTAGATTTTGGGGCAGAGGTACAGAGAGATTGTGAGAGGGAAATGTTTACACAGTGAGTGCTGATGACTGACAGTCACCAACAGCAACGAAGGGGCATGTGGAAACAGTCATTGATCTCAGAATTAAACCTGATAGGTCCTTAAAGGAAGTGAACCGGCAGAACTTGGGGGACTCGAACAGATGGGTGGGTCTCACCTAGATTGTTCCATGTGGAGCTAACCAGGACCCAATGGGTAAAATGACCTCCTTCTTGTAGTCAATCCAATGATTGGCATTGACTGAGGACAAGATAGGGCAAGTATCTTCCAATCCCTCACTGAGTGAGCACATGGTGGAACTTCAGGTCTCATTGGCCGAGAAGATGTGAAGAGCCACCTCCCTACCTCCCATTGGCTGAGAATGTCAGAGTGTTGTTACCTGACCATCCTGATTGGTTTAGAGTCAGATGGGGGCTGCTCATTGCTGAAGATTGAGAAGTGACTTTATTGAAACTTGCAAGGTGCTGAGGGGTCTTGAGGGAGTAGATGCTGAGAGGATGTGGGTGAATCTGAAACTTATTTCAAATTAGGATGGAGATGGGGGAGATTACCTCTTTCATGGGATTTTTAATGTATTAAGGTGGTACAGGGTGGGTCTAATTCCTAACCACTGCCCCACCGCACCACCCCCCCATCCCCCCCTTCCACAGAGTGAAGGAGCACAGACTGAAGTATAGGGCTGTGGAATGAAAAACAAAAGGTTTTAGTGAAGGTGGGAGGGATGTTGGGCCCAGAATGAATGAAGTCATGTAGGTTCAGTCCATTTACTAAGCTGTAACTATCCCACGAATGAGAAACTCAAAATGAGGGGGTGGAGCGTAAGTGATTTTCAACACGGTGCATCCTTCAGGAAACTATAATTGCCTGGTCCAGACCCATGAGAAATATGCGTGAGGTATTTTATTACTCATTTCATTGTGAAGTTGAAAGAAATGTAAAAAATTGAATCTGGAACTTCTGGGCACCGACCTCATCCATTCTCATGTTTGTCCTTTCCTCAGCTGCTCAGGGAAATGTCTCAGTGGTGACTGGGACAGAGGGAGATTTAGTCTCTTTACCCTGTATCTTCAGGAGCTGGGACTCCCACACCCTGACCACTGTTACCTGGATGAGGAAGGAGCCCTATCAACACGTCATTACATTTAGAGCCCAATCACAGGGAACTTGGACAACTGGACACGGTGGAAATTGGTACGAGCTCAGAGGAGGGAAACGCCTCGACTGGGATAAACCAGCTGAGAGTGAGGGACAATCACACTTACCTGTGTCTGGTGGAATACAGGTCAGAACCTGATTCTCAGTATCTGATCCCGAAGGAAACCCGGCTACTGGTACATGTTAGAAATCATTCTGCAAAAAAGGCAACAGCTGATGGTATTATTGCTGGACTGTTAATCCAGAGACCCAGGTAATGTTCTGGGGACCAGGGTTCAAATCCCACCTTGGCAGATGTTACAATGTGAAATCAAACAAATTGTCAAAGTAAGAATCTAAAGATGGCTGTGTGACCACTGTTGATTGTTGTAAATCCCCATCTGGATCATTGATGTCCTTCAGGGAAGGAAACTGCCATTCTAACCTGGCCTGGCCTACATGTGACTCCATATCCCACAGTAATGTGGCTGATTCTTAACTATGAGACATGGGCAATAAAGGCTGACTGAGCCAGTCACACCCTCATAACTTAATGACCATGATGAAGGCTTTAGTCTGTAAAGGGTCGATAGTGTGGGTGGAACAGATTGTGTGAACTTTTTACAATTTGATTTTCGATTGAAAGGTCATTGAACTAAAATATGAAACTGTTTCTCTCCACAGGTATGAGCTGGCCTGCTGACTATTTGATTTTTATTTCAAATTCCCAGCATCTGCAATATTTTGCTTTTGTGTTTGAAATGTGATTTTTTAAATGTTTAGTGTAATTTGATGTGCTGATTCTTTGAGGTTCATTCTGATGTCAGTATTGAAAGACATTGACACACTCAGAACATTCAGTTCAATCTCCAAATGCACCAAAGTTATACTGACACTGAGATCATCTCCTCGAGCAGGAAGGTGCAACAGCCTAATGTGTCCCTCTTGGTTACAATGAAAGTGTTCACACCTTCATCAGGAATAGTTCCATCAATGCTAGTATGTTACCCCAGTGTCCATCTGACTGTGTGAGGAAGCACAACAATGTGGAACCAATCCTCGTCCTGCATTCACACATGGGTTATAAAGGAAGGTGGTGATTTTCTGCGACTGTCACTGGGTGACCAATCCAGACACCCAGATCATGGGTTCAAATCCCACCACAGTACATCTCTGGCCTGGTAATGACATGAGTTGCTTTCACCTACTTCCTGGTTCCCATTATCACATTGTCTTTCTCCCTGGAGGGCCATTCAGCATCCCTTTGTCTATGTGACTGTCTTTCTCACCTTCTGGGTGGGCTCAGTCTCCACCAGCCTCTCACTCATTTCCCCCCCACTCCCACCCCGGTCCCACAATCCCCTGTCAACAGTTTCCATACCACCTTTCCTTAGCAGCTGTCAGTTCTGATGAAGGATCACTGGACTCAAAACTTTCATTCTGAGTTCTGTCCACAGATGGCTGCCAGATCTGCAGAGTTTCTCCAGCAATATTTGTTATTGTTTCCTTCATGACAACATCTGGTGTGCCGAAATCCCGAGGACAGTCACTATTACCAATTTTTCTCACCCTCAGTCCAGGTGTAGCTGGAGCTAAATCTGTCCTTCCCATTATCCAGCTGAGAAAGGGCAAGTCAGCACCGGATCCAACAACTGCCCTGTGGAATGATGTGAAATATCCATCTAATCTTCTATTCTGTGTCACAGAATTAAGCAGCTGCCTCCTTCAAGAATTGTCCTCACCTGGAAAGCACTGCCTGACAGGGCAATGGAAACAGATTCAACAGGGGCATCTTTCAGAAACAAGGGATAAGTATTCGGAAAGGAACAAGTTACAGGGTTATAGGGATGGACAGGGGGAGGGGGAGGAACTGGATTGCTCTGTCAAAGAATGCCCAATGTGTACATTTAACCTCACACTCTATCACCCTGCTACAGGTTTCACTGCAGCAACATTGAGATATTCCTAACCAATGTTGTTCTTGCTGTTTTCCAGTGAAGACTCAGCCTGCTCAGTATGTCTCAGTATATTCACTGGTCATTCCACTGCTCATCCTCCTCCTCCTCCTCATCGTCATTGTCATCATCTTCATCACCTTCAGGAAGAAAGGAGGTGGGTTCTGGAGAGAACGAGGTTCATAAAACAATATGGTTCTGTTTTTGAAACAGCAATAAACAATGACCCTGGATTAATTTTCCCTCACCGACTCTCTCCTCTTCAGTACATTCTCTGAAAACGCTGGCTTTGTCTTTGGTGGGTGGTGGAGGGTGGGTGAAGGTGGCCTGTTCAATAGTATCACCCACTGACTGATGTCTGACTCATGGGTGATTGAAGATTGAGGCTGTTTCACAAGCAAGGCCATTCCACTCCATTCTATTAAACTCTGATGGATTAATCCCCATTCTTCTCCCCATTACTGTCAACTCTCAATGCACCAAAATGTCTTCTCATTCACTTCCATTTGACAGAATCCCAACAGACCACACCTTTTCCATTCATTCCCACTCAGTACAGAATCTCGATGGAACATAAAGGAAGCTGCAATTTGAAACAATTCCTTTTTGTGTTTTTATTGTTAAAATTGATTTGCTGCAAAAAGACAACCTGGTGCCTCAGATAGTCTGAGTAACAGACATCTCGGGGTGGAATGGTAACAATGGCTCCTGTTCGGGCCTGTGCAGTGGGGGCTATTTTCAGGCACTGATCTGTTTTGGGGCTGACCTCGTGACCTCCCTGTGCACTGGTTGATCAAATTAAAAACATAGTCTCTTTTTGAACACAGGAGTTAGATTTGCTATTGTTGAAGGCAGTGGGACCAGCCCAGAACCTTGGGAATTGTGGGAAATGTAAAGCAATTGTTCAATTTTCCCAGCAACTCTCTTTAAAGACCCTGGGATGAAGTCCATCAGGGACTCAGGGAACTGTCAGTCCACAGCATCAATGATTTACTCAGGACCACTTCTCTGGTGTTTGGAATTTTCTGGGTTCCTCCTTCCTTTTCATTTTCAAATTTATAATGATCATGAATGTTATTTTTATCCCTTATCCTGAAGACTAATGCAAAATACCCATTTAATGCAATTGCCATTTCCATGACTAATTCTACAAACTCCTGTTGTTTTTAAACCATCTAAGTGTAACGTTGCCATATTCCCAGAGGACCACAGTGGTGTTCTCTAATCAGAGAGAGAGAGAGAAAAAAACAAATGACTGGTGGTGTGTTTAACCTGATAATCATCTTATCTCAAGTAAGAGTTGAAGTTGAAAAAGTGGGACCTTTGTGGTAAGATCAGCTAATGTGGTAACTGAATCCATGCTTTACATCCCAAGTCAGCTGTCTCACCAACATACCTGCAAAATGTCTCGAGAAACTCTAACTATCCACTCTTACAATACTGCCTAACTTTCTCTGGACAGTAAGGTTTCCCTCCTTATGAATTTTGTTGCCTTTGATTGATGATTTTTATATCCTGTCCAATCTTCTCACCTGTTCCTTTATTTTGTGTAAATATTTGTGTTTTCTTTCAGTTTGACACTGTCATTAATTTTTTTACAGTTAACTATTACTCCTCGTGAGATATCTGTATCTCTTGACCATTCCCTTCACATAATTTATAAGTGAACTTTAGCTCATTGACTGCTTATGATCAAAATTAAATCTCCCAGTGTGTTCGAAACAGGTACCCTGGGGTTAGTCTTGCCCAAGTAGTCTTTCTGGGTATAAAACAAGATGTATTTTTGAGTACTGTACTGGGGATGAGTGCTGGGGTTGACACAGAGCTTTTATTATTTTTGATTTATAAAGAAGTATTTTTGCATTAATATGATAAAATTTGACTCTATTTTTAAAATTTTTGAACTTATGTCTTAAGTAGACACATGTTTTATCTTCATTTCTTTTGAGAATTAGCTTCTGCTATAGTATGATGCAAACTCTGCAGCATCGTGCGCTTATCTTTCAGAGAGAGACCATTTCATCAAAAACAAAAACAACTCAAAATATGCTCGAGCAAACCTGTTTCAGTCTGGGACCTGACTTGTCCAGGAATAACATCAACTGGGATCAGAACAATATTAGTACCTTTCTCTCTTGTTTCTGCTCTTTGACTGAACACATCTTCCTGCATCTGATCTCTTGTTCCCACTGATTATTGTAAAACACTCTCATCTGACTTGGTCAACTATCATTTACATCTTAGCACTTCCCCTCATCCTATCTTCTGCATTTAAGCCAATATTTTCCGAGCTACCGTCAGTTCTGAGGAAGGGTCACCGGACCTGAAACATTAACTCTGATTTCTCTTCAGAGATTGCGCCAGACCTGCTGAGCTTTTCCAGCAACATCTGTTTTTGTTGTTGGTCCATTATTGATATTGGACTGGGATAAGGAGGACACTCCTGAGTAAAGCTTTAGCAATCAGATAAGATTCGAGAGATCACTGTATCTAACCGTGCAAAATATATGTATTGTTGGTCAGGGATGGTTTTGCTGGAGACTCATCCAACTGTGGAGACAATGTGGCAAATTTGTTCATATTTATGAATCATTTTTATCTTTTTAGGGGGTTCACAGCAAATGGATCCGACCACAGCTTTGAAAAGGTAAGGTCATCAGTGACTGATATAAACGTGGTTGTAGAAATGCGCTGGGCCATAGAGTCATACAGATGTACAGCATGGAAACAGACCCTTTGGTCCAACCTGTCCATGCCGACCAGATATCCCAACCCAATCTTGTCCCACCTGCCAGCACCCGGCCCATATCCCCCCAAACCCTTCCGATTCATATACCCATCCAAATGCCTCTTAAATGTTGCAACTGTACCAGCCTCCACCACATCCTCTGGCAGCTCATTCCATACATGTACCACCTCTGTACGTCCTCTAGTACTGGACTCTCCGACCCCAGGGAAAGGACTTTGCCTATTTATCCTATCCATGCCCCTCATAATTTTGTAAACCTTTATAGGATCACCCCTCAGCCTCCGATGCTGCAGGGAAAACAGCCCCAGCCTGTACAGCCTCTCCCTACAGCTCAAATCCTCCAACCCAGGCAACATCCTTGTAAATCTTTTCTGAACCCTTTCAAGTTTCACAACATCTTTCCGATATAAAGGAGAACAGAATTGCACGCAATATTCCAACAGTG
The DNA here is from genome assembly GCF_047496795.1 of Chiloscyllium punctatum. NCBI lineage: Eukaryota > Metazoa > Chordata > Chondrichthyes > Orectolobiformes > Hemiscylliidae > Chiloscyllium > Chiloscyllium punctatum. Next base: position 11,671,517 of record NC_092740.1, on the reverse strand, counting down.
GCCTAACCAATGTCCTGGACAGCTGCAACATGACCTCCCAACTCCTGTACTCAATACTCTGACCAATAAAGGAAACATACCAAATGCCTTCTTCACTATCCTATCTCACTGCGACTCCATTTTCAAGGAGCAATGAACTTACACTCCAAGGTCTCTTTTGTTCAGAAACACTCCCTCGGATCTTACCATTAAGTGTATAAGTCCTGCTAAGATTTGCTTTCCCAAAATGCAGCACCTCACATTTATCTGAATTAAATTCCACCTGCCACTTCCCAGCCCAGTGGCCCATCTGGTCCAGATCCTGTTGTAATCTGAGGTAACCCTCTTCTCTGTCCAATACACCTCCAATTTTGATGTCATCTGCAAACTTACGAACTGTACCTCTTATGCTCGCATCCAAATCATTTATGTAAATGACAAAAACTAGAGGACCCAGCACCAATCCCTGTGGCACTCCACTGGTCACAGGCCACCAGTCTGAATAACAACCCTCCTCCAGCACCCTCTGTCTTCTACCTTTGAGCCAGTTTTGTATCCAAGTGGCTAGTTCTCCCTGTATTCCATGAGATCTAACCATGCTCACCAGTCTCCCATGGGGAACCTTGTTGAAAGCCTTACTGAAGTCCATATAGATCACATCTACCGCTCTGCCCTCATCAATCTTCTTTGTTACTTCTTCAAAAAACTCAATCAAGTTTGTGAGACATGATTTCCCACACATAAAGCCATGTCTACTATCCCTAATCAGTCCTTGCCTTTCCAAATACATGTACATCCTGTCCCTCAGGATTCCCTCCAACAACTTGCCCACCACTGAGGTCAGGCTCACTGGTCTATAGTTCCCTGGCTTGTCCTTACTGCCTTTCTTAAACAATGGCACCACATTTGACAACCTCCAGTCTTCCGGCACCTCACCTGTGACTGTCGATGATACAAATATCTCAGCAAGAGGCCCAGCAATCACTTCTCTAGCTTCCCACAGAGTTCTCGGGTACACTTGATCAGGTCCTGGGGATTTATCCACCTTTAACCGTTTCAAGACATCCAACACTTCCTCCTCTGTAATCTGGACATTTTGTAAGATGTCACCATTTATTTCCCTATAGTCTATATCTTCCTTATCCTTTTCCACAGTAAATACTGATGCAAAATATTCATTTAGTATCTTCCCCATTTTCTGTGGCTCCACACAAAGGCCGCCTTGCTGATCTTTGAGGGGCCCGATTCTCTCCCTAGTTAGCCTTTTGTCCATAATATATTGTAAAAGCCCTTTGGATTCTCCTTAACTCTATTTGCTAAAGCTATCTCAGGTCCCCTTTTTGCCCTCCTGATTTCCCTCTTCCCTAGTATACTCCTACTTCCTTTATACTCTTCTAAGGATTCACTTGATCTATCCTGTCTATACCTGTCATATGCTTCCTTCTTTTTCTTAACCAAGCCCTCAATTTCTTGAGTCATCCAGTATTCTCTATACCTACCAGCCTACCCTTTCACCCTGACAGGAATATACGTTCCCTGGATTCTTGTTATCTCATTTCTGAAGGCTTCCCATTTTCCAGCCATCCCTTTACCTGCGAACATCTGCCTCCAACCAGCTCTCGAAAGTTCTTGCCTAATACCATCAAAATTGGCCTTCCTCCAATTTAGAACTTCAACTTTTAGATCTGGTCTATGCTTTTCCATCACTATTTTAAAATGAATAGAATTATGGTCAGTGGCCCCAAAGTGCTCCCCCACTGACACCTCAGACACCTGCCCTGCCTTATTTCCCAAGAGTAGGTCAAGTTTTGCACCTTGTCTCGCAGGTACGTCCACATACTGAATCAGAAAATTGCCTTGTACACACTTAAGAAATTCCTTTCCATCTAAACCCTGAACACTATGGCAGTCCCAGTCAATGTTTGAAAAGTTAAAATCCTTACAATAACTACCTTTTTATTCTTACAGATAGCTGAGATGTCCTTACATGTTTATTTCTCAATTTCCCTCTGACTATTGTGGGGTCTATAATACAGTCCCAATAAGGTGATCATCCCTTTCTTATTTCTCAGTTCCATCCAAATCACATCCCTGTTTGTATTTCTGGGAATATCCTCCCTCAGCACAGCTGTAATGCTATCCCTTATCAAAAATGCCACTCTCCCTCCTCTTTTGCCTCCCTTTCTATCCTTCCTGTAGCATTTGGAAAAAAAGTCAAAAGTTAAATTAATATCTGTGGCTTATATTTTAAGTTTAATCAAGAGACTTATCTCCAAAAACATATAATCAAGAAAGAACCCACTGTACTCACTAATACAGCCTTTCTCTTGGACAGACCTAAAACAACAATTAACTTATCTGATTCTGTGCTGTGAACTTCGCCCAAACTGGTTCCTCCAAGATTAGTTGTGAAATTCACTGTTTGTTAATTTTCCCAAATGCATCCGATGTCCAGCGACACATGAATTCAAAAGCAGCAAAGGCAGTAACTGTGCAGGTTCTCTCTCTCTCTCTCTCTCTCTCTCTCTCTCTCTCCTGCACCGTCCTCACCATGTGCTTCCTTTGTCTGTTCTTCTCCCTTTTAAAACTGATGTTGTTTTGACTTTTTTTCCAAAGTTCCAAAACAATGCAACAGCATATAAAACAGTAATTGCTGCTCCTGGGATTTGAGGAAATCACCTCCAGCACCTAAAATACCTCAAAAAAGGAGCAGCTCTTACAAGTTGAAATGTTTCCCGTCCTCCATCTTGGATTACCCAGAATCCTGAATATCTCTTGCTCACAGACAGAATGCAGGTCCCTGCTGATGAGCTGCTAATGTGGTTTGTCCTTTTAAAAAGCTGGTCGAACACTCAGAGTTGAAAAGTGATCAATGGACTGAGGTAAATGACAGATTGATGATTTCTGAGCAGCAATTTCCAGCAATTGTAAAACTCTAGCTCCTGATTCACCGTCTCCAAATTAACCTGCAATTTATCCTCAATCAAAACTGAAATGTTGCTCATTTTTATCACAGTGGATACTTTGAGTTGTATTGAATGGTGGGAAAGATTAAACGATTATCACTTGCAGCGAGTGCTGAGGATAAAAAGGATGTTTTTGTGAATCCTACTATTTTCTCCCTTGTTGTCCAAGCAGCTGAATTTCTATTGGATGGGAATGTGATTTCTGATCATTCCCCACTTTCCAAGATTTCCATGCCTTGTAACACCCTCCAAAGTTACAGCAGATGGGAAGCCCCTGCAAGCACTTTCCCCTCATCTCCAACACCCTCCCTCCCTGCCCTGTGACTAGTTGCTCCAAGCTGAGCCAGAGCTGCCTGGAATGATCTGTCACTGTGATTCCTGACAGTGTCTGCACAGCCCTCCCTGTGTTACAGCTGCTGACTACACCTTGGGTTCCCTGGGTGCCAGCCATATTCTGATGCCAAGGCAAAACTGTTTCTCATGACAATTTATTCAACGGTGGATTTTCTGATTGTGTCTACATCTGAGTATCTGTGATTTCTGGCAAAGTTCATTCCATTAACTGTGTTTATCAATCTTTGGAATCTGTTCTCTGTGTAACCAAAGCAAGAGATTGATGTACAGTCAGAATGCTCCTTTCTGTGACTCAGCAGAATGCATTTAGATTCCTCGGAATATTCATCTTCCTTGTGTATTTTTCAGGAATGATCCAGGTTCATCCAGCATTCCCGGGACTGATCAGGCCCAGCAGCTCACTGTTCCAGGTACTGTCTGTACTCTAACTGACCGATCATTGTCCATTTCAGAGACTCCAATGGAGAGAGTGTGAATCCTGGAGAGATATTCAGGGACAGACTGTTACATTGAGTTAAACCGTTCTCCAGCACAGAATAAAACCCTTTCGCCCATTGAGTCTGCATCAGTTGAAAACTATCCCCACCCCCATCCTTAACCCTTCACACTTATTGCACAGATTGATGTCTTTGATAGATGAACCTTTTAACTTTCAGACCATTCAATGTAAATGAATGAAAAGCTATGGGTTTCCATTAAGGGAGCTGACCCGACTCTAGATTATTGTTCGGGCAATGGAGATGGAAATCTTCTCCTCAGTCACTGACCCTGGATGGATTCTTGGACAATAACCATTTCCGATTGCCTGAATCATCTGGCTGAGTAACTGGCTCGGCCCGGTCCTTGCTGCCTCGAGCTGTTCACGGCCAGTCTGTCTGCTGCTTCGGTATGGGTCAAGGAAAACAGTCCAGTTGGGTGTCACACGTCTCAAATGACTCCCAGTAGCTGGGCTGCTGTGGGGAACCTGAGGGTCGGGTTCATGCTCTGGGGAGAGGGGTTCAATTTTCACCATGGCAACTTGGAGAATTTACATTTAATTATTAAATCTGGAAGCATAAACTCAACTCTGTGATGGTAGCCATCTGAATTAACATTAGTTGTTGTCTTAAAAAAAGTTCTGGTTCGTCAGTCTCCTTCAGGGAAGCAAACTTACCATCTTTACCCAATCTGCCCGACAGGTGACTTCAGATCCCCATTTCAAACATCAGTGTGTCTTTTTAGGACCGATTGAATGCAATGTGTCTGACTCTGACCTGCTGCCCTCTGAAATGGCCAAGCAAGCATCTCACTTCAAGGGTGTTCAGGGATGGGCAACAAACGCTGGCCTTGCCTGTGAGACCCACGTGCCTTGCAACTATTACATTTTCATCAATATGTTTATCCAATGACCATTAAATGCTCTTCAAGTTGGCGAGTCTACTGCTGTTGCAGGTAGCGTGTGCCATGCTTATACGAATCTCTAACTAAATAAGCTACCTCTGACATCTGTCCGATATCGTTCCCCCCTCAATTTAAAGCTATGCCCCTTCGTGCTTGCCATCACCATCTGAGGAATAAGGCTCTCACTGTCAACCCTATCTAACCCTCTGATTATTTTATGTTTCAATTAAGTCAGCTCTCAGCCTTCTTCTCTCTTATGGAAACAGCCTCAAGTCCCTCAGCCTTTCCTTGTAAGGCCTTCCCTCCATACCAGGCAACATCCTCAGAATGTCCTCTGCACCCTTTCCAAAGCTTCCACATCCTTCCTGTAATATGGTGGCCAGATCTGCATTCAATACTCCAAGTGCAGCCACACCAGAGTTTTGTATAGCTGCAGCATGACCTCATGGTTCCAAAACTCAATCCCTTTACTAATGAAAGCTAACACATTGTATGCCTTCTTAGCAACTCTATCAACCTGGGGAGAAACTTTCAGAGAGATATGTGCATGGACACCGAGAACTCTCTGCTCAGCTACACTACCAAGAATCTTACAATTAGCCCAATACTCTGTACTCCTGTTACTCCTTCCTAAGTGAATCGTCTCACACTTTTCCACATTAAACTCCATTTGCCACCTCTCAGCCCAGCTCTGCAATTTATCTATGTCTCTCTTTAACGTACAACATCCTTCAACATGATCCACAACTCCACCAACCTGAGTGTCATCTGCAAATTTACTCACCCATCCATCAAAGCCCTCACCTGGGTCATCCACAAACGTGACCCAAAACAGATCCTTGCGTACACCACTACGAATTGAACTCCTGGATAAATATCTCCCAGCAACTATCACTCTCTGTCTCCTTTCACATAGCCAATTTCTGATCCAAACAACTAAATCACCCTCAATCCCATGCCTTTGTATTTTGTGCAGTAGCCTACTATGGCAACCTTATCAAATGCCTTACTGAAATCCATATACACCAAATCAACAGCTCTCCCCCCCATCCACCTGTTTGTTCACCTTCACAAAGAAGTCAATAAGGTTTGTAAGGCACGACCCTCACAAAACCATGTTGACAATCCCTAATTAACTTATTCCTTTCCAGATGATTATAAATCTTATCTCTTATAACCTTTTGCAACACGTTACCCTCGTTACTCACTGGTCTATGATTACCAGGGTTGTCTCTACTCCCCTTATTGAACAAAGGAAAAACATTTTCCCTCCTCCAGTCTTCTGGCACCATTCCTGTCGACAATGACAACATAAAGATCAAAGTGAAAGGCTCATCAATCTCCTCCCTGGCTTTCCAGAGAACCCATGGTAAATCCCATCTGACTTATCTATTTTCACACTTTCCCGAATTGCTAACACCTCCTCCTTGTGACCATCAATCCCATCTCGTCTAGTAGCCTGTATCTCAGTATTTTCCTCTACAACATTATCTTTATCTTGTGTGAATACTGAGGAAAAATATTCATTTACCGCTTCCCCGATCTCCTCTGACTCGATGTACAATTTCCCACTACTATCCTTGATTGGCCCTAGTCTTACTCTTGTCATTCTTTTATTCCTGATATCCCTATGAAAAGCCTGAGGGTTTTCCTTGATCCTATCTGACAATGGTGTCTTATGTCCCCTCCTGGCTCCTCTTAGCTCTCTTGTTAGGTTTTTCCTGGCTAACTTGTCACCCTCAAGCACCCTAACTGAGCCTTCACATCTCATCCTAACATAAGCCTTCTTCTTCCTCTTGACAAGAGATTCAACTTCCTGAGTAAACCATGGCTCCCGCGCTCAGAAACTTCCTCCCTGCCTGACAGGTACATATCTATCAAGGACCCACAGTTACTGTTCCTTGTATAAGCTGCACATTTCAATTGTGCCCATCCCCTCCAGTTTCCTTGCCCATCCCATGCATCCTAAATCTTGCCTAATCACATCGTAGTTGCCTTTCCTCCAGCTCATAAATCTTGTCCTGAAATATATACCCATCCCTTTCCATTGCTAAAATAAACTTAACCAATTTGTGGTCACTATCACGAAAGTGCTCAACTACCTCCAAATTGAACACCTGGCCAGGTTCATTACCCAGTACCAAATCTGACGTGGCCTCGTCCCTTGTTGGCCTGTCTGTGTACTGTGTCAGGAAACGCTCCTGCACACATTGGACAACAACTGACCCATCTAAAGTACTTGAAGTATAGTATTGCTAGTCAATATTTGGAAAGTTAAAGACCCCATAACAACGACTGTGTCACTCTTGCTCCTGTCCAGAATCATCTTTGCTATCCTTTCCTCTACATCTCTGGAACTATTTGGAGGCCTATAGAAACCTCCTGACAGGGTGACCTCACCTTTCCTGTTTTTAACCTCAGCCCATACTACCTTAGTAGAGAGTCCTCAAATGTCCTTTCAACAATCATAATACTGTCCTTGACTAACAATGCCACCACACACCCCCTCCCCCCACCTTACCACCTTCCCTGTTCTTACTGAAACATCTAAATCCTGGAACTGCAACAACCATTCCTGTTCCTACTCTACCTATATCTCCAAAATGGTCACAACATCGAAGTGGGAGAAAGTGAGGACTGCAGATGTTGGAGATCAGAGCTTAAAAATGTGTTGCTGGAAAAGCACAGCTGGTCTGGCAGCATCAAAGGAACAGGAGAATCGACAATTCAGGCATAAGCCCTTCTTCAGGATGTTTGATTCCTGAAGAAGGGCTTATGCCCGAAACGTCGATTGTCCTGTTCCTTTGACGCTGTCTGACCTGCTGCGCTTTTCCAGCAACACATTTTTAAGCACAACATCGAAGTCCCAGGTACCAACCCATGCTGCAAGTCCAATATTTCACCTGCTCCAATCACATCTCTAACTCAGAGAATGATGTGGTGTCCACTGAGCCATTGCTGATATTTAAGGACAAGCCTGTCGATGCATGGTCCCTTATCATTCCTGTTTGTGTTACAGATCAGGACAGTTCCATCCTCTATGCTGAGATTGACAGCAACAGAACAGGTAAATGGCTGTCCCTTAAAGGTTTTGAGCAATTGTCTAATTGATAATCAGATTCTATAATCAAACTAAGAGAACATTTTGTCTTTGTTAAAGGTGGCAAGAGATTCACAAACAGTCTGTCAGAAGGCCGTGAGTCAACATTTGTTTCTATATTGAGAAAGTGTATCGTTTGAGATCACTCCCACTCCCCCATATCTTTAAGAGCTGATTTCACTGGGGGTCTGGTTTCCTGAGGAGGAGTTGCAGTGTTGATGTTTGAAGCTGCAGTGGGAAACTGGTCAACTCATAGAATTCGTGCCTGGCCACCCTCAGAGAATCATCCCAAATGAGAACTCCCAGTTCAGTTTTAACTGACCTTGAATTCTCCCCTGATGAGGTCTTCATGATGCGAGTCTGACCCAGTACCATTCCCTCAGAAGACGATTGTTGAAGGGTGGTCGGGTCTGATAAACATGATCGAATTTTTAAGGAGTATTGAAGGATGGTTGATTGGGTGTTTGATATTGTCCATCAATGCGGATGTTAGCAAGGTGTTTGGTGAAGTTCCACAAGGCAGACTGGTCACAAAATCAAAGGTTCATGGGATCCAGGGGAAAGTGGCGAGATTGTTCCAAAGCAGGAGACATTGAGTTATTGTGAGCGGGTAGTTTTGTGACTGCGATGCTGTTCCGAGTGCCACTCAGAACCAGTTCCCTCAGTGTTCAGGTTCTATCAAAGTTTGGACATGTATGTAGGAGTCATGATTGAGAAACAAACAGACAAACTCAGCAGGTCTGGAGAAAAGAAATGGAAGAAAGCTACAACATGAAGGGACATAGGGGTACTTGTGCACAAAACAAAGGTGCAGAAGAGATTGAGCAGGATGTTCCCTGATTTGGTGTGTGTTAACTATCAGGAGAACTTGGTCAAACTTGGATTTATTTTCGCGAGAGTATTGGAGGGTGAGGGGAGACCGAACAGAAATACATAAATTTATGAGGCAGGGATAGGGGGGACAGTCAGTTTTTTTTCAAAGAGTGGAGATGTCATATACAAGCGGCATAAATTTAAGGTGAATGAGGAAAGATTTGAGGGTGATTTGTGAGGATAGCTTTTAACAAAGAGAATGGTAGATGTCTGGAACAGGCTACCAGGGGAGGTGATAGAAGCAGATACGTTAGCAACATTTAAGAGCCATTTAGACAGGCCCATGAACAACAGGAACAGAGAGGGATGGACCATGTGCTGGGAAATGGGATTAGTTTAGAATGGCATCATGGTTTGCACTGACATGGTGGACCAAAGGCCATGTTCCTGCACGTACTGTTCCATGTTCTGTATTCTATGTTTAGAGAGACAGGAACCATCAACACATCTAAAACCCAGGAGAAAGTGTGGACTGCAGATGCTGGAACTCAGAGTCAAAATGTGTGGTGCTGGAAAAGCACAGCTAGTTCGGCAGCATCCGAGAGGCAGGAGAGTCGATGTTTCAAGTATAAACTCTTCATCAGGAATGACTCTTCTGCTCCTCGGAGGCTGCCTGATCGGCTGTGCTTTTCCAGCACCAACCTTTTTGACTCCGACATTTAAAACTCACTTGGATAAGGATTTGAAGAACATGAGTCTCAAGGGCTATGGACCAGGAGCTGGGCAGTGGGGTGTTCTAGAGAGCTCTTTATCAATCAACACAGTTACAATGGGCTGAATAGCCTCCTCCTCTTGTTCGGGAAACCTTCCAATAGAAATCAATAGAAATTGCTGGAGAAACTCAGCAGGTCTGGCAGCATCTGTGGAGAGAAACCAGAGTTAAAATTTCAAATCCTTCTTCAGAACTGTCTGGAGCTGGGGAAAAGTGGTATCTATGGTAAAGACAGGTGGTGGGGGAGGGGAAAAGGAGTGAGCAGATAGGTGGAGATGGAGCCCAGAGAGAGTGAATGGAAGTCAGATCATCAAAAGGATGGGAGGGAGAATGAAAAGCTGATAGTGGGGACAATAAGTTGGTGAAAATGGTTTGGCTGTGCTGAAAACAACTCATGTCACGACAGGGCCTGAGGTGTGAGGATGGATAAAACACCTCATTCTGGCTGTAAAATTATTTAGAACTCAATACTGAGGCCAGGAAGCTGCAGGGTGCCCATGTGGAGAATGAGATGCTGTTCTTCCAACTTGCACTGAGCACCGCTGGAGTGCTGTGGAAATGGTGGTTAATGATCCTCTGGATGTGGAAGCTGGTGCGATGATAGATGAGGGCAAGGGATTTGAGCAATTCATAACTTCACTAACACATTCCACCCTGACCTTAAATTTACCTGGACCATCTCTGACACCTCGCTCCCCTTCCTGGACCTCTCCATCTCCATTAGTGATGACCGACTTGACACTGACATTTTTTTACAAACCCACCGACTCCCACAGCTACCTGGATTACACCTCTTCCCACCCTATCTCTTGCAAAAATGCCATCCCATATTCGCAATTTCTCCGCCTCCGCCGTATCTGCTCCCAGGAGGACCAGTTCCACCATAGAACACACAAGATGGCCTCCTTCTTTAGAGACCGCAATTTCCCTACCCACGTGGTTAAAGATGCCCTCCAACGCATCTCGTCCACATCCCGCACCTCTGCCCTCAAACCCCACCCCTCCAACCATAACAAGGACAGAACGCCCCTGGTGCTCACCTTCCTCCCTGCAAACCTTCGCATAAACCAAATCATCCGCCGACATTTTTGTCACCTCCAAAAAGACCCCACCACCAGGGATATATTTCCCTCCCCACCCCTTTCCGCCTTCTGCAAAGACCGTTCCCTCCGCGACTACCTGTTCAGGTCCACACCCCCCTACGACCCACCCTCCCATTCTGGCACTTTCCCCTGCCACCGCAGGAACTGTAAAACCTGTGCCCACACCTCCTCCCTCACCTCTATCCAAGGCCCTGAAGGAGCCTTCCACATCCATCAAAGTTTTACCTGCACATCCACTAATATCATTTATTGTATCCGTTGCTCCCTATGTGGTCTCCTCTACATCGGGGAGACTGGGCGCCTCCTAGCAGAGCGCTTCAGGGAACATCTCCGAGACACCCGCACCAATCAACCAAACCGCTCCGTGGCCCAACATTTCAACTCCCCCTCCCACTCTGCAGAGGACATGGAGGTCCTGGGCCTCCTTCACTGCCGCTCCCTCACCACCAGCCGCCTGGAGGAAGAACGCCTCATCTTCCTCCTCGGAACACTTCAACCCCAGGGCATCAATGTGGACTTCAACAGCTTCCTCATTTCCCCTTCCCCCATCTCATCCGAGTTTCAAACTTCCAGCTCAGCACTGTCTCCTTGACTTGTCTGGACTTGTCTGACCTGCCTATCTTCTTTTCCACCTATCCACTCCACCCTCTCCTCCTTGACCTATCACCTTCATCTCCTCCCCCACTCACCCATTGTACTCTATGCTACTCTTTCCCCACCCCCCACCCTCCTCGAGCTTATCTCTCCATGCTTCAGGCTCACTGCCTTTATACCTGATGAAGGGCTTTTGCCCGAAACGTCGATTTCGCTTCTCGTTGGATGCTGCCCGAACTGCTGTGCTCTTCCAGCACCACTAATCCAGTATTTGCTTTCCAGCATCTGCAGTCATTGTTTTTACCTCAAGGGAAGGGAAGTGATGAGGGCAGAAATGCAGGAGATGGATTGGACACGGCTGAGGGCCTTGTCACCCATGGTGATGGAGAATCCTTGGTTGAGGATAAAGCTTGACATTTCAGAGGTCCCCTGTGCAGAATGTGGCCCCATCAGACAGATGTGGTGGGCTTGGAGAAACTGGGAGAATGGAACAGAGTCTTTACAGGAAGCAGGGTGTGAGGATGGGGAGTCAAGGTAACTGTGTGAGTCTGAGATTGTCATGAATATTGGTGGCCAGCCTATCCCCAGAAATAGAAACAGAGATGTCAAGGAAGGGAAGGGAGGAGTCAGAGATCAGGTGAAGGTGAGAACAGGGTGGATATTGGAAGTGAAATTGTTCAAATTTTCCAATTCTGGATGAGAAGGGGAAACAGCACTGATGATGTCATCGACATACAGGAGAAAGAGTTGTGGGAATGGCCTGAGGAGGCCTGGAATGAGAAATGTTCCACTTGCCCCACAATGAGAGAGGGATAACTGGGGCCCAGGTGGGTATCGGTGGCCACACCAGTGAAGAGAAGGTGGCTGGAGATCAATAACCAGTAATTCTGACACTGACATAAATGGCAAAAGTATCATGGATGTAGTTGGGAAGGGATGGACAAGGGGAGGAAAAATTCAGTCAAGATCAGCAGAGATAAGTTCCTTCAGGCAGGAAGAAGCAAGAACACTGGATCTGCCCGGGCAGTCCAGCTATAGATTTTGGGGAGAAGGTAGAAGTGGGCAGGTCAGGATTGGGGGAATGTGAGCTTGGAGGCTGTGGGGGTGGTGTGGAGAGCCTGGATCAGATGAACTTTGTGACTGTTGTGGACACAACAGCCTGAGACCAGTCAATTTAGGGGACAGAGGGGTGAATGGAGGAGGGCAGAGAAACTAAAATGACCCATGTAATGTTAGCAGTTCTCGATAGACAGGCAAAATTTCCGGTGTGAGATTATTGATGATCATTTCAATTCGTTCAACCACAACATAGATTACTCTTCTTGAGTCATTAAGTCTGTAGCTTGCCTTCTTATCAGGAGTAGCTCCCTTGTTCCTTGTTACATTCAGTGGTAACTCTCTCCTGTCTCCCAGGAACAGATCCTTGATGTTGCGTTGACTCCTTCTTCTCAGGGATGGCTAATTAACATGTTACTTTTAATTCCTTGATTACAGTTTCTCCTTGTCCCTTTCATCTCAGTACCACTGCATGTCAGAAAAAATCATTGTTGATTCATTCAAACTCTGAATCATTACCAAAGTTCTGAAGTTTACATTCTCACAGTCCCTCATTATTCTAAACTCCAGGGGAAACAAACCCAGCCTGTCCTCCCTCTCCTCATGAGACAACCTGCTTCTCAATCTCAGAAACCTCCTTTGAGCCAGCACCAATATCCTTCATTATGTACAGCATTTGAGATGTGATCTCAGAACTGCCTTGTATATCTAAAATAACATGTTTACGTTTATATCCAATTCCTCTTTTATTCAAGGATAGCATTTTATTAACCTTCCTGATTCCATGGTGTAAGAGTGTACCAAGCTTTGTGACCTGATTCCCACCACATGTTAGAATTCTGCAGTGGTTCTCCATTCACATATTTCTCTACTTTTTCCCTGTGTTTAGTGTGTCTGCCCTGCCCAATGTCTGTACTCTGTGATCAATACAAGATAATCCAACTCTCCTGTTCAGTGCTTTAACCAGATGATGACATCATGATCACATTGTGGTTTGTGGCAGCTTGCAGTAAGAAATTAGTTGACTGCAAACATAAAAATAGAGCTCCATCTGCTGTAAGGGGTTATTCAGTCCCCTGAGATCATGAAAAGTTAGGCGTAAATGCATTTATTTTCATTCTGGTAATGAGAAATGCAACAACCAGTTAGTGAAGAGTAATGTCCCACAAACAGCACTGTGCTCAATCAGTTAGCCTGTGTATTTTCATGATGTAGATTGAGGGATGAGTGATGTTGAGGACACAATGATCTGGGTTGAGGGATGAGTGACAAGGACACAGTAGAGAGCTCCTCTGTTTTTCATTGAAGTATCACATTTGGAATTGTTCACAACCACCTGAGAGAGCAGATCAGTGCAACCTTTAACATCTCAGCCACAAGATAACTTTAGACATTGCAGCGCTCCATTTGAACTGCTCCGAAGTCTCAGCATTGATCTTACGATGTAGCCACTGGAATGGGGAATTGAACCCACAGCCTTCTAACTCTGAGGGGTATGTGGTGTCCACTGAGCTGTTGCACTGAGTGTGGGTCTCCGGATGTGGTGAGAGCAGCTGTCTGAGAAGTGATGGACATCATGGAGAGAGCTGTGATCCTGGGTGGGTTCAAAACATAAAGGATGAAACTCATTCACTGTTTGTGTCAACGAATGACCCCATCCCGTCCCATCAATCCCTCTCATCCCTATAGCCTCGGTGCTAACACATGCTGTCTGACTACCAGCCTTTGGCCTTATCGAGAGTAGTGGGGACAAGGTAGGAGAGCAGAACTGAGCCAGAACCAGATCAGTTATGGTCTTAATGAATTGTGGAGAAAACTCGTCGGGCCATAGGGCTTGCTCCTGCTGTGAAGTACAATGTACATATCTTCTTGAAATTGAAGCAGATGAGGTTCAAAGTTTCTGGTTGTGTGGTTTGGAAATTGGCTTTGGGCCAGGAAGCAGAGCGCTATGATCTGTGGTTTTATTTCAGACTTGAGGGAAGTGTGCAGAGCTGGTGATATTATTCTCTTCTTGATCTTTGTGAATGATCTGCACTCAGGGATACAGGACAAACTCCAATGTTTGCAGATGACACAAAATTCAAAAACACAGTGAAGAGTGAGGAAAGTGCTCACAGGCTCTGGGGCATATAGGCTGGTGAAATGGCCAGCCCAATGAAAGTTAACACTGGGAAGAGTGAAGTGACACATCATGATAGGAAGAACAAAGAGAGGTGTGATAAATGGTGCAATTTTACAATGGTTACAGGAACAGAAAGTTAGCAGAAATGCACATTGAGAAGTCTTTGAAGCTTGGAGGTTTCATTGAAATGGATCAAAAAAGGCAAAAGAAATGTTTGTTTTTATTGAATGGCACATGGAGTAGAAAAGCAAGGATGGACATTTCCAAAACATCAGTTCGACACATGACCAATTCTGAGCACTATCCTTTAAGGAAGATGTTTTTGTGCAAAGCAGATGAATCGAATGGTTCCAGGGAAGAGAGACTTCAGTTTTTTGGAGGAACTGGTGTTGTCTTTACAGCAGAGAAGATTCAGGGGAGATTTGGTTGGGCTGTGCCAATTCAAGAACAGTCTTTCAAAAGTAAGTCATGAGAAACTGTTTCCAATGGCAGGAAAGTCAGTTAGTAAATGGATCCAGGTTAAGGTGTTGATGAAAGAACCAGAGGTCACATGACAGATTAAATCCAGACCCAGGAAAGGACACGGGGTGTGTGACGAATTTCAATAGCTTTTTCAAAGGGCCAGCCCAGGCACAGGGGGGCTGAGTGGTCTTCTCCTGTTATGTATGATACTGTACAACGGGAAGACAATATTTCCTGTTTTGCTGCCACACTGGAGTGGCATTCCATAAGAGACACATGTGATATGAGAGAGTTAACTCTGATCTGTACCTGTCAGAGACTGGAACAGTTAATTAGATTAGATTACTTACAGTGTGGAAACAGGCCTTTCGGCCCACCCAGTCCACACCGACCCTCCAAAGAGCAACTCACCCAGACCAATTCCCCTACATTTACCCTTTCACCAAACACTACAGGCAATTTAGCATGGCCAATTCACCTAACCTGCACATCTTTGGACTGTGGGAGGACATTGGAGCACCTGGAGGAAACCCATACAGACACAGGGAGAATGTGCAAACTCTACACAGACAGTTGCCCAAGGAATTGAACCCGGGTCCCTGGCGCTGTGAGGCAGCAGTGCTAACCACTGTGCCACCATGGCACCCCTTAATGAGCTCTGAGTCTCAGAACCATTTGTATTTAACAAGGTGATTGTGAATTGAAACATTATAAAACATCCTCCAAGATGACCAAATGTTCACAAGCTGCAGTAGTTGGTTAATGAATTGAAGAAGTCCCAAACACACACAAACAATGAAATGATTCAAAAATACAGAGGCAAAAGATTTTGAAGTTTTTATCTTTGGAAGCACAATGAATGTGTCCAAACACTGTTCAGTTTCCTGACTGTGAGGATGCAGTCACTGCATTCCTGTTCCTTCCTGCAGTTACATGGGATCACCACCACTTCCAAGTTCCCTTCCAAGCCACCCACTTTGTACTGACATGGAAATATATTGTCGTTCACTCACTGTCACTGGGTCACAATCCTGGAATTCCCTCCCCAGTGGCATTGTGGGTCTCCCAACATTTACACGGACTGATGATGAAAGCAAGGACTTTTTGCTGCCTTGTGGAGAACTTTGTTGTCAAACAGTCACTGCCATAGTTTCTGGAAGGTTGAGCTGTCTCAGCTGATCCTGTGTTGGATCACTTTCCCAATGGGCATTGAGAAGCAGAGTGCCCTCGTGGTCACCTATGGGCTGGACTGAGACTGGCATTGATGGGCAGAGCCAGTGATGTCAGCCCTGGGCACCGTTTTGAGGGAGGTGCCTCCCAAGCTATCGAGAGTGCTAAATGTATCCCGGAGTCTTAGCATATACAAGAGGTAGAATATTGAACTGACCAGTGATTTGTGTTTTGGTTTGGTTTTTACCTAACACTCAAGCATTGGCCAAGTCCCTTGTTTGCAGCATTGACGAGACCAAGGGTGGCTTGCTAGTCGGGTGCAGAATGTGAAAACAACAGTGATGTTATCAGTGCATACTGCATCTTATGTGGGTCTGTTGTGGTCATTTTATTATTGGCATGGATGAGACTGAGGTTGAAGAGATTTCTATCTGGGCTGTGTTTAATCCTGACACCAGAGGTCAAAGCTGCTGTTTGGTAGATTATAGATAATATGGAGCTATCACACAGCGTTGCTTTACTCTGGTCCTGTTCCTTGAAGACATCCGTTCCTGAAGATGTCAAGTCATCCCAAAGCAGTTGCAGAATTTGGAAGAAGTTTCTGGACATTCCAAATTTTAAGAGTATGATTCATCAAGTGATTTACTGAGACATCTGCTGTTAACAGGTGGAGAAATGTAATACAGAGTTCCTGGTGTGGGTTTGACATTTTACTTGGATTTGTCTGACAACAAAGGCCACGTTGGAGATTCCATTGGAAGGTTTAAAGCTGTAGTGTGTCTTTGGGAGGATTCCCACAGCCACAGGAAGTCGGAGAGTCGGGAGAATGTGGATTAGGATGTTCTCCACTAAGGACAAGATGCTCCACCATTCAAGAGGATCATGTCTGAGCTTGTAGTTCAACACCACTTTCCTGCACTATCCCCTTATCCCTCAATGTTTTTAATTCCGGGAAATCTATCAATCTCATTCATGAATATACTCAATGGTTAAGCTTCCACAGCTCTCTGATGAGAGAATTCCCAAGATTAACTGCTTCGAAACAATAAATTCCCCCTTATCTCAGTTCCAACCACCTATCCCTCATTCTGAGACTGTATTCCCTGGTTCAAGCCAGTGTATGACACTCACTCTGTAACAAGTGAATCCTTTTGTTGATATGGAAATCTGATCCGTTCACCACATTCCAGATGGGATCTCACCAAAGATCGATATAATTGCAGTGAGATGTCAGGAATTAAGGGAGGGCCACATCAGGAGTGAAGGAAGGACTGAACCAGGAGTGAGGGAAGGCCTGAACCAGGAGTGAGGGAAGGACTGAACCAGGAGTGAGGGAAGGACTGAACCAGGAGTGAGGGAAGGACTGAACCAGGAGTGAAGGAAGGACTGAACCAGGAGTGAGGGAAGGACTGAACCAGGAGTGAGTAAACTACCCTAGATCTCTTCAATGCTTCCAAGGGTTGTACCATTTACTGTATACTTCCCTCTTGCATTAGACCTTACGCATCACCACATGTCTCTCAAAATTAATTTTCAGCAGCCATTTCTGTGCCCAAGTCTCAAACTTTATATGTCCTGCTGTATCCTCTGGCAATCTTCCTCACTATCCAAAGCGCCCTCAATCTTTGTGTCATCTGCAAACTTAGTAATCATACCACCTACAATATTCTCCAAAATATTTATAAATGTTGTGAACTAACAGGGGTCCCAACACTGACTCCTGTGGATCACCAATGGTCACAGATTTCCAGTCAGAAAAACACCCTTCCACCACTACTCTCTGTCTTCTATGACTAAGCCAATTCTGCGTCCATCTTACCACCTCTCCACAGATCCATGTGACTTCAATTTCAGTATCAGCCTGCCATGAAAAACTTTGTCAAAGGCCTTATGAAAGTCCATGTGGACAATATCTATCACCCTGTCGTTGTCAATCATGAAACTTGCTCAAAAGGCTGAATCAAGTTTCTGTGACATGACCTTCCTGCACAAAACTATGTTGCCTCGTGTTAATAAGAAGATATTTTTTCAAATTGAGTAAAGCCAGTCATTAAGAATCTACTCCAATATTTTCCCTACCACGGACGTAAAGCTCACCATCCTGTAAGTTCCTGTATTATCCCTGTTGCCCTCAAACAAAGGGACAATGTTGGCTCTTCTCCAGTGCTCTGGGACCTGTCCTGTGACTAAACAGAATCCAAGGATTCTGTACAAGCTCCCAACAATGTGCTTCCTCACCTCGATGAGTCAGAGGAGGCAAATCTCTGTTTCTTTCTATTAAAATATCGGTTTCTGTACCCTCCATTTACCAAAATAAATGGAAAATCATCGGGTACAATGTTTCTAAATGCAGACTTGCTGCAGTGCAGTCTTTGAGACTGGCTGCTGCTTTCCATCACTTCCTGATGACATTGGCTTCCTCTTTGAGCATGTGGCACCTTGTAGCCCTGTATAAATCTGCTCACTGACAGCCCCTCTCATTCTTCAACAATTACTGTACCTTACACCAGTGTCCTTTTGTGGGACTGGAGTCACATGTAGGCCAGACCAGGGATGCAATGGGATGCATTGAAGAAGGAAATAAGGAGAGTCCAGGGTTAAAGGGTGGGACCAACAAATCCAGTGAACCTTGAATACTGAGTAATACACAGCATTGGATGAAGGGAAAAGGGAGGCTTATGACAGATACTGAGAATTCAAAACAGTAGCAATTTCTGAAGGATTATAAAATGTGCAAGTGGGAAATTAAAGTGGTGATTCGGAGTGCTAAAAGAATATATGAAAGTATACTGACAGGTAATATAAAGAAGCATCCAAAATATTGAAAGGAATATTCATGGTAAAAAGACAACAAAGACCATGATTGTAATTGAAACTTGAACCCAGAGGATGTACATCAGGCTGTAATTGACAACTTTATGTTGGTGTTCAGGCGTGAGAGGGATGATTTTGGTGCAGAAATCGGGGAGATAGTCTGTGACAAGATGAAAGAAATTAACATAGAGAGCAACTGCTGAGTGGTATGGGCAGCAAAAAGTAGATAAATCTCCAGGGCAGGATGAAATGTATCTCAGGTTGTTGAGTGAGGCAGGGGAGATAATAGTAGGGGCTTTGGAAATAATTTTCCATTCCTCTCCGGCTGCAGGAGAGGTGCTGGAGGACAGGAGGACAGCCAGTCTGGTACCTCAAGAAGGGAACAAGGGATAAACCAGGAAACTTCAGGCTGGTCAGTCTCAACTCTGTGTCAAAACGTGTGGCAGATCAGGCTGATGAACGGCTCGTGCCCAAAACATCGACCCTCCTGCTCCTCAGATGCTGCCTGAGCTGCTGTGCTTTTCCAGTGCCACACTGTTAAACTCTGACTCTCCAGCATGTGCAGTCCTCACTTTCTCTCAGTCTATACTCAGTGGGGTGGAAACTGATCGAAGTAATTCTGAGGGACGGAATGGATCTGCATTAGGAGGAACAGGGATCAATCATGAACATGGATTTGTTCAGGAAGTGATATCTTTACAACTTCCCTGAATTTTTTTTGAAGAGGTTACCAGATGTATAGACACGGGGAATGAATTTGATGCATCTTTTTAATACAAAGGGAGATAGATTTTAAAAGAGATCTTATTGAATGATGGAGCAGGCTTGAAGGACCAGATCGGTAGCATCTGTGGTGCAGGAGAATTGACGTTTCGAGTATAAGCCCTTCATCAGGAAGGATCTTTCTTCCTGATGGAAGTCTTCTTCCCGAAATGACGACTCTCCTGCATCTCAGATGCTGCCTGACTAGCTGTGCTTTTCCAGCTCCACACTCTTCGACTCTAATCTCCAGCATTCACAGTCCTCACATTCTCCTTGAGGGTTCAGATAACCCTCTCCTGCTCCTATTTCTTATGTTCTTGTGTCTTCTTGGACTTCGGCAAAACTTTTGACCAGGTTCCACATGGAAAAATGATAGCAAAGGTGAGAGCCCATGGGATCGAAGGAAATTTGGCGTAAATTGGATGCACAACTTGCTGACTGGAAGGAAACAGAGGGTGATGATCGAGGGGCATTTTTGTGACTGGAAGTGTGTGTCCTGGGGAATCCCACAGGGGTCACTGTTGGGGCCCTTGCTATTTGCGGTTTGTCGTAAATGATTTAGACTTGAATGAAGAGGGGTTGATTAATATGGTCCCAGATAATAAACAAATAGTTGGGGTCGTAAATATTGAGGAGGATAGCCTTAGACAACAAGAGGATCTTTACGGGCTGGTCAGATAGACTGATCAGGAGCAAACAGTATCCAACATGGATAAGTGTGAGGTGATACACTTGGGCAGGACGGAAAAGGGAAGGGAAGATATAATGAGCAATAGGACCCTGGGAAACACCAAGGATCAGAGCGACCTTGGTGTGCATGTACACCAGTCCCTTAATGTATCGGGACAGGTGGATAACATGGATAAAAAACCCTATGGGATACTTCCCTTTATTAGTTGAAGCATAGAGCTTAATTCAGAGCAGTGAGGTGATGTTGGAACTGGATGAAAAATTGGTTAGGTCACAGCTAAAGAATTGTGTGAAGTTCAGGAATCCACATTATGGGACAGAGCAGATTTGCCAGGATGTTACCTGGGCTGGAGAGTTTCAATTCTGAAGAGAATTTGGATAGATTGTTTTCTCCAGGGAGGAGGAGATTGAGAGGAGACATGATTGAGATGCGTAAAATTATGAGGGACATAAATACAGTTGAATTGAAAATGGTTTCCCCATGATGGAGTGTTCAGTGACCATGGGACATTAATTTAAGGGACGGGGCAGGGTGATTGTTTTTATTCTTTCATGAAACAGGCATATCACTGGCTGGCCAGCATTCATTGCCCATTCCTTGTTGATCTCTTGAGAAGATGGCGATGGGCTGCCTTCTTAAACCCTTACAGTCCACGTGCTGGATGTAGACCCATAATGCCTTGACGGAGTGAATTCCAGGATTTTGACCGAACAAGAGTGAAGGAGTGATGATATATTTCCAAGCCAGGATGGTGAGTGCCTTGGAGGGGAATTTGCAGGTGATGGTGTTCCCCTTTATCTGCTGCCACTGAACGTTTAGCTGGAGATGGTCGTGGGTTGGGAAGGTGATGTCTGAGGATCTTTGGTGAGTGTTAGAGGTTTATCGGAGATGTGAGGGAAACCTTTTCACTCGGAGGATGGCGGGAAAATGGAAGTCATTGCTTTTAAGGGTGACACAGACATGAAACCCTCATAATGTTTCAGACCTGTTTAGGTGTGCACTTGCAATGTCGATGTATAAGGCATTGGGGCAACTGCTGGATAATAGAATTGGAATGGGTAGATGGTTGGTTTTGACCAGCATGGACTCAATGGGCCAAAGGGCCTTTTACTGTGCTCTAGATCTCTATAACTCTATGATTAAGACCATTAGGGGTCTTGTGGTACAGTGGTAATGTCCCTCCTTCAAAGCCCGGAGGCCTCCATGAAGTCCCACTTGATCTATGCGTGTGTAATAATATCTCTAATCAATGTGTTTGGAAAATATCTCCAGGAAAGTATTACTCACTTGAAATACCTGGCAATGGGCATCAAAGTGCCACATCTTAGCATAGTGAGGGGATGGTAAGTGGGTTCTGGAAGGGGTAGCATAAAAGGTATGCCTTAGTAAGGGGCACACTTTGAATTTAACTCCCAATAAGTTCCCTCATGTAAACTGTGATCCACAATATCTCTGAGACACTGTAAACCGTGATTCTTTAAAATCATGGACCGACTGGGTGTACATTGTGGAGGAGCAGGATGTGTTTCCCTCTGCAATGGAGGGGATTGGCTCAGAGTGCTGGGTGCAGGGTTTTATAACCTGAACCATGGGACTGTGGGAAAATTGGAAACCCTGGGATAGGGTTGGGAATCATGGAATCAGGAACCTCCATGGGAAGGCATCTGAGACTTCCCGACTTGGAGAATGTCGAAAGATTGTTTATGCTCTTCTTTTCTTGAGAACTTCAATCAAATCATCCCAAACCTTCCAGTGTAACAGGATACAAACATAACTTGTGATCCCACACCTTGTAATTTAACTCTGTGAGACCTGATGTCATCATTCTGCACCACACTCTTTCTCAGGTCAGAATATCCTTCCCAAGGTGTGGCGCCCAGAACGGCTCCTGAATTGAAAAAGAAATAAAATTAAAAATTATCCTTCTCAGGTTCAAATTCTTCCACGGCATTGGGTCTGTCATCCTCATATACTCACAATATTTCCAAATCTGGCTCCTCCATATCCCTTCCTGTAAATGTAAACTCACCATAGTCCCAGAGGGCATCGGGCTGTTCTCTCATTAGAGAGGAAAAGCTAGGCAAACGTGAGGACTGCAGGTTCTGGAGATCAGAGTCTAGATTAGAGTGATGAAGGGCTTTTGCCTGAAATGTCGATTTTCCTGCTCCTCGGATGCTGCCTGACCTTCTGTGCTTTTCCAGCACCACTCTAATCTACACTCATTAGAGAGAGATGTGTGGTGGTGGTTTCACCGGACTGTAATAGTAACATCACTGGGATCTAATTTTCAATCTCCAAGACTGTGAGAATCCCTGTCCAAACCTCTCCAACTCTTTCCCCCCCCCCCTTAAGTTGCTCCTTAACACATGTGTGTTGGAACACCACCTGTCCAAATAACTCCGAATATGGTTTGATGTCTGATTCTCATGCAGTTCATTGAACATTTTCCAATGGTAAAGCTGTGATGTGAATCCAGGATTCTGTATGATTCTTTGATTCTAGAGTCAGAAAGCTGATGCAGTAAGGCAGTTTCAGAGTGAATACTGTTTGTATTACAGCTCAGCCTGATTCCTGTACCTATGCCAGCATCGTGTTTGACAGCAACAGAAAAGGTAACCAGCTACATACTTTTTGCCCACATAGTGGTATTTCTAAACATTTAAAATACATCCTCCTCACTAACAGACTATTCTCTTTCATTTCAAGGTGGCAAGACTCTCCGGGTTGCTGATTCAGAAGAGAGTGAGTCAGGTTTGTCCTTTCAGAATCCTAATTCTAATCCTTTCTCATTTCCCAATCCCTGAAGCCCATTCTCCAATGTGTGGGACAGTGCTAGTTGGGCCTGGATGATCCATTTCCTTGTTATTTGAGACCCCAACGTTGGGTGGCGCCATTATGGAGATTTTATCACATGACCTTAAAGTCCCATTCCCTCACCATGATGCTGTTGTCATTGGCCCATCGGTCTGTTCATCTTTATTAGGGTGTTCCTTTACTCCACCAATCAGAAAGCAAACAGTCTCTCCATTATCCCATTGGATGATACTTGACTGTCTCTCAAAAAGCTTGTCTCTCCCAATGTATTTGTGAGCGTCATAAAGTGAATGAGGGGGAAAATGAACAACTGATGGAGTAAATATTTCCCTTTCCTGTAACTACTCTGATAGTGATGGGACTGATATTTGGGTAAATATGCCCCTTTCCTGTATTTCCCTTCAAACTGAATTGATAATGATCATCAGCTCTGATTTCTGTCTCTTTCTAGCGGATGTAACCTATGCAGCTGTGGTGAAGACTCATTAGGAGCGAATAAGAACTGAACCTGTGTAACTGAGGTTGGATTGTTTCTCAGATCAAATTCAAGGAACATCATGGAACTTACCAGCTCAGAAACTTGGCATTATTATTCTTCAAAAGTGTTTTTTAAATTTTTTTTAAAACTTACGCCTTTTTATCTTAGTGTATTTTTAATTGTGGACTGAAACGCATCAGAATTGTTGAAAACCAAGGATTGTTTAAGGGATACTGCACTCTTTGAAAGCAAGTAACCTGACACTCATTGTAAGTATTGTTTACACAGCTGCTGGGTCAGACAGCAGCAGAAGAAGGTGCAGACGAGCTGGAGACATGCCCATGTACCAATGGTGATTCAGCCAGAAACAAGTATCTGATTGGTCTTTGTACTAAAGACCAGTATCAATGACAAAGACCATCTTGCTGCCAATGACGATGTGATTGGTTCCCAGGTAATTGAACAGTTTGTGGATATGAACATGACAGGGAGAAGCCATCCGACCTCCACCATCTGAGGACCTGTTCATCATCAGCTCTGTTCCTGGCAGGAAAAGCTACTTTAAATCTGAGGATAACCAGCTGATTGTCTTTTCCTTCAGCAGCTGCAGAAAGTTCTGACCTTTAATGAGTAAGTCAGACCTTTTATAAACCACAGACTGTATCTCTAGTAAACCAGTGACAGCATCTGGAGAAGCAGCATTCTGATCAGCACAAGAATCATCTCAGTGAATCCCACGAACAGGGATCGACAAAACTGTTTTCTGTGTGTTCCTTCCACTCAAAGATTGATGTTTAGATTCTCTGTGTGTGTGTCTGTGTGTGCACGCGCACGACTGTGTGTGTCTGTATGTGCGTGTGTGTGTCTGTGTGTGTCTGTGTGTGTGTGTGTGAGTGTGTGTGTGTGAGTGTGTGTGTCTGTGTGTGTGTGTGAGTGTGTGTGTGTGTGAGTGTGTGTGTGTGTGTGTGTGTGTGTGTGTGTGTGTCTGTGTGTGTGTGTCTGTGTGTGTGTGTCTGTGTGTGTGTATGTGTGTGTGTGTACAATATGTGCTTGCTTTTATGGGGACTTGGTTCATGAGCATCTTAGAGTTTTAACTAATGGCATTATAGCTCAATGGTCCATCATTTTTCTGTGGAATTAGGTCTATTTATGTGTGATAAATAGTAATCCTTGTGAAGTCCAGAAACCTAGTGTGTGCTTTCTGTCATCTTTAGTCTAAAACTCAGGAGAAACTAACTTTTGTGACTACACAAGGAATAATGCAACTTGATTTCCAACATGCTACCTCAGTGAGGCATAACAGTATCCATCCAAATGTAATAGACCACACTTGGAATATTGTGTCCAGTTCTGGTCGCCCTACTATAATAAAGATACAGAGGGTTTGGAAAGGGTGCAAAGAAGGTTTACCAGGATGCTGCCTGGACTGGAGTGCTTGCCTTATGAAGAAAGGTTGAAAAAGCTCAGACTTTTCTCTCTGGAGAGAAGGAGGAAGAGAGGAGACCTGATCGGTGAACAAAATAATGAGAGGAATAGACAGAGGCAATAGCCAGAGTCTTTTCCCCAGGGCAGGATTGACTGGTACGAGAAGTCATAGTTTGAAGATATAAAGGAGGAAGCTATAAAGGAGACGTCAGAGGCCGGTCCTTTACGCAGAGAGTTGTGAATGTATGGAATGCATTGCCAGCTGTGGTGGTGGAAGCAGAGTCATTGGGGACTTGCCTTAAAGGGTCAGTTTCAAGTACCCTACCACACAGAGTGCACAGCAGGGGGGTAACCACAGGATGTCTACACTGGTCTAATCTACTTAACTGAACAAAGAATTCTCAAGTGCTTGCCTTAATGGGTCAGTTTAAGTACTTTACGATAAAAACAAACAAACTATCCCAACCACTGAAAGCGGCAATGAATTGATAAGTGCATCCTGGATTGTTTGATGTGATGAAATAGCTCTTGCTTGCGGTCTGTGGTTACCCTGGGGAGAGATCTGTTGTTATCCTTGTTTAATAGCTGAACTGTTTTGACACAATACAATGGATATGCTCAGGATGTATATGATCTAACCCTCCCCCACTTTTTTTAAAACAAAAACAAAACATGGTAATGTGAATCCCAGGTGGAATGTTAGATTGGGTTTTGAGGCCTATTAGGCTCCAACCTTGGTTTCTCGCGGTAGAGGTTAGGACTGTTTAAATGACCTGACCATGATGTGGTTAGGAGAAAAACAAGGTGGTCATGAAGACCAATGTTTCAAAGACGAGTGAATGTGTCGGGGATTTCAAGAGATCAATCATTGAAATATCAACCAAAATGAAGCTGGCCTGACTGACAGAGACCACTTTAAATGTGGGTCATAGAAATGAAGATGAAAGTGAAGGTACCATGAAGAATCTGACTTGGAGATTCATCCAATGAGCAGAAAATTGAAGAATTATAACTTGGTTAAATTCCTCAGCGTGCAGAGGAATAAAGCTGGAAGAGGTGTGAGCTGCATGAGAGTTTTGATCACCAGAAACAGTTGCACCTTCCCTTGAGTGGCTGTCAGGAGCTGTTTCATCACTTGGATCACTGAATCAGTGCATTTGTCAAAGAGACACCAAACAGAGAGTCTGAATCCTCTGTCTCTGGGGTGTCTGTATCAAATCCTCTCTGTTCTCCTATTGGTGTGCTCTCTGTCCCCCTATTGGAGAAATGTGGAATTGCCACCTGGGAGTTTGCGTCAGTTTTGTTTCGTCTGGAATTCTCTCGGTTCCCAGACATGGGCCGTGCCATCCCCCCTATTGGAGACATCTGGAATTACTGTCTGGGAGTCTGAGCTCGTCTGGTCTGGGTTTCCCTGTTGATTTTACTGTCACTCCCCCTTTTGGAGTCATCAGGAACTGCTGCCTGACAGTCTGAGTGAGTCTCATGTCCATGGTGCAGGGATACCGTTAAGTGTCTGAGTTATACAGAGTCAGGAATGTTCAGTTTGCTGATCTGTCAGGGGGGTTCTCGGGAATCTTTGACATGTCCGTGTTGTCACTGAGTAGTATGTGATGCCAATCTGATGGACACTCTCCTATTGGGTCATTTAAACTGGTCAGGGGTCCCTTGGATGTGGAATCTGCTGCCGGTGACAGTGATGGAAGTATATCATTTCCATCAGGGGTGGGTGCCCTGAGGATGTGTTATGGGGTGTCCTTGGTCTTGTTATTTGGTCTAAAACTGTGTCATCTGCCTTCCATATACTAAGGTGGTGAGAGTGGCTGTGTTGTGTGCCAAAGGCTTTTAACTGGTTTCTGTGGTACCAGCCAGTTTTACCGATGGCTAGTAGAATCTTATAGACTGAGGGGCTAGCTTAATCCCCCACCATAAGTGGACTGGAATATTTAGGGGAAAGGAAGGAACTTGGCTCATAGACCTGGAGCATTACTTGCTATCCTGGGGGTACTCGACACGGTTAGCTTTGCGATTGAAGTAAGCCTTACTTAGTTTCTTTCTCGTCCAAAACTGGACAGCTACTGCCAGCTAAGTGCCTTTGACTTTGTGGGGGAGGTGCTGTCCGGCTTTTTGTGGGGGAGGGCAGTGAGGGCAGGCTCTGATAGGTCAAGTCCGAACAGGTAGACAACCCCTTTCATGGGTCGGCCTGTCATTCATTGTTGGGGGGGGTGGTGGTATCTCCTCACCATGAGGACAAATGGAAGCACTGTCTCCCAGGTTTTGTTATTCTGTTGCACTGTTTTCCTCATCATCCCTTTCAGTCTGTGGTTCATTCTGTCTGTGAACCCACTGGATTGGGGCTGGTAAGTGATGTGGAATTCCTGTTTGATACCAAACATGGTCATCACATTTTGCATTACTCAGCTGGTGAAATGGGGTTCCCTGATCTGACTCGATACTGCAGGGTAAACCCCATCTCGTGAACCCCTGTTGTGTGAGGATCTGGGCTGTTGTTCTCACTGTGTTTGTCCCAATGGGAAATGCATCGATCCATTTTGTAAAAGTGTCTATGATGTCATGGATGGAGGTGTATCTGTTTTCACATGGAGGCAGGGCACCTATAGAGTCAACTTGGAGGTTTGTCCAGGGCCCTTCCACTGGACGTGTGTGCCAACACAGTTCTTCAAGTGTTCTGTCACAGCCTCTATTCCCTGGTGCCCATGCCCTTCATGGAATTGGTAAATAATGTGGTTCCTGTCCTGAGTCAGGACTACATAGAATCCTGCCTTTTGGACTAACCCATCACATACTTGCAGGGAATCTTTCCACCAAGCTTAGGCATCTGGATAAATCCCTGCCACAATCTGTTTTAACGGGTCATCACGATGCTGCTCTTGTCTAAGGTCTTCTACGTTAGTCTGATTTACAGTGACTGCATTGGCCTGCTCACCAATGGGTAACTACCACAATGTTCCAACATGAGCAACATTTTTTGGAGAATTCACCTGCTCTGTAGTTACCTTCTGGGGATGTCTTGTGGTGGTGTTTAACTTTAATTATACTGTATTGCCTTCCACGGGCAGACTGCAGTCCGTACTGAAATAAAGGGGGCTGGTGGTAGTCATTTCCCATTGGCAGAAATTAACCCTTTGCTTCCCAGAGTGGTAAGAATTCAGTGAGGCTGTTGCATACACAGTCCAAACAGTAAACCAATCAAACCCATTCCCCTTCCCAATATACACCCAACCTACACATCCCTGACCACTATGGGCAATGTTGCATGGCTAATTCAGCGAACCTGCACATCTTTGGATTGCAGGAGGAAGCCGGAGCAAACCCAGGCAAACACGGGGAAAATGTGTCAACTCCACACAGACAAAGTTTGGGAGAAGGTTTGTAGCTCGGGTGCTCGTTGTTGTGATTCTGTTCGCCGAGCTGGGAATTTGTCTTGCAAACGTTTCGTCCCTTGTCTCGGTGACATCCTCAGTGCTTGGGGGCCTCCTGTGAAGCGCTTCTGTGCTGTTTTCTCCGGCATTTATAGTGGCCT
This sequence comes from Chiloscyllium punctatum, assembly GCF_047496795.1. NCBI lineage: Eukaryota > Metazoa > Chordata > Chondrichthyes > Orectolobiformes > Hemiscylliidae > Chiloscyllium > Chiloscyllium punctatum. The sequence goes on along the minus strand of NC_092740.1, from coordinate 11,643,121 downwards.
GTCTCTGCCGCTTCTGGTTGTCAGTTTGAGCTGTCCGCTGTAGTGGCTGGTATATTGGGTCCAGATTGATGTGTTTGTTGATAGAGTCTGTGGATGAGTGCCATGCCTCTAGGAATTCCCTGGCTGTTCTCTGTTTGGCTTGCCCTATAACGGTAGTGTTGTCCCAGTCGAATTCATGTTGCTTGTCGTCTGTGTGTGTGGCTACTAAGGATAGCTGGTCGTGTCGTTTCGTGCCTAGTTGGTGTTCGTGTATACAGATCGTTAACTGTCTTCCTGTTTGTCCGATGTAGTGTTTTGTGCAGTCCTTGCATGGGATTTTGTACATTACATTAGTTTTGCTCATGTCGGGTATCGGGTCCTTCGTTCTGGTGAGTTGTTGTCTGAGCGTGGCTGTTGGTTTGTGTGTTGTTATGAGTCCTAGTGGTCGCAGTAGTCTGGCTGTCAGTTCAGAAATGCTCCTGATGTATGGTAGTGTGGCTAGTCCTTTGGGTTGCGGCATGTCCTCGTTCCGTTGTCTCTCCCTTAGGCATCTGTTGATGAAATTGCGAGGGTATCCATTTTTGGCGAATACCTTGTATAGGTGTTCCTCTTCCTCTTTTTGCAGTTCTGGTGTGCTGCAGTGTGTTGTGGCCCTTTTGAATAGTGTCCTGATGCAACTTTGTTTGTGTGTGTTGGGGTGGACACTTGATATGATCTGCAGCTGCCTGCTTCTTCACTTGGAGTTGGGGGCCACGTGTCGTGTGTTCAAGTTTTCAGATGAGACAAAGATGTGTGGCAGAGCAAAGTGTGCAGAGGACTGTGAAACTTTGCAGAGATACTTAAGTGAGTGGGCAAAGGTCTGGCAGGTGGAATACAATGTTAATAAATGTGAATTCATCCTGTTTTGGGAAGAGTTATGGTAAAAAGGAATATTATTTGAATGTTGAGAAGTTGCAGCATACTGCTATGCAGAGGGACCTGGGAGTCCTTGTACATGAATCACAGAAGGTTAGTCTGCAGGTAAAACAGATAATTAGCAAGGCAAATGGAATTTTGTCCTTCATTGCTAAAGGGATTGAGATTAAAAGCAAGGAGGTAATGTTACAGCTGTACAAGGTGCTGGTGAGGCCATACTTGGAGTACTGCGTGCGTTTTGGTCTCCTTACTTGAGGAAGGATGCACTGGCACTAGAGGGGGTACAGAGGAGGTTCACTGAGTTGATTCTGGAGTTGAGGGTGTTGGTTTATGAGGAGAGACTGAGTAGACTGGGATTATATTCATTAGAATTTAGACGAACAAGGAGGGATTTTATAGAAACATATAAAAAATTATGAAGGAAATAGATCTGATAGAAATAGAGAGGATGTTTCCACTGGTGGGTGAAACTAGGACAAGAGGGCAGAGCCTCAAGATTAGGGGGAGCAGATTTAGGACCGAATTGAGAAGGAACATCTTCACCCAGAGGGCTGTGAATCTGTGGGAACCTCCTGCTCAGTGAAGTGGTTGACATGAATTCATCAATACTTTGAAAGTGAAGAGATTTTTTTGGAACAATAAAGGAATTAAGGGTCACAGTGAGAGGGTGGGTAAGTGGAGCTGAGGCCATGAATAGATCAGCCATGATCTTATTGAAAGGTGGAGCAGGCCCGAGGGGCCAGATAGCCTACTCCTGCTCCTAGTTCTTACGTTCTTGTGTCTGCCTGGTCTCATACTTTAACTGCAGCTTGTAAATCCAGACATTTGCTCTTCCATTGGTTTACTTCTTTCTCCAACACTGCGTGCTGAGTATCCTATATCCTCGCTCACACTGGGGCTGAAATTGCTCCACGTGCAGCGTCCTCTAGCTCCTTACAGACAATTTTTAACTCCTGCTCTGTCCCTAATAACTGCCCTAAGCAGCACATGATCACTGTGATCTACTAAGTCTGGAAACCTGATTCCCTTGAGCTTTTCTAAGACCATCCCAGTACTTCTGCCCGAGGAATCCTGGTTCCATCTTAACAATACATCATTCTGCCCAAATCGGCTGCTTTTTGTCATTGACGTACTGTCTCAGTTTTGTTTCCCATACGGGACAATCCTCTGCTCTGGTCCCTTTCTTTGCCATTTCAATTAAACAGAAAGAGTATCGGGGGTGGAATGGACTGAGGGTACCGCTGTTGTAACTTTCTTGGTCCTAATACCACTGGGTCTCTCCCGACTTTTCGGTGTTTTACCTGACCGACCACAAACACACACAGAAACAGTTGTTTGCTGGACTAGAAGTAAAAACCTGTTGTCTTTAACTTTTCAAGAACAGTTCAGTTTTGACCTTTTGATTCGGATTGATTCACTTGGGACTCCTGACCTTTGTGTGGGACAGCTGTCCTCTTAACAACTGGCTCAGGCAAAATCGCACGGAGTGTCAGGTTGGACAGGATTCGATTTCAGAGCAACAAAGGCACAACATATCGAAGTCCCGCCTGGGGTGCCAATTTGTTATACCTGCCACACAGTGTGTTTAAAATCTTATATTCAGCAAAAGAACTGGAAGTTAACCCTACGAGACAAAAATATTTGATTGTTGAACTCAATCAATATTAGAACAATAAAGTTTACCATAAACTAACAAAAAATCCACAACAAACTATCTTATGTTGGAGCTTAACCTGGTGTGACCTTATCCCATCCCACTGGAACGGTGCTCCACACGGTGATGTCTTCTTCTTCTTCCGATGGCCTTGGAGGTGTCTTCTCTTTCAGTGGTTATTCTCGGGTTACCGCTCTGAGTGGGGTTTTGCGATGATTCTAATCCTTCAGAGCCATCCCGCCCTTTTGGGAGGGTCTTGACGATCTGCCAATGGATTGACCAGGTTTGATTGCCCTGATCAATCAGACCCAACCAGGTGTTGGCACATTGATGCCAGGGTGGCCCTTAGGTGTCCATTATGGTCGGTGCTGGGTGCATGTAGCCTCCTCCAAATAAGGGTACTAGGCACCTCCATGTCTATTGAATTGTCTATCTCCCAATTGTCCCGAGGGTGGACATTCCATTGTCCCATTCAAGTCCAACTTCAGGTGTGTATTGCAGGGTCTGTAGCTGTCAGGTTTGTTTGTAAACCGTCTGTGAGTAGCTGTAGCCTGTCTGGATCCTGCAGCATGTGGATTAGCACAGTCACTTTAGTCAAGGCTGGGTTCGATTTCCCAGCATGCTTTAATCATTGTCCATCTTTTGGAACTCCATGGTAAGTTTGTTATTGCCCATCATAAGTTCATTATTTTGGCTGACCCATCTGACCACAAGATGTTGTGGGCACAAGGGATATCAGACTTTCAGTGGTTTTCCGGTGAGGGGTGAATTAGTTCAGGAATAGCCCTTGGTAAAACTGGGATAGAATTGGATGTGGGGGATGCCACAAGGAGCAGGTTGGTAATTAATGATGTGGAAATGACTGCTGACAGACCGGGATCCCGTTACTGAGTCACCCTTCAGTTCCCTGTGCACAGTACACAGGCTGTGGCCAACCAGCTCAGAGCTTCTGATCTCCGAGGTCAGCCAGGGTTCTCCTGATTGGCCTGGGTTAACAATCCCAATCAAGGACCTGGTGGGCAGTGAGGTCAACCTGGTTCCAATCACTACAGATGTGGGGACTGGAGGTCAGCAAGTTGATACTGAAACATTTCTTTGGAGTTGTGGTTCTGAAACAACTAACAAAAATAAAGAACCAAACCATAACTTGGGGATTGTCACAAAGTTCAGAGCAAATTTAAACTTAAATTAAAAATGTCATTGTGGGCCAAGATGGTGCCCTCCAGCCCATCTCATACTCACTAATCACATTCAGCATTTAGCACAGACACAGGAAGCTTCTTACAGTTGTCTGTCATCCCCAGTTGAGTCAGGGAGACAGCCTTTCTCAGGGGCCCCTGGTACACTCAGCCGAGTGCAGCCTCCGATCTGTCCTGGCCCTGCTCGGGGCAGTCAGAGTCAGGATGGTCTCCATATAAGGGATGAGGAACCGAATAATCAGCAGCACACTCTCTGTCTTGACCCTTTCTGCTCTATCCCAGGCTGTTTTCCTCCTGGAATGACAGAGGTATGTGAAAATACTCCAAAAAACTTGGTGCAGCTTGGACCGAGCCAAAGAAACACAAGAGACAGCCCCCAAGCTTTGGAGCATTGAGAAGGCAATTGTGGGGCCTGTAGAAATAACATGCAAACCACACCCTGGCTTCAGCAGCCACAACAAATATTGCAAATCTCCCTCATTCTGTTCAGTTCTATATTTGGTTCTAAATGGATCAGAAATAAATATACTAATGACACAGGCAGGGAGTGTTTCATTCTGTTAATTGATTCTGTTCATGGTGGATGACATAGTTTAGCCAAGCATCAGGTCTTTGCGACCTTGTTCGGATAATCTGAAATTCGGATAATTGAATGCCGGATAATTGAGGTTCCTCTGTGTGTGTCTGTCAGCAGTGTCAATACAACCCAGACTCTCTGTGCATCTTTTTACACCTGGGAGTGGTGATGAACTCACCAGAGATCTCTGGTCCTGGGTCAGTACTTAGCTCCACCAGGTGTGTTCAGTTCAGAAGGTCCAGGACAGCAGCCAGCATCTGTGTCTCCAGTCCGTCTCTCTTCAGCAATAAAGAGGGATCCATATTATCCTTTGTCTGATCCAGGGGTGCTCCTGTCCTGGGAGTGTTTGACAGGGACAATGTCTCATGGAATCATAGTATCCCTATAGTGTGGAAGCACAGCATTCGGCCTATCAAGTCGACACTGACCTTCTGAAAGACATCACACCTGTATCCAACCCCCTCCCTTATCCCTGCATTTCCCATGGTGAATACACCTCACCTGCACACCTTTGGACTGTAGGAGAAAATGAAAGCACCCAGAGGAAACCCACGCTGACACAGGGAGAATGTCTCTGCAGGGTTTGTACAGTTGCCAAAGAGTGGAATTGAATCAGGTCCCTGGTGCTGTGAAGCAGCAGTGCTAACCACTGAGCCACCGTGCTGGCAGTAATGTGCAGAGGAGCTTTACTGTGTATTTAACCCAGTGCTTCCCCAGTTCTCAGAGCATTTGATGTTGGGACTGAGGATTTTGAGAAATTTATTGGAAACTGGTACAATATTTCCTTTTCTGGAGTGGCTATGGTTGGTGCCTCACTTTCAAAACAGTCTTTTCACTCTCTCAGCTGCTACTGACTGTACACAGACTTCCCTTTCTGGTTCCTTTCATGTAAGATTGATCAACATTCCTTTGGCAGTGCACAGGAAGTCAAGTACCTTCTGTAGTTTTTTGTGAAAGGACAAGAGGAAGCGAGTGAGAAGGGTGAAATGCTGCAGTATTGATGATGTGTGTCTTTCTGCAGTTCTCCTGGCATTCTCGATACAGGGAAACATTAAGTATTTTCTAACACTGACCTTTCTAATCTATTTTGTTAATCATGGATTTGCTTCCTCCTTGATGACCCGTCTGCTGCCTGGTATTTATTTCCCAAAGCTGTTGCTGTTCACCACAATGAGCCTTTTCCTTCCCCTTGGTTTCTTCATCAGGGAGAAATAACTTCCTTTTTAAAAAAAATGAAGGCAGGATAACGTCGCTTACCTGAAGCTGCCAAAACATTCCCATCAGAGCTCCGTGTGGGACAGAGCCCACAGAAACTCATGTGACTTTCCAGAGAGTGAGGGGAGATACAGAACACTGCAGGCACACCCAGGTTTCAGAGGGATACTGGGACAGAACTGACTGAGAAGTGACAATAATAAAGGCAAACCTTCCATCTGCCTTTTGAACCACTTTATCCCCCTGTGCTGCTAACTTAAGTGACCAGTACATATGGACCAATGTCCCTTTCATCCTCTGTGCTTTTCAAGGTGCTGTTGTTCACCATGTCGTCCCTTGCCTTGTTTGTCCTGCCCAAGTGCATCATCTCATATATATCCACATTGAATTCCATTTGTAACTGCTCAATCTCTCAGACCAGCTCATCTATATCCTCTTACCATCTCAGACTCTTATATTCAGCTCTATCAAGATGAATGCTGATGTTGCATTTGCCTTCCTAACTGCCAAGTGTACCTGCATGCTGCCCTTAAGTGAATCCTGAACTCGGACTCCAAAATCTACAACTCTTTTCTTCCAAACAAAGTACAAAACCCTTCACATTTCCCCATTATCATCCATCTGTCACTTCTTTGCCCACTCTTGTATCCTGTCCAAGTCCTTCTGCAACCTCCCAAATAGACCATATCCACTGGCTGTCCTTAGTCTAACTTACTTGTTACCATCTCGAAGAATTCTAACAGATTTGCCAGATATGACCTCACCTTAACAAAGTCATGTTGACCCAGGTGAATTTCATCATGTATTTCCAAGTGCTCTGTAATCTTATTCTTGATAATATAGAAACTAAAATCTCACAAATGACTGAGGTCAGGTGAACCAGCCGACACTTTCTTGTCTTCTGCCTCCCTCTCCTTAACAAAACCGTGCTGTCTGTTTAACTATACCTCTCCAGTAGCCAGAGAAGAAGTGAAATGTTTTGCAAACATCCTGACTATTTCCTCTTTCGCCTCACACATAAACCTGGGACATATTTAATCCAGCCTTGGATATTTAGTTTTTATCCTGCCAGACCACTCTGAACATTCAGGATAAAGCATCAACAATTAGTTTTGCTTTCCCAACAATATGTACAACTTTTAGACAGCTGCAGATCTAAGCTCCACCTGCACAACCTTGGAGTCTTAGTTTTAATTTTTTTTGTTCAAAAGTAAGCAGATTATGATTAGGAAAAAACACACAGTCTCAGTGTTTCCATGTCAAACATAATCTTCAACGTGTTGAAGAACTGATCACAATGCTTCCTTTTCTGTCGTCAAGCAGCATTTCTGATGTTGGTTCCACGTTTTGAAAGATAGGCCACAGGCCTCTCCATTCCAGCCTCATCGTCCTGTAAGAGAGCTGCTCTAATCCCCAAATCACTAACATCTCCTGCGAATTGAAATGGTCCATTACACTTCAACGCACTTAATACAGATTCAGTTGTTAAAATTACTTTTTGTTTTTCAAAGGCTGCCTGGCATCATTCCGTTGACCATTCCATCTTTATTCATTTTTGTAACAAATTATTCAAGTGAAATAACTCCCCAGAGGCTGGTATCCATCATGAAGTCCCCCGTTATTTACATGTGGACAATCCATGATACTGATCCAGCTCCCTCAGAGCCAGCTCTCAGAGTGAACAGAACCTCTGACATTCCTGTTTTTTCAGTCAGCCAGGTCTCCTTGATTGGCCCAGATTAACAGCCCCAGTCGGGGAACGGATATTCTATAAGGTGCACCTGGCTGACCTCGTTACAATCACTCCATCCTTCCCCGCCTGAATCCGAGGACAGAAGCCAGTTCTTTTCTTCGTAGATCCTTCTGGAATGTTTGAGCACTGGGTCAGGTCCCTCCAACTCTGCCCCCGATATGGGCGGTGTGGAACACCCAGCCGCTCACCTCTTGTGCCTGGATTGTCTTGGAAGAAATTCCTTCTCCTCTCCAGGCATCAAAGGCACTGAGGCAGCGACATCCGCTGTGTCCAATTCAGATTCCGAAGGATCTTCAAAGCAAGATTCCCTACAGTGTGGAAACAGGCCCTTCGGCCCAACCAATCCACACCGACCTTCCGAAGAGTAACCCACCCAGACACATTTCCCTCTGACTAATGCACCTAACACTATGGACAATTTAGCATGGCCAATTCATCTGACTTGCACATCTTTGGGCTGTGGGAGGAAACAGGAGCACCCGGACGAAACCCACGCAGACAGGGGGAGAATGTGCAAACTCCACACAGACAGTCACCCGAGGCTGGAATCGAACCTGTGACTCTGGTGCTGTGAGGCAGTAGTGCTAACCACTGAGCCACCGTGCCGCCCCATGCTTGATAGACAGGCAGAATGCACGGGTTCCTGAATAATTAGAAACACTGCCAAGGAGCCGGGCATGGATTGTTTCTGCACTGTTTGTGAGTTTGCAGCTTTCATATGGTCCATGTCCTTGTTCAGGACCATTGGACTGACCAGAACTTTATACATCACAGGATCTGACCTCGTGTTGACCATGTAGCTTACCCATGCAGAGCCATTCCTGTGGTTCCTCGACCAAACTTCATCCCCTGAAGAAGGTCAGAAGTCAGATGACACCAGGGCACAATTGCTTGATCTCACTTTATCTTCCAATGGGTGTGACCTGGTCTTGTTGACTCTGGAGCCCAAGTAGGTCCCTTGGGGTTCCTGGAATTCATATTTTTCCCTTCTAAGGTGCATGGTCACCTGGGCGAAACATCTAAGGACTGTGTCCAAGTTATTTAAGTGCTCCTTGTTCATCTTCCCTGGTATTTGCATGTCATCGAGATAAATGCCACAATGTGGTGAGAACTTGTAACATGTTCTCCATTGTCCATTGAGAAACTACCCAGACTAATGTTACTCCAAATGGCAGTATCGTGAACTGGTACTAACCTTTATGGGTATTAATTGTAGAATATTTCTGGGAATCCTCATCTAACTGCAATTACAAATACACACGGGTCATGTTCAGCTTCATGAAGGACAGTGCCCCCTTCCAGCTTTGTGAATATATCTCACTGTGAGGGATTGGGTATTTATCCAGCTGTGAAAAGCTGTTTACCATTTGTTTAAAATACCCACAAATGGCAAACTGACCAAAGGGGTTCACAATTGGTATGACCGGGGCTGCCTATTCTGTAAACTGCACTGGTCTGATGCTTCCTTGCTTTCCAGCCATCTGATTTCTGCCTCCAATTTGAGGCAAATGGCACAGGCTGGGCCTTGCAGCCTTCTGGAATTACTTCCAGGTCAACATGCACAGTGGCCTTGTCTCCCCTGATAGTCCCGAGAGCTTCCTGAAAAATGTCAGGTGTTTCATTCGGACTCAGGCAGCCATTTTCCAATTGGAGAATATTGAGCCAATCTCGGTGAATCTTTCTCAACCAATTTTAGCCCCATTAAGCTTGCTGCATACTATAGTCAGTGGCAAATGAACCAACTGGTTCTCATAAGCGGCCCTTAATCTGTAAAGGTTACCCAGTGTAACTTGTTAGTCTCGGTGAGGTATTGCACAAACTTACGGGTTGGAGTCCAGAGTGAATAATGTTAAACAGTGGTTCTGTCATCACTGAAACACCCACACCAGTATCGGGCTCCATTAGAAGCGGGGGACCATTTAACCAGATGTTTATTTTGATTGGTTCTGATTTGGATGTTGCCAATAAACGTAACTGTTCCAAACCAGATGTAGGTGGATTTTCCCAAGGTGTGCACTCTCCTGGACTATGAGCTCTCTTACCCAGTTTAGTTCCAGTGGGACTCTTTTTCTGTTTCGAGTCGAATACTGGCAGCAACTATAGTGGCCTGTTGGCCCGGATCCTGAAGACAATTTTAATTGTTTGGCTGAGGCCTGGCTTTGTTCTGGGGTTTTACTGTGGGCTGATCTCGAGTCCCTCTGTTCAGGATATGCCCTGAGTGAGGCTATGCAATTGCCTTCACTCAAGTAGTGTTCCCTAAGCTCAATCGGCCTGGTGCGGGGGATCATTTCCATCAGGACGCCTTGCAACACGCTTGCCCAACTTGACACATTTTCCATGATAAAGCCAGTTGTTGTGCACTTTGAACTCCAGTCGGGCTTTTGCATGGTTACATCATTAATCCCAAATACCAAATGGTCTCTTAACACCTCCTTAAGGGTTAAACCAAAGTTACATGCCACTTTCAGTTGTCTTAGCCCAGTAAAAAATCCTGATATGGATTCCCCGGGTTCTTGAATTGCCAAACCAGGAGCATTTCAGAATTAGAAGAGATTTGGGATCATAATTTCTCTTAACTAAATCCACAAACTCTTGAAAGGTTTTTGTATCTGATGCCTCAGGGAAAGTTACTCTCCTCAGAACAAAACAAACTGTGGCTCCACAAGCTGTCAGGAGAACTATTGATTGCTTTTCAACCACCCCGAAAGAATTTGGCCAGAATCAATAACACATTTTTTCCACATCCTGGGGCCTACTCTTTGACAGTAGGATAAAATGAGTCAATCTTCAGAAATAACAGGATGATGTCAGAAATGTTTACCCCAACTCAAAGATAACTGTGACAAGCGATGTTTTTTTTCAGGAGCATACTTCTCTCTCAACACCACTGAAATAACTCCACAGAGACTGGAATCCCTCACCAAGTCACCCTTTGTGGAAAGTCCTTCACACTGATCCTCTCTCAGAGCCAACTTTCAGAATGAACAGGATATTTGACTCTCCTGTTTATATCTGTCAACCAGGGCTCCTTGATTAGACCAGATTAACAGCCCCAATCAGGGAACTCATATTTTATGAGGTCCACCAGGCTGACCTCCTTCCAATCAATACATCAAGGGTGCGTCTATTGTCCTAAACTTAAATCGAAATTTTGAAAAAATCCACACGTGCCCAAATGCCTCATTTTCTCTCATTTTGTGTGAAAGTCAATGAAAGCTTTTGTTTTTCCTGTTCTGTGTGACACCTGTCCTTGTCCCACACACATCCCACAACATCATCTTGGCTTTCGCAAATTCACTTGTTCCCGGATTTAACACCAACCCCGCTGACTGGAGCTGTGGAATATTTGTAAAATGGTGTAATTTTCCACGTTGTACTATGTATTACAACATCATCCAAGTAAACAACAATTGATGCTTTTCCTACAATCAGGATGTGGGTCAGCTTTTATTGCTTATTCCTTGAGAAGATTGTGCTGGATATCCAGCTGTGTGGAGGGTGTATTTAATAATGGTTTTCTGGATCACTCAGGGAACATGAAGAAATGGAAACATTCACATTTATATCATGTTAATGAGGTTGATCCTCAATCCCTCTGACCTAGAAAGGCAGTAATTAAAATCACTGAGTCTTATTTTGCAGATTCTAAATTGTTCCAGACAATTTGTAAACTTCCAATTTAAGTTTAAAAAAACATTTATTCCTTTCAGTCTCTTTCTTCTGTTTTCATTTCTCAACAAACAGCAATATGCAAACAACCAGTTATTAGTTTTATTGACAAAAGGGTAACTAGGGAGAGAACAGGGCCCCTCAAAGATCAGCAAGGCGGCCTTTGTGTGGAGCCGCAGAAAAAAGGGGAGATACTAATTGAGTATTTTGCAGCAGTATTTACTGTGAAAAAGGACATGGAAGATATAGAATGTAGGGAAATAGATGGTGACACCTTGCAAAATGTCCAGATTACAGAGGAGGAAGTGCTGGATGTCTTGAAAATGCATAAAGGTGGATAACTCCCCAGGACCTGATCAGGTGTACTCAAGAACTCTGTGGGAAGCTAGAGAAGTGATTGCTGGGCCTCTTGCTGAGATATTTGCATCATTGATAGTCACAGGTGAGGGGCCGGAAGACTGGAGATTGGCAAACATGGTGCCACTGTTTCCGAAGGGCGGTAAAGACAATCCAGGGAACTATAGACCAGTGAGGTTGACCTCAGTGGTGGGCACTTTCTTGGAAGGAATCCTGAGGGACAGGATGTCCATGTATTTGGAAAGGCAAAGACTGATTCGGGATAGTTAACATGGTTTTGTGCGTGGGAAATCATGTCTCACAAACTTGATTGAGCTTTTTGAATAAGTAACAAAGAGGATTGATGAGGGCAGAGCAGTAGATGTGATCTATATGGACTTCAGTAAGGCGTTCGACAAGGTTCCCCATGGGAGACTGGTGAGCAAGGTTAGATCTCAAGGAAGACAGGGAGAGATACTCAATTGGATATAGAACTGGCTCAAAGGTAGAAGACAGAGGGTGGTGATGGAAGGTTGTTTTTCAGACTGGAGGCCTGTGACAGGTGGAGTGTCATAAGGATCGGTGCTGGGTCCTCTACTTTTTGTCATTTACATAAATGATTTGGATGTGAGCATAAGAGGTACAGTTAGTAAGTTTGCAGATGACTCCAAAATTGGGGGTGTAGTGGACAGCGAAGAAGGTGACCTCAGATTACAACAGGATCTGGACCAAATGGGCCAATGGGCTGAGAAGTGGCAGATGGAGTTTAATTCAAATAAATGCGAGGTGCTGCATTTTGGAAAAGCAGGAGTTATACACTGAATGGTAAGGTCCTGGGGAGTGTTGCTGAACAAAAAGACCTTAGAGTCCAGGTTCACAGCTCTTTGAAAGTGGAGTCAGAGGTAGATAGGATAGTGAAGAAGGTGTTTGGTATGCTTTCATTTACTGGGCAGATCATTGAGTATTGGAGTTGGGAGGTCATGTTGCAGCTGTATAGGACATTGGTGTTACCACTGTTGGAATATAGCGTGCAATTCTGGTTACCTTCCTATCAGAACGATGTTGTGAAACTTGAAAGGGTTCAGAAAAGATTGACAAGGATGTTGCCACGATTGGAAGATTTGAGCTACAGGGACAGACTGAACAGGCTGGGGCTGTTTTCCCTGGAATGTCGGAGGCTGAGGGGTGACCTTACAGAGGTTTACAAAATTATAAGGAGCTTGGATAGGATAAATAGACAAAGTCTTTTCCCTGGGGTCGGGGAGTCCAGAACGAGAGGGCATAGTTTCAGGGTGAGAGGGGAAAGATATAAAAGAGACCTAATGGGAAACTTTTTCACACAGAGGGTGGTACGTGTCTGGAATGAGCTGCCAGAGGAAGTGGTGAAGGCTGGTACAACTGCAACATTTAAGAGGCATTAGGATGGGTATATGAATAGGAAGTGTTTGGAGGGATATGGTTCGGGTGCTGGCAGGTGGGATTAGAGTGAGTTGGGATATCTAGTCAGCATGGACGGGTTGGACCAAAGGGTCTGTTTCCATGCTGTACATCTCTGTGACTCTATGACATTGATTCATGGATAGACATTGAGCAGGTCACCAGGGAGAACTTTGAATAGTCACCACTGGTTCATGTGGGCCTACCCCTGTTGTCACAGCTAATGCTGCTGAGATTATGAGTGGAATCTTACAGGGGCCTGAATGATGAGCCAAGATCAAATTTGTGGTGGAATCAGATGAGAAGTGCGCTGAGGTCTATCTCAGTATCGGGAGCATCTCGCTGCATCTTTTATGGATTTGCTGAGCAGTGAGGCAGGTCTCTCACTGGGCAGCAGCAAATTAGGAATTAAGGGGCATTATAACTTTTTAAATGTCTTATTACTGCCCGAACCGTACTGACTAACATTCAGCTTCCTGTCTTACCAAACATGCCGAACAAGCTAGAAGGGCTTATTGCCGAAACATCGATTCTCCTGCTCCTTTGATGCTGCCCGACCTGCTGCGCTTTTCTAGCAACACATTTTTCAGCTCTGGTCTCCAGCATCTGCAGCCCTCACTTTCTCCATGGTGAATCCTCAGGTAAAATCAGGCTCTCTGCCTGTATTCCTGATGAAGGGCTTTTGCCCGAAACCTCAATTTTACTGCTCCTCGGATGCTGCCTGAACTGCTGTGCTTTTCCAGCACCACTCTAATCTAGACCCTGAATCCTCAACATGGAGGAGGACAGAGCAGGTACCTGGAGACTTCAGCTCACCGCTGGCTGTGAGGAGTCTCCACGCTGCTCAGCACCAAACAGCGTCTCAGGGAATGATCCACAGGAATCATCCACACACACACCCATCATCCACAGACATTGGCATCCCAACATTTACCAACCCCTCTCCATCTTCACAGCAGCTCTCCGATACATTGACGGGTCACTTTGGAAGCACAGATCCATATTGAGGGCAATTAACATTGAAAGGTTACTGCAGGCAGAGGGACAGGCACGCAGCTCCTTGATTGGACCAGGCTCCATCTCGGGCTTTAATCACCAAGCCTTGTTTGCAGATAGACTACGTCCACAAATAATCCATGGTCAGCCACTCGTGGTCCCCATTAGCAGCTGTTTATTCTTCCAGGCTGACCTTTACCATTCCCTTTGTCTGTCCAGCTTTCTCTCTCTCTCTCTCTCTCTCTCTCTCTCACTCTCTCTCTCTCTCTCTGGGTTCTATCTTCAGCTGTCATTTACTCCTTCTCCTTCCCTCCAGCCCTTCTTTGACAGACATACCAACCTTTTCCCAGCTGTAATCAGTTCTGAACAATGATCACTGGCCCTGAAACATTAACTCTGCTTTCTCTCCACAGATGCTGCACCCTTCAGTCTAACACCTGCAGCATGTGCCAGCTGCCCACACAAGCAAACACACTGCATGTCTATTCAACTCGATGGCCTTGTCAGAAACTGGGTGGGGGCTGGACCTCAGGCCAGTTAAATGAAGGAGTCACCTGCTCAGGCCAGGCACCATCAGCAAATCTGTCTGCCTGCAGTTCAGGGAGAGGGCGACAGTCAGTGCTGTGGGGCCAGCAGCTTCAGTCAGGAGAACCTCGTGTTGTTAGTCTGGGAGTGGTCAGGGGTCTGACCAGTCATGTTCCAGGGGCTGTCAGTCAAAGTCACTCAGAGATTTGGGATGAATACGGTCCTGGGGACCAGTCCATTGATTATTCAGGAGGCACAGTGGTGGAATCATTGCTGAAAGTGATGGGGGAGTTAAGGCCTGGTGGGGAAAGGCAGAGGGACCTGTGGAGTTTGGGACAAGAATGATGATCGGCGAGGGCATCTCAAGGTGTATGGGGGGAGGGGGATGAATATGGATCAGCACAGGAGGGTATGTCAGGCCAGGGGGTGGGGGAGTGGCTCGTGTTGCCAGTGACCACCATCATGGTCTCCACGTGGGGAATGTAAAGGGGCAGAGTAGACATCACGAAGGTGTAATGTCAGGGCTCGGGGCAGGGAGGACAGTCATTGGTGAAGTTCATTGTGGTGGGGCTTCACGTCCGAAAATGTGTGGACAGGGTCTGTCAGGTAGTGTGAGGTATAAAGGGGACATGGAGGTGTGAGACCGTGTACCTCGTGATCTGGCAGAGCCCAATGCTGACAGTGTCCACCGTGAACTGCATTCCCTGCCAGCACTTACCACTCTCTAAATATGAAATGGAACTGGGAAATGGCTGGGCCAGTGACCCAGGATAGATGGGGATAATGTCACTCTGACAGTAAAAGCCTGGGATCCACCTCTACTGGATGCCAGGACATTGAAGGATCAATTACATGTAGCAGGTGTTTGCAAACTCCAGTTACATTTAATTTGCAGTCATTTCATCATCCATTTGCAAACCATGGAGAGCACAGATGGAGAGGGGTCATCTGCTGGGTCAGAGTAATTGGCACCTTGCCATTGGTGTTGCCAATTGAACACTGGCTCCTCAATGATGCAGATGCTTATTGTCTCAGACTTAGAAAGAGGTGAATGTTGGCCTAAGATGAACCATTATTTGTGCAACACCCAGTGGTGCTGACATCATCTCTCACGTCAGTGTAACAATAGTCTCAGGAAGGGTCACCGTACCCGGAACATTAACCCTGATTTCTCTTCACAGATGCTGTCAGACCTGCTGAGCTTTTCCATCAACTTCCCTTTTTTGTTTCTGATTTACAGCATCCACAGTTCTTTCAGGTTTTATTTAACAATCGTCTGCACTGAATGCGGCGAGGGCACATGGGATCCTGGTCTTTCAGTGGTTCCCTGGTGAGTGGTGAGTTGTTTCAGGAATAGCCCTTGGTAAAATTGGGATAGAATTGGATGTGCGGGATGCCACAGGAACGGGGTAGGTAATGATGAACATTTGGTAAGATGAAGTGAGAAGTCTCATTTGTCCTCACAGCGGGAGTCTCTCCAAAAATCCTGAAGCAACTTGTACACCGACAAAGCAATGCAAGATTCAGCTCAAACAATTAACCACATTGTGTAGGACCAAATCCAGACACAGGCCTGACCTGGGAAAGACAGCAGATTCTATTCCTTGAAGGACATTCATGAACCTATTGGCAATAAATGCTGGCCCAACCCACGTCCCATATCCCATCAACACATAATAAACATTTACTGAACACGTTTTGGAAATCCTGGTATTCTACAGCGATCCCTTTCTCCATGTTGATTGTCACTTCCTTAAAGAACTCGAATAAATTCATAAAACATTATTTGCCTTTCAACAAACCACATTGACTCTGCCTGATTGCATTCTGATTATCTAAATCCTGATCCCACCTCCTTCCTAATGGATCTCAGCATTTTCCCATGGACGGCATAAAGTCTGAACACCCAGATGCTTTCAGCAAATTAACCTTTGTGCTCTTTCTTTATGACAATCCATGAAATCAAATTGATTTAAGTAACAACCCAAGAATGTTGTAAAAATAAAAATCAAATCTCCAAAGGAAGTGTGCTGATTGTCATTAAAATGTCATCCCCTGAATGATGTACTGCAGCTCCTGCAATGCCGAGTGTTCAAAGCTGGCTGGACATATCGATGTGGGTATTGCAATGTCTCTTTCTAGTCATTGTTTTAAAATGATCAATATAATGTCATTGTGGTGGAGATAGTGCCCTCCCACCTGTCACATTTAGCATTTTTCACAGACACAGGAAGCTTCTTAGAGTTGTCAGCCATCCACAGTTGAGTCAGGGAGACAGCCTTTCTCAGGGGCCCCTGGTGCACTCAGCCGAGTGCAGCCTCCGATCTGTCCTGGCCCTGCTCGGGGCAGTCAGAGTCAGGATGGTCTCCATATAAGGGATGAGGAACCGAATAATCAGCAGCACATTCTCCGTCTAGACTCTTTCTGCCCCTTTGCAGGCTGTTTTTCTCCTGGAATGAGAGAGAGCCAGGTAACAATGCTCAAAAAAACTTAGTGCTGCTTGGACTTACCAAAAAGACACAAGATACAGCCCAAAGCGTCAGGGGTCTGAGAAGGAAAGTATAGAAACTAAAGAAATAACATGCAAACCACACACAGGCTTCAGCATCCACAACTGATTTCTTTGTTCTATTAAGACCTGTGCTTGGTTTTAAAGTCAAACCAGACTCACTGAATTTGTATCTTTCTCCACCCGGATTAGTGATTAACTCAGCAGGGATCTGTGACCCTGGCTCACCCCTTATCCCCACAATGTGTGCTCAGGATGGACAGTCCAGGATAGCAGCCTCCATCTGTGTCCCCAGTCACTGTCCCTTCAGCAATACAGGGGGATCTGGGTTACCAGAGAGAAGGAGCGAAACTCTTTATCTGATCTTGTGCTCTTCCTGTCCTGGGATTCTTAGATGGGGACATTTATAAGGGATCTTTATTTTCCATTTCCTTTCAGTTTTGAAAGAGTAGGGATTGTCTCATTCTGTATCAGACCTTGTGATGTTCCTGCCCTGGGAGTGTTTGATGGAGATAATGTCAAGAGTGCTTTCCTTCAGGTTATTTTCAGTTTTAAAAAGTAGAAGGAACATGACTCTGTATCCAACCCTGTGCTGGGTATGTTTAAACAGAATTATAAAACTTTATAATAAAGACACTGAGAGAAAACATTGAGGAAATGCTTGGCATATCTTGTCTCATTCGCTAAAGAGTGTTACCAGGAGGAGGAAGGACAACATTTGAATATTGCAAATTTTATAACAGAATCAACTGTATTTTATTGAAAAAGAAGAATAAAATTTGATAGAGATCGCAAATACAATGAACAATAGAATTCAAGGAGTTCTCAGAGATAAACAAACCTGGGACATGACCAAAAGAGAACAGCTATTAACTTTGGAATACAACATTGAAAAATCCCAAGCCGAGAGAAAACAATGATTGTTAAAAGACAAAGGAAACCCAGGATTATCTATAGGAATGCCCATCATTGATCAGGTATTTTACAGGAGTGGTCCGATGGAGGGGAAAGGGAGGGCACAGCAACTATTTTGGGTATGATCATTGTAGAAACACATTGTATGAAAAGACTGTTTTTGACTGCAAAAATCAGAGTGTGCCATTGATCTCTCTTCCGGCCTGAGCTGCAGGTTCAGGGATCGATTGTGTTCTCATGTTGAAGCCAGATTCGGGGATGATCCTTTGGCCCTCTCCGTGCATTCACCAGTTTCTGATTGAATAAAAGTCAGAATTACAGGTCGGGGTGGACTGGGGGTGCCCGGCACGCGACAGCGTGAGACAAAGAGACACCAAGAGACTCGGGTGGGAGAATGCAAGATAAAGAGAGACCAAGAGTCTTCAGCAAGGGACAATGTGAAAACAAAGAGAGCAAGGGAGACCCTAAGGTATGAAGAAGTAACAAAGAGGATTGATGAGGGCAGAGCGGTAGATGTAATCTATATGGACATCAGTAAGGCGTTCGACAAGGTTCCTCATGGGAGACTGGTTAGCAAGGTTAGATCTCATGGAATACAGGGAAAGATAGACAGTTGGATACAGAACTGGCTCAAAGGTCAAAGACAGAGGGTGGTGGTGGAGGGTTGTTTTTCAGACTGGAGTCCTGTGATCAGTGGAGTGCCACAAGGATCGGTGCTGGGTCCACTACTTTTTGTTATTTACATAAGTGATTTGGATGCGAACATAAGAGGTACAGTTAGTAAGTTTGCAGATGACACCAAAACTGGAGGTGTAGTGGACAGTGAAGAAGGTTACCTCAGATTACAACAGGATCTTGACCAGATGGGCCAATGGTCTGAGAAGTGGCAGATGGAGTTTAATTCAGATAAATGCAAGGTGCTGCATTTTGCGAAAGAAAATCTTAGCAGGACTTATACACTTCATGGTAAGGTCCTAGGGAGTGCTGCTGAACAAAGAGATCTTGGAGTGCAGGTTCATAGCTCCTTGAAAGTGGAATCACAGGTAGATAGGATAGTGAAGGAGCGTTTGATATGCTTTCTTTTATTGATCAGAGTATTGAGTGCAGGGGTTGGGAGGTCATGTTGCGGCTGTACAGGACATTGGTTCGGCCACTGTTGGAATATTGCATGCAATTCTGGTCTCCTTCGTATTTGAAGGATGTTGTGAAACTTGAAAGTGTTCAGAAAAGATTTCTAAGGATGTTGCCAGGATTGAAGGATTTGAGCTATAGGGAGAGGCTGAACAGGCTGGGGCTGTTTTCCCTGGAGCATCAGAGGTTGAGGGTGACCTTATAGAGGTTTACAAAATTATGAGGGACATGGATAGGATAAATAGACAAAGTCTTTTCCCTGGGGTCGGGGAGTCCAGAACTAGAGAGCGTAGGTTTAGGGTGAGAGGGGAAAGATATGAAAGAGATCTAAGGGGCAACTTTTTCACACAGAGGGTGGTATGTGTATGGAATGAGCATCCAGAGGAAGCGGTGGAGGCTGGTACAATTACAACATTTAAGAGGCATTTGGATGAGTGTATGAATAGGACGTGTTTGGAGGGATATGGGCCAGGTGCTGTCAGGTGGGACTAGATTGGGTTGTGATATCTGGTCGGCATGGACGGATTGGACTGAAGGGTCTGTTTCTATGCTGTACATCTCTATGACTCTATGACTCCAAATGGAATCAGACACAGCCCGAGATAGAGTCGAGGACAATGGCAGAACAGAACTGAAAAGATAAACCCAGTGGGTTCCAGACCAGTCTGTGTTTGAGAAAAATAAAACCTTAATTAAAGATATGATAGAGGACAGTTGGAATAGGGAGGGAACTGAATCAGAACAGGAAGCTTGGTGGCTGGGTAAAAGAAAGAGAAAGCGACCAATGAGTTAATCAGCTTTGTGGCTCTGTTTAAGCAGAATACAAAAGAGGAACAGAATTAAGCTGAATCAGCTGCAGTGTTTATAAGTGAAAAAGTGACAGAGGAAGACTGAATTTCTGCATAGGGCTGGTTCACTGAACCTTGGAGAAGGGTTAACTCTTTGCGGTTTGGTTTGAATGCACGAGTGTTGTTTACGAAATGTTGTCTTGTGCAATTTATGTGTTTTTGTTTCTTGGAACTTTAGATCTGGGGATATGTTGAAGTTAGTTTGTATTTTGGAAATGTTGGGTGATTTAGAAGTGTGATATGTGCCATATGTGAGCCAGTCTGGTTAATATAATGTCCATTTAAGAAACTATCAGTGGTTGTGCATGGCAGAAGTCTGCGACAAAATGTTGATTTAAGAAGTTGGTTCGTCAAGCTTGGTAAAAGCTTTTGGAATTGGCTCCGTGCTGTGTTTGGACTTGGGTAAAATTTTCATTCCAGAAATTACCATGTTTGGGATTGCAGTTTCTTGCCAGAATGAACTTCCAAACACTGTTCTAACACATGAGTGAATCTTTAATTCCAGATGATAAGATTTGCTCATTGTAAAGGTACTTTGGTGTGAGACAATCCAAAAAAAATATGAAATGTGGAATCTTGGAAATGCAATTCTCTTTGATCAAAATTCTGATGGTCTGTCCTAAAATCTGATAAAGCTGATAAAATAATTAGGAAAGGCAAATTTAACAAAGGAGGTGGGTTTTTTCCTAAAGTATAGCATTTGGGAATAGGCCAGACCTGTTCCACGTACAACAGCAATGACAGTGCCTCACGCCTGATGACCAGGTTTTTTCCTGCGATAGAGAGCGACCATAGCTTCCATCTACCCAGTTTCTGCCTCAATTTACTGACACGCTCCTCCCAAGACTTGGTGCATTTAATTACCTGCAAGAGCTTATGCCCCCGTCCCCTTTTTCCATCGTTGAAAACTAATTAACCCATTCTGCTTCTCATGGAATGGATGGATACTTCCTTTAGGAATTTTGAATCCATGGATGATGTTATTTTATTGCTACTGGGTGAAGGGACCTGTAAATAGAGACTGGAGGATAAAAATATTAAGAAATTAACACAAGTTAAGAGAGTACTCAATTGGGCTAGGAAGGCAGAAAATCATCAAGGAGCTAGCACACAATGGCCAAGTGGTATTATCGCTGGGCAAAATGGGCGTTGGGGAGGGAATCTGCTCAACACCAACACTGTCAGTGCAGGCTCAATCAATGGGTGGGAATCAGATAGCTTCCCAGTCAGATCTGGAGTCAGGCAGGGCTGCCCTCTCTCTCCTGCCTTGTTTGTGTGCTACATAGAGCCATTTGCCAAGTCCATCAGGAAGGATGCGAGCCTGAGAGGGGGAACTATTCTTGGCAGTGGGGGCCTGCAGGTTAAGGCCTCCCTATACATGGATGATGTTGCTGTTTTCTGCTCGGATCCACTGTCTGTGCGCAGACTCATGTGCATATGTGACCAGTTTGAACGGACCTCGGGGGCCAAGGTAAACTCAGGCAAGAGCGAGTCCATGCTCTTCGGGAACTGGGCCGACCAATCCTCAATCCCCTTCACCGTCAGGACCGACCACCTGAAGGTGCTGGGTATTTGGTTCAGGGGGACTGGGTCGTGCACCAAGTCTTGGGAGGAGCGTGTCAGCAAAGTGAGGCAGAAACTGGGCAGATGGAAGCTATGGTCGCTCTCCATCGCAGGAAAAAACCTGGTCATCAGGTGTGAGGCACTGTCATTGCTGTTGTACGTGGCACAGGTCTGGCCTATTCCCAGAACCTGTGCTGCTGCAGTCACCTGGGCCATCTTCCAGTTTATATGGAGTTCAAAGATGGACCGGGTCCGAAGAGACTCTATGTACAAAGACCGGTGCAATGGGGGAAAAAACACGCCCAATGCCACCCTCACCCTGATGGCCACCTTTGTGTGTGGCTGCATCAAGCTGTGCATGGATCCCCGGTACGCAAACACCAAGTGTCACTATGAACTGAGGTTCTACCTGTCCCCGGTGTTGCGAAGGATGGACCTGGCCTCGCTGCCGCGGAACGCTCCGAATAGTTGGAACATTCCATATCACCTGTCCTTCGTGGAGAAGTTTATGAAGAAAAACACCTTTGACCACAAGTCCATCAGGAAGTGGTCAGCACGATGTGTCCTTGAGACCCTTCGGGAAAAGGAGAGGGCGGATCCTATCGAGCGGTTCCCTGAGCAGACTGTCAAAGCCATTTGGCAGAATGCCTCATCGCCAGAACTTTCCAACAAGCACCAAGACGTGGCTTGGCTGGTGGTGAAAGGGCTCTGCCTGTGAGATCCTTTATGCACGCCTGGACTCTCAGCCACACCGCATGTTGCCTCGAAGCGGCTGCGGGGGGGACGAGACTGTCACACACCTCCTTCTGGGATGTGCCTACGCAGA
Organism: Chiloscyllium punctatum; assembly: GCF_047496795.1. Classification (NCBI taxonomy): domain Eukaryota; kingdom Metazoa; phylum Chordata; class Chondrichthyes; order Orectolobiformes; family Hemiscylliidae; genus Chiloscyllium; species Chiloscyllium punctatum. The sequence continues at coordinate 11,621,074 of NC_092740.1, read as the reverse complement.
AGTCTGGAGAGGAATGCAGTGGTGTTTGTCGAGGTTCGTCCCGAGCAGCGCCGTGACGTGGGACTCCGTGCTCTACGGTCTGTTCCCCGGGACTCACACCGAGACGAACATTAACTGTGCCTGGAGGATCATCAACTCGGTGAAGGACACTCTCTGGAAAGTCCAAAACCTGTTGATCTTCCAGCTGAAGGAGTTGACCCCGACTGAGTGTTGCAGACTGGCACATTCCAAGGTCCAGGACTACGTGTTGAGGGATGTGCTGAAGCTTGGGGCAGCTGCCACCAAGGCGCGGTGGGGAAAGACCACCGTGTAACATCTGCCTGCCTAAGAAGAACAGGGGGCCTACGCAGTCATTTGGGCCTCAGCGGATTATATGGACATATAATTGATAAAAGTACAGACCTGTATATAAAAATGATAAATTCTGATCTCTGTATGTAAATGTTTACGTATGTATGGCACGACCAACTGTACAGACCATCAAATTATTTTATGAATAAAGTATATTTTTGAAATTAAAAAAAAGTTAATCCAAAGACCCAGGTAAGGTTCTGGGTGCTCGGGTTTGAATCCCACCATGGCAGACAGTGGGGTTTGAATTCAATAAATATCTGGAATCAAGATTCTAATGAGGACCATGAAACCAATGTTGGTTGTTGGAAAACCCCATCTGGGTCATAATGTCCTTGAGGGAAGGGAACAGCCATCCTTACCTGGTCTGGCCTACATGTGACTCCAGACCCAATGCGGTTGACTCTTAACTGCCCTCTGGGCAATTAGGGACGGGCAATCAATGCTGGCCCTGTCAGTGATGCTATCATTCCCTGCATGAATAAAAAAGAGAAGTTGTTACAGGAAATACACACAGACAGGGAGCCTGCCTGAAGCAGCTGAAGGAAAGAGTGTGATTTGTGTGCAATAACTTCACCAAGAACTGCCACAATAAGAAATGTGAGAATAGTGGAGAACTAGGACACAACAGAGAGAACTGCTGGTTCCCCAGGGGAGGCAGGCCCGGACAGGGACCAAGGCAGAATCAGGGAAACACCCAGCCGGATGCCAATGGCAACAGCAGTGAGAGGACTGTCATACAATTTACAGCAAGAGAGCTGCAGAAACGAATCGTGAACAAGTGATGGCTTGTGGTGCTTGGACAAATAGAAGGGGATAACCAGATGTATATAAGCACGCTGTTAGGGGGCCGGCCGTGCAGTATGTTCATAGGCACTGGAGCCTCTATCTGTATTACAGATTTGGATTGACCATTATCAAATAAAAATTTAAAAGTACAGGGAGGGAGTAGTGGGATTCAACCAACCACTCTCAGCCACCTGCTTGATATTAAAATAGCTGATTGTGTAATTAATTCTCGTATTTATGTGCGTAAAGATACTGAAGGTGGTGTCCTGGGGATGGATTTATTGGAATAACTTGGAGCCATAATTGATGTGCGAGAAGCCAAAATGGGCTCACCAGTTTAAATTTGGAAAGACAAGGATTGCCTGCCTCCTTAAGAGTATCCGTGCTGTCACAATAGAGTGGGAATGGGATTCCGAGAACCCCTACCACAAATTGGTGATGATGTGTCCCAAATTATGAGTAACCCCCAAAACCCAGTGAGGGAGATTGGGCATAACACCGACTGAAATTCCTGGGAATGTACATCCATCTGAAAGACAGTACCCCATCAGACCTGAAGCTGTTGAGGCAATTAAAGAGATTGCGAACGGTTTGGAGAAACAGGGAATAATAAAAGAAACTTGTTCCACCACAAACTCCCAAAATTGGCCAGTGAAGGATCATACAGAATAATGACTGACTACAGCAGTCTAAAGAAATATGCAGATAAACTGGGGCCTGGTGATGCAGATCCCAACACGATAATAAACAATATAGGGTCAGAAACCAAGCCCTTTATAATCCTAGACATAGCAAACGGGTTCTGGACTCTGCCTCTCGACCCCAAACACCAATATACATTTCCCTTTCCCACAGGTGACTGACAGTACACCTGGACAAGAGGACCACAAGGGCTCTTCATTAGCTCTGCAATGGCTGATGTAATCGCAAAAGGTCCCAAAACAGAGTGTGTAAGATTATAACAGGTTGACGAGATGCTGATTGCTTCTACTACTGAGGGAAAACACTACAAGACAGAACTGAAAACGTTAAAAACCATTGGAGCTTCTGGATTAAAAATAAAACCAAAGAAAGCCCAGCTCAGCAAACGGGAAGTGTATTACATGGGACAAAGTTAAAAATCACACAACACCAGGTTAGAGTCCAACAGGTTTATTTGGAAGTACGAGCTTCCGGAGCGCTGCTCCTTCATCAGGGAGCTGTGGAGCAGGATCAGAAGGCATAGAATTTATAGCAAAAGATCACAGTGTCATGCAACTGAAACGATAGATTGATCAAACCGAGATTGGTGTTAAGTCTTTCACCTTTTAGAATGGGTTACGGTTTTAGGCTCATTATGATGTAAATCCCAGAACTTCTCTCAAAGGAAAGGAGTGAGTATAAGTACTTACCCTTCGACACCAGCGACCTTTTAGAGTGAGAGCAGCAGCGGAGGTAAGGCAAACCAGGAAGGCTCCAGCGAAGGTAAAGGAGATGTTTAACATTACTTACCGGGAGTCACCAGCGGTGTTTATCCTCCACAGTAGGTGTGGGAGCAGCGGGGGAAGTGACCCAGATCAGAGGGGCTGTCGGGAAGGAAAGTAAGTGACCATATATGTTAGCAAGGCGGCTTGCTCCTCCTGCAGAACGTGGCAGGTGAGAGACATGACACATGTCTCCGCTGGCTCCATCTGTGGGAAGTGCACCCAACTCCAGCTCATTGAAAATTGTGTTCGGGAATTGGAGCTGGAGCTGGATGAACTGCGGATCATTCGGGAGGCTGAGGGGGGGAATTGAGAGGAGTTACCGGCAGTTGGTCACTCCTGAGGCTCAGGATAAGGATAGATGGGTTACAGTCAGGTGGAGGAAAGGGGACAGACAGACAGTGCAGAGATCCCCTGTGGACATTCCCCTCAGCAATAAGTATATCGTTTTGGATACTGCTGGGGGGGTGACCGACCAGAGGAAAGCCATAGTGGTCAGTTCTCTGGCACTGAGCCTGACACTGTGGCCCAGAAGGGAAGGGGGGCAGAATAGGAAAGTGCTCGTGGTAGGAGACTTGATTGTTAGGAGAATTGACAGGAGATTGTGTGGTCAGGATCGGGATTCCTGGAAGGTATGTTGCCTCTTTGGTGCCAGGGTCCGGGATGTCTCCGATCGGGTGTATAAAATTCTGAAAGGGGAGGGCGAACAACCAGAAATCGTGTTATATATTGGCACCAATGATATAGCCAGGAAAAGGATTGAGGATATAAAAAGTGATTTCAGGGAGTTAGGGTGGAAGCTGCAGAGCAGGACGAACAGAGTAGTGTTCTCAGGTTTACTACCGGTGCCACAAGTTGGAGAGGTGAGGAACAGGAAGCTGGCACAGCTTAACCCATGGCTTCGCAGCTGGTTTAGGAGGGAGGGCTTCAGATATGTAGATAATTGGGATGGCTTCAGGGGAAGGTGGGACCTGTGAATGTAGGACGGGTTGCACCTGAGCTGGAAGGGGACCAATGTCCTGGGTGGAAGGTTTGCTCGAGTGGTTCAGGAGGGTTTAAACTAGTATGGCAGGGGGGGTGGGAACCTGAGCTATATACGGGTGGTGAGAGTTGATGGAGATGAGGCAATAGCAAGAGGTAGCGCAGCCAGTGGGAAGGGATTTCCTGGGAAAGAAACAAGGGATTGATTAAAGTATGTTTGCTTTAATGCAAGGAGTATCAGGAACAAAAGTGATGAGCTTAGAGCATGGATCAGTACCTGGTGCTATGATGTTGTGGCCATAACAGAGATGTGGGTTTCTCAGGGGCAGGAATGGTTGCTGGAAGTTCCAGGGTTTAGAACATTTAAAAAGAATAGGGAGGGGGGAAAAAGAGGAGGGGGTGTAGCACTGCTAACCAGAGAGGGTATCACAGCTACAGAAGTTACCATTGTCGAGGAGGGTCTGCCTACTGAGTCAGTATGGGTGGAAGTTAGGAACAGTAAGGGAGCAGTCACCTCATTCGGGTTTTACTACTGGCCCCCCAATAGCAGCAGGGAGATTGAAGAAAGCACAGGTCAGCAGGTTTTGGAAATATGTGAATGTAGTCGGGTTGTTGTAATGGTGACTTTAACTTTCCCAATATTGATTGGAACCCCCTTTGAGCAGATGGTTTGGAAGTTGTTGTTTTTGTAAGGTGTGTTCAGGAGGGTTTCCTAACTCGGTACATTGACAGGCCCGACAAGGGGGAGGCCATTTTGGATTTGGTGCACGGCAATGAGCTGGGGCAGGTGTCAGATCTTGCGGTGGGAGAGCATTTTGGTGATAGTGACCACAACTGCCTCACATTCTACATGGCTGTGGAGAAGAAGAGAAGCAGGCACAATGGGAGGATATCTAATTGGGGAAAAGGAAACTGTGATGCTATCAGGCGTGAGTTGGGGAGCATGGACTGGGAGCAATTGTCCCATGGAAAGGGCATTATAGACATGTAGAGACTGTTTCAGGAACAGTTGTTGCAAGTGATGCATAGATGTGTTCCTCTGAGACAGGCAAGAAGGGCTAAGATAAAGGAACCTTGGATGACGAGAGCGGAGACGCTTCTCATCAAAAGAAAGAAGGCAGCTTCCATAAGATGGAGGAAGGAAGGGTCTTGCTCAGCTCTAGAGGATTACATTCTGGATTAGTGATGCTGGAAGAGCACAGCAGTTCAGGCAGCATCCAAGGAGCTTCGAAATCGACGTTTCGGGCAAAAGCCTCGTTGATTTTTACCTCTAGAGGATTACAAGCAGACGAGGAAGGAGCTCAAAAATGGTCTGAGGAGAGCCAGGAGTGGGCACGAGAAAGGCTTGGCAGGAAGGATTAGGGAGAATCCAAAGGCATTTTACATGAATGTGAGGAATAAGAGAATTATCAAAGAAAGAGTAGGGCCGATCAGGGATAGCGTAGGGAACTTGTGTATAGAGTCTGAGGAGGTAGGGGAGGCCCTAAATGACTTTTATGCTTCTGTCTTTACTCAAGAAAAGGACCTTGTAGTGTATGAAATCATTGAGGAGCAGGTAAGCATGCTGGAACAGATAGGGATCAAGGAAGCTGATGTGCTGCAAATTTTGACAAACATTAAGATTGACAAGTCACCAGGGCCAGACCAGATTTGTCCTCGGCTGCTTTGGGAAGCGAGAAATGTGATTGCTTCACCGCTTGCAAAGATCTTTGCATCTTTGCTCTCCACAGGAGTCATACCTGAGGACTGCAGAGAGGCAAATGTAATTCCTCTCTTCAAGAAGGGAAACAGAGAAATTCCCAGCAATTACAGACCAGTCAGTCTCACGTCTGCGAGGTGTTAGAAAGGGATAGGATTTATGACCATCTGGAAAAGCATGGCTTGATTAAATGCAGCCAGCACGGCTTTGTGAGGGCAGGTCATGCCTCAAAAAATTTATTGAGTTCTTTGAGGATGTTACTAGACAAGTTGATGAGGGTTGAGTGGTAGATGTGGTGTATATGGACTTCAGTAAGGCATTTGATAAGGTTCCCCATGGTAGGCTCGTTCAGAAGGTCAGGAGAAATGGGATACAGGGACATTTAGCTGTCTGGATACAGAATTGGCTGGTAGTGCAAGGAAAGTATTCTACCTGGAGGTGAGTGGTGTTCTACAGGGCTCTGTTCTTGGGCCTCTACTCTTTGTAATTTTTATTAATGACTTGGATGAGGAGATTGAAGGATGGATTAGCAAGTTTGCAGACGACACAAATGTTGGAGGTGTCGTTGACAGTATAGAAGACTGTTGTAGGCTGCAGCGGGACATTGACAGAATTCAGAGATGGGCTGAGAGGTGGCAGATGGAGTTCAACCTGGATAAATGCGAGGTGATGCATTTTGGAAGGTCGAACTTGAAAGTTGAGTACAGGATTAAGGATAGGATTCTTGGCAGTGTGGACGAATAGTGGGATCTTGGGGTGCAGGTACATAAATCCCTGAAAATGGCCACCCAAGTGGACAGGGTTGTTAAGAAAGCATATGGTGTTTTGGCTTTCATTAACAGGGGGATTGAATTTAAGAGCCGTGAGATCTTGTTGCAGCTCTATAAAACTTCGGTTAGACTGCACTTGGAATACTGTGTTCAGTTCTGGTTGCCCTATTATAGGAAAGATGTGGATGCTTTGGAGAGGGTTCAGAGGAGGTTTACCAGAGTGCTGCCTGGAATGGAGGGCTTATCTTACAAAGAGAGGTTGACTGAGCTCAGACTGTTTTCATTGGAAAAAAGAAGGAAGAGAGAGGACCTAATTGAGGTGTACAAGATAATGAGAGGCATAGGTGGAGTTGATAGCCAGAGACTTTTTCCAGGGCAGAAATTGTTAAAACGAGGGATCATAGTTTTAAGCTGTTTGGCGGAAAGTATAGCGGGGATGTCAGAGGCGGGTTCATTTTGCAGAGAGTTGTGAGAGCATGGAATGCGTTGCCAGCAGCAGTTGTGAAAGTGAGGTCATTGGGGATATTTAAGAGACTGATGGACATGCATATGGTCACAGAAATTTGAGGGTTTATACATTAGGTTTACCTTACATGAGGATCAATGGTTGGCAAAACATCGTGGGCTGAAGGGCCTGTTCTGTGCTGTACTGTTAAAAAAAAATAAATCACATTCTTGAGATAACTTACAGTTTTAGTGTAAAAAGTGACATCTTAGTTCAGTCAATGCTTTCACGGTGTGAGGTTAGAGTTTGTATGTATTCCAATCTTGAGTCAGACTGGTTCTATTTCCAAAGTAGGAATTTATAAAATGTTACATAGATTGGCTGCCTGCATTGACTGCCTGCAGGTTGTGGACGTTTTGACAAAATGGAATGTCCCTGCACTTTTGCAAATTCACATTCACCCAATATCAATGTGTGTGAGCATGTGAGGGACAGAGAGAGTGGGTGTGTATGTGTATGTGTATGTGAGGGAACGAGAGAGTGTGAGTGTTTGCACTTGAGTGTGTATGTATGGATGTGAATGTGAGTGCTTGAGGGTGTGTGTTTGTGTGTGTGCGTACTTGGTAGTGTGTGTGTGTGAGTGTGACGGTGCATAAGCCTGTGAGAGGATTTTTGCTTGGGTGTGAGTGTGGGGAGTGTATGTGTGTGTGTCTGAGAGAGAGCGGGTGTATGAGAAAGGGTCCTTTGGTCGTCTCCCTGCACGAACTGGTTTTTACTTGAATAAACGTTGGCCACGTGCCTGAATCCTGTCTGCCTCCTGAGTCTTTGTATCCATTCGGGGGGATAATGTCAAGGTGCTTTCCTTCTGGTTATTTTCAATGTTAAAAAGTAGAAGGAGTTTTACTCTGGATCCAACCCCGAGCTGTGGCTGTCCTGGGAGTGTTTGATGGAGATGGTGTTGAAAGAGCTTTACTCTGTCTCTAACACTGTCCTGCCCCAGCTCACAGAGTGTTTGATGCTGACGCTGTTGATTTTGAGATTTGTGTTGGAAGCTGAAGTAACATCCCCTTTTCTCAACGGTTGCAGTGCCTCAGTTTTATAATAGCTTTGTCATTCTCTCAGCTCCTACTGACCGTACACAGACTTCCCGTTTGTTGTTCGTATCGTGTATGATTGCCTCACATTTATTTGGTAGGAAGTCAAGTAACTTCTGTATTTTTCTGTAAAACGACAAGAGTAAGCGAGTGAGAATGATGAAATGGTGAAGTATTAACGATGAGGTCTCTCTATGTTTGTCTTTCTGCAGTCCTGCTGTCAGTCTCAGTACGGGGTCACAGTAAGTACTTTCTAATACTGACCTTTCAAATCCACTCTGTTCATCATGGAATTGCCTCCTCCTTGATGGTCTGTTTACTGTCTGGTATTTAGTTCCCAAACTGTTCCTGCTCAGCACGATGTGCCTTTTCCTTCACTGCGGTTTCTACATCAGGGAGAAATCATTTGTTTTATCAAAAATGAAAGCAGTGACAATTGACTATTCCGAGCGTGATGATTTCTTCCTTCATGTTTTCCTTGTGGATTCATGAATCTTAGACATTTACAGCGTAAAAGGAGGCCATTTTGGGTGATCATGTCTGTATCAGTCAACAATGATCTCACTCTACTTCTCCCATTTTGCAGCTCTTCATCTAAAAGCCTTCTTAACCAATTTATTGAGGGATTTAATGTAATTAGTGGGATGGAGATCATGGTGGGAGGTGGGATTCAGTTGGGGGGAATTTTGAAAATCAAAAAGGGATGCTGTTCAGAGGGTCAATGTGGATTTGTTGGGTCAAATCTCCAGTTTTCACACTGCATGGATTCGGAAAAATAGAAATGACAGAGCAGAGGTGCAGGCTACTGAAGAGGCAAACAGAAATGCAAATGAACATCGAAGTACAAATGTTACCAGTGTTTATAACTCAACCGCCCTTTCAGGCAGTGTGTTCCAGAGTCGGATTAACCTCGATCTGAGGAAGAATCTGTTCAAGTCTCCTCTCACCCTCTATCTCCGACCTTAAATCGATATTCCCTGTTTACTGACCACAGTATGAATGAAGAAAGGACCTTCTTGCCTATCCTATCTGAGCACTCATAATTATCCATATTTTATAAGTTTTCCTGTCAACCAATCAAAAAAAAGAGAGCAGAGAATGCTGGGTAGTGAAGAGGTGAATGATAATCAAAGTGTGATGGGAAGGGGTCGGAGATGTACGGACAAAGATACAAGAGGCGAGGCCACATTGGATTTGGTACTGGGCAATAAACTGGGCCAGCTGTTAGATTTGGTGATAGTGACCACAATTTGGTTAAGTTTACTTTAGCGATGGCAACGTGCAGGTACATACTGCAGGGCAAGCGTTATAGCTGGGGGAAAGGCAATTATGATGCAATGAGGCAAGATTTACGAAGCATAAGATGGGGAACAAAACTACAGGGGATGGTCACAATTGAAATGTGGAGCCTGTTCAAGGAACAGCTCCTGCGTGTCCTTGATAAGTATGTACCAGTCAGGCAGGGAGGACGTGGTTGAGTGAAGGATCCATGATTTACAAAAGAAGTTGAAGCTCTTGTCAAGAGGAAGGAGGCTTATGGAAAGATGAGACAGGAGACTCAGATTGGGCACTTGATTGTTAGACGTTAACAAGGAAGGACCTAAAGAGAGAGCTAAGAAGAGTCAGGAGGGGACATGAGAATTCTTTGGCAGGTAGGATCAAGGAAACTCCTAAAGCTTCCTTTTGGTGTATCAGGAATAAAAAAAAGACTAGAGAAAGATTAGGGCCAATCAACGACAGTAGTGGGAAGTTGTGTGTGGAATCTGAAGAGATAGGAGCGGCGTTAAATGAATATGCTTCGTCTGGGTGGCACAGTGGCTCAGTGGTTAGCCCTGCTGCCTCACAGCACCAGGGACCTGGGTTCAATTCCCACCTCGGGCGACTGTCTGTGTGGAGTTTGTACATTCTCCCCATGTCTGTATGGGTTTTCTCTGGGTGCTCCAGTTTCCTCTCACAATCCTTGGATGGAGAGGTCAGGTGAATTGGTCATGCTAAATTGCCCATCGTGTTCGGTGCATTAGTCAGCGGTAAATATAGGGTCGGGAAATGGGTATGGGTGGGCTACTCTTCGGAATGTCACTGTGGACATGTTGGGCCAAATGGCCTGTTTCTATACTGTAGGTTATCTAATCTAATCTAAATATTCACACAGGAAAAAGACATTGTTTTCGAGGAGAATACTGAGGTGCAGTATGGTCAAGGAGAATATCCAAACAAAAACTAACACACGTTAAACAGAAAAACCAGTGCGAGGCCAAAGGATTGAGACATTGTTTTAGAAACTGTGAAATGTAAGAATAATAAGCCCAGAGAACCATAAATGTCAAGGAATACTCAAAACTGGGTAAAAAAGAATAGAGAGTCGCACAACAGATATGAAATGGGTAAAACAACACAGGCCCGAGGGGAGTGCAGGTAGTTCGGGGGGTGGGGGGGTGGGATCTCAAAAAACAAGAGGAGAGCAAAGAGAATTATGTGAAAACACTGGCGGGAAAGATGAAGGAGAATCCCAGAATTCTTCAAATGTATCAAGGGAAAGAGAATAACTGGGGAGAGAGTCAGGCCTATTAGGGACCAAGGGGACAACCTGTACATGCAGCTGGAGGACACTGGTAGAGGGTTAAGTGAATATTTTACATCTGAACGTACCCTGGAGAAAAGTATTCAAGAAGATTGACTGTTAAGCTCTTGAGCAGATTGATAGATAAAGTGAGGAGATATTGTTGGTTCTTGCTTTATAAAAGTGGATAAATCACCAAGGGCAGTTGTATATCAGCCTACTGTGGGAGATGAGGGAAGAAATTACAGGGGTTCTGATCCAAAACAGTAAATTGTCTCTGGCGTCAGGGAGATACTAGAGGATTGGACAACAGCCAGTGGTTCCATTTGACAAGAAGACTGGTAGAGATAGAACAGGGAACTACATACCAGTGAGTGTAACATTAGTATTAGGGAAATTACTGATGGAAACAGTGAAGTAGGGGATTAATCTCCATTTTGAGAAACTAGGTTTAATCAGGGATAGTCAGTATGGGTTTGTCAGAGGGAGGGCATGCCTTACAAACTGGTGGAATATTTTGAGGAGGTGACCAAGTATTTGGATGAGAGTAGGTCAGTTGATGTTTGTCACATGGATTTCAGCAAGGTCTTTGAGAAAGTCCCACTTGGGAAACTGATAAACAAAGCAAACACTCATCCTATCCAAGGTAATTTGGGAAGTTGGATTCAAAATTAACTCAATGACAGGAGACAAAGGATGGTGATAGAAGAATGTTTGTGTGACTGGAGCTTGGTGTGCACTGGTGTACCACAGGGATCAATGCTGGGTCCTTCATTGTTTGTGATGTTCATAATTTATGTAGATGGGCATGTGGGGGGAATGATTTGTACATTTGTGGATGAGACAAAGATTGGCTGGGTGGTTGACAGTGAGCTGTTAGGTTATAGGAGGATACAAATGGATTGAGAATATGGGCTGATCAATGGCAAATGGAATTTAAACCTTACAAATATGAGGTGACACACTTCAGAAGAAGGAACAAGACAAGGGAGTAGCCAATGAATGAAAATACAAGCAAGCTCAGATGACCAGAGGACTCTTGGTTGTGTTTGTTTGCAGATCCCTTTAAGATGGCAGGAGAGGTTGATAAGGTAGTGAAGAAGGCATATGGGTGACTTGCATTTATCAGTTGTAGCATATATTATAGGTGCACTGAGGTCATGTTGTGGCTGTACAGAAGTTTGGTTTAGTCACAGCTGGAATAGGGTGAGCAGTTCTGGTCACCACACGATCAGAAGGATGTGACTGCACTGTCGGAGGCTGACCAGGATGTTCCTGGGATAGACCAGGACCTGTGAAGACAGGCTGGATAAACCTGAGCTGTATTCTTTGGAACAGAGAAGGTTGAGGGGGAACTGATCAAGGTTTCTCAGATTATGAGGGGTATGGTGAGGTGAATATAAAGCAGTTATTCCCCGTAGTTCCCCGTAGTTGAAGGGTCAATAACAAGGAGCACCATTTTGAAGGGAAGGCAGGAGGTTTAGAGGGGAGTTGAGGAAAGGCTATTTTACCCAGAGGGTGGTGGGACTCTGGAATGCACTGCCTCAAAGGGTAGTTGAGGCAGGAAAACCCACAACTTGTAAAAATTATTTGGATGAAAACTTGTGGTGTCATAACATTCAAGGCTATTGGCCGAGTGCAGGAAAGTGGGACTTGGGTTGGTAGTATATATTTTGGTGGTCCAGTCTTAATGGGCTGAAGGGCCACTTCCGCACTGTCTGATTCTGTGATTCTAAACCAACTGCAGATACCAATAAAGATCATAAAGGTGGAGACAATTGGGATGACAGGAACTGGACAAGAAATAGAAAAACTAACAGCAATCAGTGCTCTGGGCATATACAGAGAAAGAAAATAATTGTGGAACTATGTGAGGGAGAAAGTTGGGAATTTAAAACATGGAACAGGGAAATGGTAGATAATTCAGATTTACATGGTGATCAGCTCATAGAAGTTAACAGCACAGAAGGCCATTCAGCCCATTGAGTCTGTGCTGGTCACCTATCTATTCTAATCCGATTATCCAGCCCTTGCCCTCACATACCTCATGACCAGCCTGTCCATATTTTCTTTCTGCCTAAGGCTATCCTCCTCATTATTGATCACCCCACCAAGTTGTTTATCCTCTGGGAACTTGGTGATCAATCTGCCGACACATAAGTTTATATCATTGATATAAACCACAGACAGCAAGGATCCCAACACCTACCCCAGTGGGCCCACAGTGGACACGAACATCCAGTCGGAAAAGGGTCCTTCATCCTTCATCTTCTACTTCCTGCTTGTTAATGAAAGCCGAAACACGATATGCTTTCTTAACAACCCTATCCACTTGGGTGGCAACTTTGAGGGATCTATGTACTTGCACACCCAGATCCCTCTGTTCCTCTGCAATGCCAAGAATCCTGTCTTTAATCCTAGATTCAGCATTCGATTTTGACCTTCCAAAATACATCACTTCACATTTATCCAGGTTGAACCCCATCTGTTATTTCTCAGCCCAGATCTGCATCCTGTCTATGTCACGCTGCAGCCTGCAATAACCCTCAATACTATCAAGGGCACCTCTAAACTTTATGTCATCTGCAAATTTACTAACCCACCCCTCAACCTCCTCATCCAAGTCATTTATAAAAACTACAAAGAACAGACCCCTGCAGGACCCCACTCATCATTGTCTTCCAGGCAGAATACTTTCCATCTACAACCACTCTCTGCCTTCTGTTAGCCAACCAATTCTGACTCCAGATAGCCAAATCTCCCTGTATCCCATACTTCCTGACATTTTGAAAGAGCCTACTATGGGGAACCTTATCAAATGCCTTGCTGAAGTCCATATACACCATATCAACTGCTTGACCTTTGTCGACCTGTCTTGTCACCTCCTCAAATAACGTGTTCTTCTCCACAATCTAATTCTTAATGATGGACTGTAAACTCTTTCAAATATCCGAGGTCAGGCTAAACAGCCTATCGTATCCCATCTTCTGCCTCCCTCTCCTGAACAAAACCATTCTGTCTGCTTTTGATCCATCTCCACCTCTTAAGTGTAGATGAATTCTGCCCCTCAGAATTGCTTCCATAGTTTCCCTACCACCGAGATTAGACTGACTGGCCTGTAGATACCTGGTTAATCCCTTGCTCACTTCTTGAATCATGGTACCACATTGGCTTTCCTCCTGTCTTCTGGCACCTCTCCATCTGCAGATCTAAGCTCCATCTGTATAACCTGAAGTCTAATCTTAAAGCTTTTCTGCAAAGATAAGCAGATTATAATTAGCAAAAACTATTGTCTCATTAATTCCATATCAGACATAAATTTCAAAGTGTTGAAGAGCTGATAGCAATGTTTCCTTTTCCATCGTTAAGCAATGTGAACCAACCAGGTAAGAATAACAAATTTCCTTCCCAAGAGTTTATGGTCATCACGAGATTCTTAATTCCAGATTTTTAAAAAAAATGAAACTCTACTGTGGAGGGCTTTGAACTCCATTACCCCAGAAAATGACCTGGATCTCTAGATTTATAGCCTCCTGGTAAGACAACTTCACTATTGCACCCCCAGTATTGGCAGGCACTTGTTTTGAGTGAATCACACAGAATCTTCACTTTTCAGTACAAAACTGAGCAATGACCTTGTTCCTGTCTATCTTCACTGCTTCAATATGTGGTTTTGGAGCAATAATCTTCCCTCATGGAATCTCCTAGTAAACCACTCCAACCTCGTACAATTCTTGTCAATCTTTTTTTGAAGCTTTTCCAATGGCGTTGGGTTTCGCTGCCTCTGGCTTCAGCACTATAACCTATCGGGCCGTAAGGGAGGGAGGATTGCTGGGTTGTCACGGGGAGTCAGTATTATGGTCTTGGTGAGCTCAGTGATCTTGACATTGAGCTTATGTCCTGTTCAATATGTAGGACATTGTTGTGGTGCAGTGGGGAGTGTCCCCACTTCAAGAAGCTCTGGGTTCAAGTCACATTAGGTGTCGCCTTCAGCCTACTCAGGACTCTACCAGAGATTGTCATCTTTAACGGATCCTAATTCACTGGGTGGCCCTTTAAGAGAAGGTTGGGAGTCAATTATAACACTTTATTACATCGGAGATGTTGTGACAACATACACCTTAAACTGCTGTCAATCATTACCTACTTCATCAGCATATGATGGGTCAGCCCCATGACTTGTTAGACAGTCTGAAGCAGCAAAATCGAAGTCAGATTGACAATAAACATCACATCCCAGTAAATCAAAATATTCCCTTCACATAAAAACACACATTATTGTTTCACATACACACTGACCCTGTGTGTGCCTGCTATTTTTGCATCAAAGAGAAGAACATAACAAAGGGAGAATTGAACAGAGATATTTCAAATCATGCAATCTTTAGATAGAGTGGATAGAATGTTTCCCCTTGAACTTCACAATTGGAGACATCAGGATAACTGAGGTCAGAATGGATCTGGGCCAAAGGGAAGGCTGAGGGAAGATTTGATTGAGATGTTCAAAATCATGAAGGGTCAGGATAGTGTCAATAGAGAGACTGTACCCACTCATGAAGGGTCAGGATAGTGTAGATAGAGAGAGACCGTACCCACTCATGAAGGGTCAGGATAGTGTAGATAGAGAGAGAGACCGTACCCACTCATGAAGGGTCAGGATAGTGTAGATAGAGAGAGACTGTACCCACTCATGAAGGGTCAGGATAGTGTAGATAGAGAGAGACCGTACCCACTCATGAAGGGTCAGGATAGTGTAGATAGAGAGACCGTACCCACTCATGAAGGGTCAGGATAGTGTAGATAGAGAGAGACCGTACCCACTCATGAAGGGATCAAGAACTAGAGGGCACAGTGGGATGGCAGTTTATAAAATATTATTGTTCACTCAGAATGTGGATTCAAAAGTGGAGTGAAAAGAGATTTTAGGTTTCAGTTCTGTGAAAGTGACTTGTTCATTTGAAGCAAAGTTTCAGAATGTGATCTGGAACAGTGAAGTAAAGACACTGAGAAAGTGTCCTGGAGATAGGTGACCTGGAGCGTTCATTACTGAATATTTACCAAGGTGAGTTTTACAGTCGATACAAACACATTTTTGAGTACCACCAGTCAGCTGAGTTCAGAAAAACAGTAGTCGGAAGAATAGTTGTTTCAAAAACATTCCGAATGTCTCCAGGTTGAGAGTTGTAAAAAAATCTCCAGATCATCAGCGTTGAAAATAAGTCTGAAGCTGTTTCAGTTCTCAAAGGAGGAGGGAGAGAAAGAGTCAATGAGTTAGTTTATGTTAATGCATTTCATAGAGAGACAGAGAGAATCCTATCTGGTGAAAATGCTGAGATTCAGTTGAGTGAGACATCCTGAAGTGAAGCTTACTGAAGTCAATGTAGACGACATCAGCTGTATTATTCTCATCTTCAAACCTAGTCACCTCCTCTAAAATTCCATCAAATCCAATTCAATCAAATTCCTTTACAAATTCATGCTAAATATCCTGGATTAACCTTTGTCTCTCCAAGTAATGATTCATTCTGTCCCTCAGAATTGTTTCCAATATTTTCCCCACCATTGATTTTGGTCTCACTGACTTGTACTCTCCTGGTTTATCACTACCACCCTTGAAGAATAGAGTAACAGGTAGAGGGATGATTGCAAGTGAAATAACAAGGGTTCAGAGACACTGTCCTCCTGTTAGAGTGAAGGGTAAGGCCAGTAAGATGAGGGAACAATGGATGAATAAATATATTGAGGCTCTGGTTAAGAATATGAAAGAGTCATGTATTAGGTGTAGACAACTGGGATCAAGTGAATCTCTTGAAGAGTGTAAGGGCTATCAGGGCATTCTTGTGAGGGATATCAGGAGGGCAAAAAGTGGACATCAGATAACCTCAACACATAAGGCTGAGGATAAGCCAAAGATATTCGAGAAAGTCATTAGAAGCCAGAGAGCAACCAGGGAGGGAATAGGGCCTCTTCAAGATCAATGAGGTCATCTATGTGTAGAACCAGAGGAGAGGGGGAGATATCCGAAACAAATATTTTGCATCATTTTTTACTGTGGAGAAAGAAATTGATGCAAGGGAACTCAGGCAAATAAATATTAATGTCTTGAAAGCAACTCACTTTACTGAAGAGGAAGTGTTGGAGGTCTTGAAAAACATAAAAGTGGCTTTGTGCAGGGAAATCATGTGTCACAAACTTGACTGAGCTTTTTGAAAATGTCACCAAAAGACCAGTGAGGGCAGAGGGGGAGATATTGTTTACATGAACTTGTGTAAAGCTGTTGTCAAAGTTCCACATGGTGGACTAATTAGTGAAGTTAGGTGGCATGGGATTCAGGGAGAGAATGCCAGTTGGATACACAATTTGCTTGATGGGAAGAGACAGAGTGTCGTGATGGGGGATTGTTTTTACATTGGACCATGTGACCTCATTTGAGGAACATTCGAAGATATCATCCATCTTATGTCAGTGATTAACTCCTTCATCAATGTTGCAACACCCCCTCCTCTTTGACATTCCCCCTACCCCGACATGTCTCATCTCACAGTTCGATAGCCCAGAACATTGTGCTGTCAATCCTGTCACACCCTTAACCATGTCTCTGTGATAACAACAATATCTCATCCCCACTCATTAATCTACACCCTCAGCTCGTCTGCCTTACTCACAAGTAAATGCCGTCCAGCCATGCCACACTCCCTTATGCCCTCACTTCACGATATTCACACTGCCTTCTGGATTTACTTGGATTGCCTTCTCATTGTCAGTTAGCTCAGTTGGCTGGACAGTTGGTCTGTGATGTGGAGTGGTGCCAACAAGGGATGTGTAATTCCCATATTGTCTGAGGTGACCATGAAGTTCCAATCTTCTCAACCTTGCCCCTTGTCTGAGGCAGAGTGACCCTCAGGTTAAATCATTACCAGTCATAACTTCCTTTAACGAGACAGGAGTTCTCTCGCACAATGATGAGTTTACTTTTTTACTTCAGTTTACTTTTTTCCATCTTCATGTCTCTCTGTATCCACCTCCACCCCCCCCCCCCCCCCACCCTCTGTAATGCTTCCACAGCATCCCCCATCCCTCTGCTATTACTGATGAATGAGTCAGGTTGCTGAAGGCTGGCTGGGTAATAGAGTAGAAAGTGATGGGAAATAGAAAAGGTTCTGCAGGGAGGGCCCTGAGTCCTGCTCTTCAGATCACTCTGGGTCTCCTGGAACAATGGAGAGTTCAGAAAACTCTCAGGTACCAAACCCTCTCTTCAACCAACAGCAACAAACACCCACAGTCTAACATCAGGATGTTTACAAACCACGCGAAGCCCTCTCTTGTATCCAGCCCGAAGCTCATTCCACTCTGTCACTAGTCTGTTCAGAAACCACAATTGTATCATATTATATCTTTTCTCACTAAATAACAGATTCAGTGCTTTACCTCACTGTTTGGTGTCTGTGCTGTGTTCATATCCTCTCTCTCTCTCTCTCCCCTCACAGCGGATTCTGCTAATGGTTGGTCAATGACAATCGCGGATGGAGTGAGGGCTGAGGAAGGAGGCTCCGCTGTCTTACCCTGCAGCTTCACCCACCCTGACACTAACCTCACACTCACCGGCTCCATCTTATGGTACAAGGGGAAATCACAGGCTTTAATCTTTAAGTGTACATATACTGGTCCAGACCATTCCCAGGGTGAGCTGTGTGAGAATGTGATAATGCGGGACGGTGGGAATCGATTCAGATTCGTGGGGAACCTCAGCAACAAAGATGCCTCAATAATGATGGAGGGACTGAGCCGGGAGGATGCTGGTTCCTATTGGTGTCGTGTGGAGCTCAATATTGGCAATTTTGGATCTGGAAAAGGAACACGCCTGAAAGTGGAAGGTGAGGAACAATGTTCTGATGTGTCACTGCCCTGACAGCTCAATGGGGACAGGCTCCACCTGGTCTGGGAGCTCTCGGGTTGGTTCCTTCTCTTGGGCTCTTCCAGTTGGTCTCAGGCAGGAGGCAGTGAGAAGGACAGAGACAGAGAGGCACAAAGAGAAAGAGAGAGAGAGAGGTAGAGGTAAGAAAGAGAGAGAGAGAGAGAGAGACACATGACTGGGATTTAGAGACCATTCCATCACCATCTTTGAAACCTCCCACAGTCACATTCATTCATTATCACGTTCAAACTGGCTTCATTGCTCTGGGATGGGGAACAGAGAAAACATCACTGACAATCCAAGCTCCAAAATCCCCACCAATGAGGGTCCAGCTTTATCACCATTGGGTGAGGACAAGAGAGACCTGGCACCTCCTGAACCCTCATTGGATGAGCTCATCTCAGGGTGAAGGAACCCTCAGTTCACATGAGCTGAGAACCTCACTGTTGCTATCCTCCACCTCTATTAGCTGAGGAGAAAATGGGGGGAGCTGTCCTTGCCAGAGTCTAATGTCCTGGAGATTGTGGCAGATTGTGAAATTTGAATTTGAAAATATCTAGAACTGAAAACTAATCGAATAATGATGTGTAATTGTAACCATTCAAAAACAATCTGGGTTAATCATGTCCTTTTGGGAGGGAAATCTGCTATCCTTACCCGATCTGACCGACATGTGACTCCATACCCACAGTTATGTGTTTGACTCTTAACTGCCCCTCAGTTGTGGATAAGGAGTGAACCCAGGAGGGCAAATGAAACTGTGGCTGCAAGAGCAGGTCACAGGCTAAGAATCCTATGAATTAACACACCTCCTGACTCCAAAGCCTATTGGCCAGTCAGGAGTGTGATGAAATACTTCCCACTTGCCTGGAACATTGCAGGAAAATATATCACTGCTCTGTCATTATTCCTGGGTCAAAGTCCTATAAATCCCACCCTAACATCATTGTGGGAATAAAAATAACTATAAAATGCACTGCAGCAAGACAGCAACATTTCCTCCACCAGCACCTTGCAAAGTAGGGACCTTGAAGACCTCAGTGAACAATGACATCAGATACAGGCCATCCTGACTTGGAACTATCTTTTCATTGTCCAAGGGGATGTGGGTGTCCCATGCACAGTCAGCCTTTATTGGCCAGCCCTGGAGAAGGAATGGTGAGCTGCCTTCTTGAACTGCTGTATTTCCTCAGCTGCAGAGACATTCACGATACGGTTGGGAAATGATTTCCAAGGCTCTGTCCCAGTGACACTGAAGGAATGATGAAATATTCCCAAGTCAGGAAGGTGAGTGTCTTGGAGGGAAGCTTGTAGGTGGAGATGTTCTCCTGTATCCCATGTTCATCAGTGAACAACCATCCCCACTTCTGACCTTATGGTGGAGGGAGGGTCATTGATGATGCAGCTAAAGATGGTTAGATCAAGGACACACTCACCTGAGGAACTCCTGCAGAGATGTGTTCTGGAGCTGAGATGACTGATCTCCAAGAACAACAACCAGCTTCCTCTGTGCCAGGTCTGACTGAAACCCATGGAGGTTTCCCCCCTCGACTTCCCACTGGATTCAGTTTTGCTCAGGTTCCTTGATGCTACACTCGCTCAAATACAGCCTTGATGTTAACAACAGGCACATTCGCCAGTACCTGTCTTTTTGTTTTTTACGTTGTTTACCTATTATTTACTATCTATGCTACTTAACTCTGTGATCTACCTGTACTGCTCGCAATACAAAGCTTTTTGCCGTGCCTCGGTACATGTGACAATAAATTCAATTCAATTCAATTCGATTCGATTTAATTTGATTCGATTCAATTAAATTCAATTCAATTCAATTCACTCACTGACAGCTTCCAGCTGTTTAATTGGCCAAATTGAAAATATGTAACATTTCACTGCAAATGAAATACCTCAGTTGTTTTGAGCATGATTTGAATCTAAACAATCAGATTAAATTATCCCCCCGAATACTAAAACCCAATCGAGTTTGAATTTATTGTTTTTGCCAACCTCAAACTAATGAGACAATCTGATGTTTGGGGTTTAAAAAAAAGCAGATATGTTGAAAGTTAGACAGAGAGTAACTGCCATTGAAAGACTGCTGTACAAAACACTCTCAAACAAAGGGACCTTCTTCATATGAAACATCTTTGCAGTGAAAGACAGAAGTCGACGCAGGAGATCTTTAGCTGAATGAAGAAAAACACTGACAATGACAGCCACTGGGTGGTTTTGTAATGAAGCTGATGTAATTTTAATACAGGTGGTTATTGGAACAGTATATTGTTACAGAGTTAGAGACAGATAGCAAGCAGTTAAGGGAAAGGAGGCTTAGAGTTGGAAGTGGTTGTTGTTTAATGTTCACTTTGAGAGTTAAAGAACAATTTGATTTTTTTGTTTAAATAGTAGAATTTGGGAGTTCTCTATCACTCAGACTTTAACAGATTACGATGTGAGGTGAGCTTTTCTGGGTGTTTGGTTTAATTAGCAGAGGGGTTCACCACCATGTCGTTACAGTTTGGGGGCTCATCTGCGATTTGGACGGGTTTAGACAGATCCAGTCTGAGATTTGGAAAGATTTGGTTACAAAAGATCCCAGCAGATTTAAACACTTGTTGATTAGTGTCCGAGATTTTTAAAGAAAATGTAGCTGAGAGAATTGATTTATTTTCGGTTATTTGTGGTTGGTTAAATTAAAAGCGAGAGAAATGGCTCTTAAAATTGCTGAACATGTTCTTCAGTTTGAAAATGGTTCCAAATTTGCCAAGAAAGTTTAGAAAGACAGCAGAAGGCCATCCTTTTAGAATTAGCATTGAGGTTAGAACATAGAACATAAAACATAGAACAATACAACACAGGACAGGCCCTTCGGCCCTCGATGTTGTGCCGACCTGTGAACTATTCTCAGTTCATCCCCCTACACTATTCCATCATCATCCATGTGCTTATCAAAGGATTGTTTAAATCTCCCTTAGAATTGGATCTAACCAGGGACATGGGAAAGCTGAAATTGTAAGGGAGTTAGTCAAGCACTTTGGTGTGTCAGAGAAACAGACAAGTGCAGGAGAGTTAGAAAAATTTAGTTTACAATTGAGGAAAATGGAGTTACAAGATAAAGAAAAGGAAAGAAGAGCCATGAGAGAAGAAAAGAAGAAAGAGAGAGAGAGAGATAGAATAAATGGAGGGAAAGAGACAGAGAGAGAGAGAGAAAGAGAAGAAAGGGAGAGAGAAAGAGAGAAGAAAGAGAAAGGAAAAAGAAAGAGAGAGAGAGAGTGAAAAAGAAAGAGAGAGAATGTTGTTAGCAGAGCAAAGAGAGAGCGAATAAAGATAAAGAGAAAGGGAGAGAGAATTTGAACTTCGGAAGTTGTGAATTATTCAGGAAAGCCAAGTTAACAGGAAGGAGATGAAGAGTGAAGGTCGTGATATATACAAATACGTCAAAGCTCTGCTACATTTTGATGAGAAAGATGTTGAAGCCTTTTTTATTTCATTAGACAATTTGGCTCGGCATATGGAGTGGTCAGGGAACCTCTGTGTAATGCTCGTTCGGAATAAGCTGGTCGGCAGAGCTAGTGAGGTATTTGCAGTGCTGTCAGATGAGGGGTCAAGAGATTATGAAGATGTCAAACATGCTATTTTGAGTGCTTCTGAATTGGTGCCAGAAATGTATAGACAGTGGTTCAGAAATATAAAGAAGGAACCATGTCAAACTTGTATTGAGTTTGAAAGAATCAATCAGTCATTTTGACAGATGGGTACGTGCTTTAAAGATCGATAGGACCTTTGAGGCTCTAGGAGAGGTTATTCTGCTGACGAGGTTAAAAACTCACATCACTCAACTTGCACCAGATTGTGTTGCTGGTAGTATACAGACAGGAGATGTTCCATGGAGCACATGAACTACCAGTAGGAGGTCACCTCAGTGTAAGGAATACTCAGATTAAGGTACAAAAGCAGTTGTATTGGCCTGGGATGCACAAAGATGTTGTTAACTTTTGCCTATGTGTCACACAGGCCAAGTGTTTGGTGAGCCAAAGCAGTAAACCCAACACCTTTGTTGCCAGTTCCCAGATTTGAATAACCTTTCACGTGGGTTATGATGATTGTGTAGATTCCCTGCCGATAACTATAAGTGGGAACCAGTACTTGCTAACCATAAAGGGTCTGTCTCCCAGATTTCCGGATGCAATTCCATTACGGAGCATTAAGACAAAATGGGTGGTAGAGGAGTTAGTAGCTTTCTTCACTTGGTATGAGCTACCCAGAGAGATTCAGACAGACCATTGTCTAATTTTATTGCTCAGCTGTTTAAAGAAGTCATGGATAGATTAGGCGTACAGCATATTAAACCAAGTGCAGATCATCCTGAAACTCAGGGAGCTTTGGAAAGGTGGCATCAAAACCTGAAGACCATGTTAAGAGTGTGCTGTCAGGATTACCTGAATGATTGGGATGAAGGTATCCCATTCACATTGTTTGCCATTAGAGATGGCTCAAATGAATCTACTCAGTTCACTCCCGTTGAGTAAATATTCGGACATGAAGTGAGAGGTACTTTGAAATTAATTAAAGAGAAATTGACAGGACTGAAGTCGGAGGTCACACACTTGGATTGTGTATCAGAGGTGAGAGAGAGATTAAATCAGGCAGGTGAGTTAGCTAAACAGCTCTGAAAGAGGGTGCAGTGGAGATTGAAGCAGGTGGCAGATAAAACTCCGGAATTCAGACATTTTCCCGTGGGGATGACGTGTTAGTATTGTTACCAATGACAGGATATCCTTTCAAAGTCAGGTTCTGTGGTCCCTGACAAATTGAGAAAAAAGTTGAGTCAGATAAACTATCTGGTAAAGATGCTGGACAGGAAAAAACTATATTGGGTATGTCATGTGAATATGTTGAAACATTATTATAATATAGAGGGGGAACAGAGGAACAGTGTTAGTTACTGGCCCACAGAGTGAGAATCAAATCTCATGCTGTGCAGTTTGATTGCCTTAAACTACATTAAACAATGAAGAAGTCCTTGAGGAGTGGGATAGGTTAGTGAACAATCTGTCCCTGGAACAAAGAACCAGTTGAAAGGATTGTTGCAGCAGTACAAGGACATATGCAGGAATAAGATGGAGAGGCCTGATCCTCTTGTGCATGAGGTAGAAGTAGGGAATGCTGTTCCAATACAACAACACACCTACAGGCTTAATCCTTTCAACGTCACACAGGTCCAGAAGGAAGTGGATGCAATGCTCAATGAAGCTTTCATCGAACTGAGTCAAAGCAAGTGGAGTTTGATGATCGTGTTAGTTTCCAAACCTGATGGGATTCAACAATTTTGCGTGGACCATTGGAAGGTTAAGGCTGTTAACAAAACAAACTCAGATCAAGACTAAAACTGGAGGACTGTATAGAGAAAGTTGGACAAGCCCCTTACATCACAAAGTTGGACTTACTGTTTGGGTATTGTCATCCCTTTATCAGAGAAAGTGAAATAAATTTCTGTGTTTGTCACCCCAAAAGGGTGATGTCAATCCAAAGTGCTGCCCTTTGGAATGAAGAACACACCAGCCACATTTAAAAGGCTCGTGAACAGAGGTGTGGCTGTGGTAACAAACTGTGCAGTATATCTGGATGATGCAGTGATCTTTAGTGAGTCATGGAAAGATCACTTGTTACAGTTGGCACACAGCTCTTTGAAGGATTAAGAGAAGCAAAGCGGTAATAAAATTAAAGAAAACACAATTTGTGAAGGCAGAGGAGACATTTTTGGGACAATACATTGGTGATGAAAGGTTGACCCTAAGGAATGCAAAAACAAAGACCATCGAGGAATTTCCACAAACAACCTCAAAGAAAGAAGTGCTTTGATTTTGGGGACTAAGTGGATTCTACTGTGAGTTTGTTCCAAATGTCAGCAGGGTAGTGACTTCACTCACGGATTTCCTGAGGAAGACCACAACATTTCGGTGGATGGAACAATGCCAGGAGGCACTTGACAATGTGAGAGTTGTATTAACCGCGGCACCAGTTTTAGCTGCACCAAATGTTGCAATCAAAGTTGCAATCGATGCTCATGATATTGGTCTTGAGGCTGTACTGCTACAGGAAGATGATGATGGAATCGAATAGCCAGTTGGTTACTTTTCAAAGAAACCCAACACCCACCAGAGAAGAATATTCGACCATCGAAAAGGAATTATTGAGTTTGGTACTGGCCGAACAACATTATCGCAAATTTAATGGATAAATTTTAAATAAAGTTGAACAGATAACAATATTATACATATGTGTGCGGAAATTAATATGAACATAAATTAATATCCTCTGTATTTCATTGTCATGTGGTTAAGAGAGTTATAAGGTAGCCAGGAAGGATCTAAAGAGAGAGCAAAGAGCAGCGAGAAGGGGACATGAAAAGTCCTTGGTTGGTAGGATTAGGGAAAACCCCAAGGCTTTCTATAGGTATGTCAGGAATAAAAGGATGACTAGGGTAGGTATCAGTCCAGTCAAGGATAGTAGTGGGAAGTTGTGCGTGGAGGCGGAGGAGATTGGAGAGACACTAAATCAATACTTTTCATCCGTATTCACTCAGGAACAGAACACTGTTGCTGATGTGAATATTGAGTCACAAGTGATTAGAATGGATGGCCTTGAGGTACGTAGGGAAGAGGTCTGGGGAATACTGGAAAGGGTGAAAATAGATAAGTCCCCTGGGCCTGATCGCATTTATCCTAGGATCCTCTGGGAAGCTAGGGAGGAGATAGTGGAGCCATTGGCATTGATTTTTATGTCGTCGTTGTCTACGGGAATAGTGCCAGAAGACTGGAGGATAGCGAATGTGGTGCCCTTATTCAAGAAGGGGAGCAGGGATAGCCCGAATAACTATAGGCCGGTGAGCCTCACTTCTGTTGTGGGCAAAGTCTTAGAGAGAATTGTAAGGGAAAGGATTTATGCACATCTGGATAGGAATAATGTGATCAAGGATAGTCAGCATGGTTTTGTGAAGGGCAGGTCGTGCCTCACAAACCTTATTGTGTTCTTTGAGAAGGTGACCAAGGAAGTGGACGAGGGTAAAGCAGTAGATGTGGTGTATATGGATTTTAGCAAGGCGTTCAATAAGGTACCCCATGGCAGGCGAATGCAAAAACTACGGAGGTATGGCATTGAGGGTGAGTTGGAGGTTTGGATTAGGAATTGGCTGGCTGGAAGGACACAGAGGGAAGCAGTTGATGGTATAGGTTCATCTTGGAGTGCAGTTACTAGCGGTGTTCCACAAGGATCTGTTTTGGGACCATTGCTGTTTGTCATTTTTATAAATGACCTGGAGGAGGGGCTTGAAGGCTGGGTGAGCAAGTTTGTGGATGACACGAAAGTCGGTGGAGTTGTGAACAGCGAAGAAGAATGTGGCAGGTTACAGCGGGATATAGATAAGTTGCAGAGCTGGGCAGGAAGGTGGCAAATGGAGTTCAATGTAGCTAAGTGTGAAGTCATTCACTTTGGTAGGAGTAACAAGAAGATGGATTACTGGGCTAATGGTAGGCTACTTGGCAGTGTGGATGAGCAGAGGGATCTTGGTGTCCATGTGCACAGATCTTTGAAAGTTGCCACCCAGGTAAATAGTGCTGTGAAGAAGGCATATGGTGTACTGGGCTTTATTGGTAGAGGAATTGAGTTCCGGAGTCCTGAGGTCATGTTGCAGTTGTTTAAAACTCTGGTGTGGCCTCATCTGGAGTATTGTGTGCAGTTTTGGTCGCCATACTATAGGAAGGATGTGGAGGCATTGGAACGAGTGCAGAGGAGGTTTACCAGGATGTTGCCTGGTATGGTAGGAAGATCGTATGAGGAAAGGCTGAGGCACTTGGGGCTTTTTTCATTGGAGAAAAGAAAGTTTAGGGGAGATATGATAGAGGTGTACAAGATGATTAGGGGTTTAGATAGGGATGACAGTGAGAACCTTTTTCCGCTAATGAAGTCAGCTGTTACTAGGGGACACAGCTTTAAATTAAGGGGAGGTTGGTATAGGACAGATGTTAGGGCTAGATTTTTTACTCAGCGGATTGTGAGTTCATGGAATGCCCTGCCAGTAGCAGTGGTGGACTCTCCCTCTTTATGGGCATTTAAGCGGGCATTGGACAAGCATATGGAGGTGATTGGGCTAGTGTAGGTAAGGTAGGCTTCGGTCGGCGCAACATCGAGGGTCGAAGGGCCTGTACTGCGCTGTATTTTTCTATGTTCTATGTTCTATGTTCTATGTTCTAGAATTCGGCAAAAAAATGGAGACATCTTTTCATTATGATGGTT
Source organism: Chiloscyllium punctatum (assembly GCF_047496795.1). Classification (NCBI taxonomy): domain Eukaryota; kingdom Metazoa; phylum Chordata; class Chondrichthyes; order Orectolobiformes; family Hemiscylliidae; genus Chiloscyllium; species Chiloscyllium punctatum. Next base: position 11,594,715 of record NC_092740.1, on the reverse strand, counting down.
CTTTTTTTTCTTCGGGGGGGTTTTGTTATGAAGTTGAAGGTGTGTACTGTACCTTTAAGCGTTTGTGAAATCTGTTCTGCACTGAGAACATGCAGGCACCTGTCACGTGACTGACGTGCAGTCTCAGAGTGTACTGGAAAATTGAAAATATGTAACATTTAGCTGTAAACGAGATACAAGTTGCTTTGACCATAATTTAAATCGAACCAATCAATTTAAACTATGCCCCAGGATACTAAAAGCCAATCGAGTTTGAATTTATTGTTTTTGCCAACTTCAAAATAATGAAACCACCTGATGTTTGGGGTATAAAAAAAGCAGACATTTTGAAAGTTCGACAGAGAGTAACTGCCATTGAGAAACTGCGATTCAAATCATTCTCTATCAAAGGTACCTTTTTCATATGAAACATCTTTACAGTGAAAGACAGAAGACAACTCAGGGAGATCGTAAGCTGAAAGAAGAAACACACCAGTAATAACAGCCACTGTGTGGTTTTGTAATGAAGCTGATGTAACTTTAATACAGGTGGTTCTTGGAACAGTAGATTGTTATAAAGTTGGAGAGAGATAAGAAGCAGTTTAGGGAAAGGAGGCTAAGAGTTGGAAATAGCTGTTGTTTAATGTTCACTTTGAGAGTTAAAGAATAAATTGATTTTTAACAAAGAAGTGAATTTTGGGAGTTCTCTGTTCCTCATGCTTTAACAGATGGCGATGCGAGGTGAGCTTTTCTGGGTGTTTGGTTTAATTAGCAGAAGGCTTCACCGCCGTCTCATAACAGCAGCTTCACTTGGGCAATCAGGATGGACAATACATGTACATCATCTGGGCCAGCGATACCCATGATGGAATAAAACAAAAGTAGAAATTAATGAAACAAAGAACATCCTGAGGAAAAACCAAAAACAAAGCTGCAGATGCTGCAAATCAGAAACAAAAATGGAAATGGTCAGAAAAGCTCAACAGGTCTGGCAACACCTGTGGAGAGAAATCAGAGTTAATGTTTCAGGCAGAGTGACCCTTCCTCAAGATGCTGAGGAGTTTGACAAGACAGATTCTGAGAGGATATTTGTTCTTGTGAACAGAAGTCAAACAGGGGAACAATTGCAAAATAATGGATTTTCTATGTAAATTGAGATGAGGAAACATTTAATCTCTCAGCTTCTCTTTAAGTTCATGAAGCAAAGAACCACATGGCTGATTATCCCCCTCCTCCTGCACCCAAATATCTTACTTAATGTAGAAAAGTTTAATCTGGACTCTGATTTTAAATTAACCTGTGCTCATTTCAAAGGTCACAGGTTGGAGCTGGTGAATGGTTACATTCGGAATGACACCAGGGGGTTCTCCTTCACACTGAGTGTGGTCAATACTTTGAATGTGTTTGCTGGACAGAGTGAGGGGGAAGGCTGTAAAATCCTTGACCTCATTTAAAGAAAATTAACTTTGAGCAATGGGTGGAGGGTTCTGCATGAATGAATTCAGGAGGGTTCAATGGATCCGATCTGTAAGTACCTTCAGCAGTCATACGGCACCAGGTTATAGTCCAACAGGTTTATTTGAAATAAGCTTCAGAGCACCTGTGGAGAGAAATCAGAGTTAATGTTTCAGGCAGAGCTTCAGAGCACTGCTCCTGAATCAGGTGAAGTCCTTGTATAATGTGCCTTCTGACTTTGTCCACCTCAGTGCAACATTGGAATCTCCACATCATGGAAATATCTTGTAACCAAGGTTTGGAGATGCTGGTGTTGCACTGTGATGTACAAAGTTAAAAATCACACAACACCAGGTTATAGTCCAACAGGTTTATTTGGAAGCACTCGCTTTTGGAGCGCTGCTCCTTCATCAAGTGGTTGTGGAACGTAAGATTGTAAGACACAGAATCTATAGCAAAGGTTTATAGTGTGATGTAACTGAAATTATATATTGAATAAGATCTGGATTATTTGTTAAGTCTCTCATCCATTAGAATGACCATGTTGGCTTCAATTCTTTTATATCTAGATCACAAAACTATTTTTTAAAAGTTACATTCACGAGTGAACTTTAACAATTGGTGTCTGTCAGCCCAGATGATGTATTGAAGATGTGAGCTCCCCTGGGTGATACTGTCTGTGCCACAATGTTTAGACTGATTCTAATCTAAAAAAATGAAGTTATAGAATCTTACATAGATTTTTGAGCAAAGTAAAATGTAACTCTGCAAGAACAAATTCACCCCCACAAACTTATATGTGCATGTGTGTGTGTGTGTGTGTGTAGCGTGATGGGGTCACCTGTTGTGTGACATGAACCCAAGATCCTGGTTGAGGCCATCCCCATGGGTACCGAACTTGGCCAAGAGCCTCTGCCCGGCCACTTTTTGTTGCTGCCTGTCCCGAAGTCTGCCTTGGAGGATGGTCACCTGAAAGTCCAAGGTTGAATGTCCCAGACTGCTGTATGTGGCAGGTCCTCATGCAACTCAGCCAACGTTGTCTATCCCATTCGCTGCAGGTAAGGATGCCCTGAGGCATGCTACATTGGTGAGAGCAAGGAGAGGCTCGGGCAACGGATGGATGGGCACCGTACAACAATCAACAGACAGGAGTGCTCCCCCCCCCACCCCACCTCCACAGTCAGAGCACACTTCAATGGTCCTGCACTCACAGACATACACACACATATACAGAGACAAACACATACACAGACACTCCCACACACACACGCATGTGTGCACACACACACTCAAACACTTACACACACTCAAAACACTTTCCCACACAGACACACAGACACACACACACACACACTCCTCTAGACACACATACGGACGCAGATGCTCTTTCATACGCTCACAAATACACTCCCACACTCACACATGCTCCGTCTTACAGACTTATACCCCTTTATACTCATACTCACACACATGCGCACACTCTTTCACAGACACTCACAGCCACCCCGCAACAAACACACACACACACATACACACATATACGTTTGTGGGGTGAATTTGTATTTTCAGAGTTTCATCATACTTTGCTCAAAAAAACTGCATGAATCCATGTAAGTTTCTATAAAGTCAATTTTTAGATTAGAATCAGTCTAAACATTGTGGCACAGACAGTATCACCCAGGGGAGCTCACACCTTCAATACATTATCTGGGCTGACAGACATTATCTGGGCTGACAGACACCAATTGTTAAAGTTCACTTGAGAATGTAATTTTAAAAAGAAAATTGTGATTTACATATGAAAGAACTGAAACCAACATGGTCACTCTGACAGACGAGAGACTTAACAAATATCCTGGTCTTTTTCAATATATAATTTCAGTTACATCACACTGTAAACATTTGCGATAAATTCTGTGTCTTACAATTTTATACTCCACAATCACCTGATGAAGGAGCAGTGCTCTGAAAGCTAGTGCTTCAAATTAAACCTGTCGGACTGTAACCTGGTGATATCTGATTCTTAATCTTGTAATCAAGGTTTTCAAACTGAGTGGCGAGGAGACATTTTGATCAGGGTAACTCTTCTTGGGGAATGTCCAGCACAGACCTGTTAGAGATATGAGTGGAGTCTTTAATTGCTCATTTTATTGTGAAGTTGAAAGGAATGTAACATATTGAAATAAGACCTTCTGCACACTGATCTCATCCATTCTGATGTTTGTCCTTTCCTCAGATGTTCAGGGAGACGTCTCAGTGGTGAGTGGGACAGAGGGAGATTCAGTTACTTTACCCTGTATCTTCATGACCAGGTCCTACCCTGCCCTGACCACTGTTACCTGGATGAGGAAGGAGCCCTACCAACACATCGTTACATTTACAGCCCAATCACAGGGAACTTGGACAACTGGACACGGTGGAAATCGGTACGAGCTCATCGGGAACCCAGGGGAGGGAAACGCCTCGATCAGGATAAACCAGCTGAGACTGAGGGACAATCACACTTACCTGTGTCTGGTGGAGTACAGATCAAGAGTCAATCTTTTGTATCTGATCCAGAAAGAGAAACGGCTGCAGGTACATGGTAAGAAACCGTTACACATTCTTCAGCCTGCAGAAGGTGCACAATAAGAGTGGAACAGATTCTGTGAATGTTTTGTGATTTGATTTTCTGCTGAAAGGACATGGAACTAAAACATTAACCCTGTTTTTCTCCATCGGTATTGTCTGCCCTGCTGAGTGTTTGCAGCATTTTGATGTTTATTAAAAATGTCCAGCATCTGTAGTATTTTAACTTTGGGTTTCAAATTTAATTTTTTTCAATATTTAATGTACTATGATGTGCTGATATTTTTAGGCGCTTCTGATGTCAGTATTGAAAGACATTGACACACTCAGAATATTTAGCTCAATCTCCAAATGACCCAAAGTTATACTGACATTAAGATCATCTCCTTGAACAGGAAGGTTCTACAGACTAATGTGTCCCTCTTGGTTCCAACCTTCATCAGGAATAGTTCCATCAATGCAAGTACATTCCCCCAGTGTCCATCTGACTGTGTGAGGCATCCCAGCCACGTGGGACCGATCCTAGCCCTGCATTCACCCATGGGCTATAACAGGAGTTGATGGTGTACTGTTACTGTCACTGGGTGACGAATCCAGATACGAAATCCTGGAGCCATGGGTTCTAATCCCACCACAGCAGCAGGTGAATTTCTTTAAAAATCTGGAATTTTAAAAAAAGCGAACCGAATGGTTGCATGTGACCATTGTTGAGATTTGGAAAAGCTGATCTGATTCAATCATACACTTCAGGGAATCTGGGTTTTGGTGAAATTAGCTGGACGGTTGGTTTGCAAAGCAGTGTGATGCCAACAGTGTGGGTTCAATCCCCACATTGTCTCAGGTGACCATGAAGGACCCTCCTTCTCAACTCTCCCCTCACTGAGGTGTGGTGGCCCTCAGGTTAAACCACCACCAGTTCTCTCTCTCTCTCTCTCTCTCTCTCTCTCTCTCTCTCAAGAGAAAGCAGCCCATGGCCTGGTTATAAGATGGCCACTTGATTCAGGGAATGAAATCTGCCATACACACTCAGTGTCATGTGTTGCCATATGCAAAATCTTGAGCCCTCTCTCAAGAGGAAACAAAACACTGACTGGGTGATTACTTTGCAGAACAGAAATGTTCTGCCCACAAAAATGATTCTCAGCATCCAGTTGCCTGCCATTTCCACACACCACTTTTTGGGGACCCAGTGACCTTCTGGACTCAATATTGAGGTGTATAATTTGAGGGCCTCAGCACCTTCTCCTACCTCCTTCCCCCAACCCCCACACACCAGGCCTTGTCATCACATGGGCTACTACCAAAACAATCCATTCTCAATGACGAATGGTCCCCATCAGCAGCTGTTCATTCTCCCAGGCTGACCTTTCCCCTATCGTTTGTCTGTCCAATTGCTTTTCTCTCTGTCTGGGGTCTGTTTCCACTGAGTGTTTACTCCTGCCCCCTCACCCCCCTCCCCATCTTCAGCCTCTATACCAACCTTTTCCCAGCTATAATCAGTTATAGAGTCATACAGCACAGGAGCAGACCCTTCAGTTCAACGAGTCCATGCTGACCATAATCCCAAACTAAAGTAGTCCCACCTGCCTGCGCTTTGTACATATCCCTCCAAACATTTCTTTTTCATGAAATTATCTAAATGCCTTTTAAACGTTGTAACTGTCCCCACATCCACCATTTCCTCGGGAAGTTCATTCCACATAAACCACTGTCTGTGTAAAATAAAACTGTCCCTTCGAGGCATAGAGTCATAGAGATGTGCAGCATGGAAACAGACCCTTCGGTCCAACCCGTCCATGCCGACCAGATATCCCAACCCAATCTCATTCCACCTGCCAGCACCCGGCCCATATCCCTCCAAACCCTTCCTATTCATATACCCATCCAAATGCCTCTTAAATGTTGCAATTGTACAACCGTCCACCACTCCCTCCGGCAGATCATTCCATACACATACCACCCTCTGCGGGAAAAAGTTGGCCCTTAGGTCTGTTTTATATCTTTCCCCTCTCACCCTAAACCTATGCCCTCTAGTTCTGGACTCTCCGACCTCAGGGAAAAGATTTTGCCTATTTATCCTATCCATGCCTCTCGTAATTTTGTAAACCTCTATATGGTCACCCCTCAGCCTCCTTCCTTATGTCTTTTTAAAATCTTTCTCCTCTCACCTTAAAGATATGCCACAGTCTTGAAATCTCCCACCTGAGCAAAAAGACACCTGCCATTCACCTTATCTATATTCCTCATGCTTTTATCGATCTTGATAAGGTCACCTCTCAATCTCGTACGCTCCAGTGAGAAATGTCCTAGTCGCTCCGGACTCTTCCGATAACTCAAGGCCTGCTTTATTTGCAACATCCTGGTAAATCTCTTCTCCAGCTAAATGATATCGTTGCAATAACAAGGTGACCAGAACTGGACACAATAGAGGCCTCACCAGCATCCTGTCCAACCTGAACATAACATCCCAACTCCAATCTTCAAAGGTCTGAGCAATGAAGGCAAGTGTGCTGAACCACCGTATATATAGATGATGCAAATTTGGAAGAATTCTGTACCTGAATCCCTCGGTCTCTGTTCTTCAGCACTACCCAAGGCCCTACGTTTAATTGTGTAAGTCTTCCCTTTGTTTGTTTTCCCAAAGTGCAACACCTCACACTTATCTTAAACTCCATCTGTCACTCTTCAGCCCATTGACCCATTTGATTAAGATTTTTTCGTATTCTAAGATAACCTTCTTCACTGTTCAACATTCTATCAATTTTGGTGTCAACCACAAACTTGCAAAACATGCTTTTTGTAGTCTCATCGAAATTGTTCATATAAGTGAGTGACAAAAGTGGGCCTAGCACTGACCCCCGTGGAACCCTGCTGGGCACAGGCCTCCAGATCAAAACCCTCCCTCCACCGTCACTCTCTGTCTTTTGCCTTTCAGCCAATTGTGCATCCACTTGCCAAGCTCACCCTGAATCCCATGGGATCCAACTTCACTAATTAGTCGACCATGCGGAGCCTTGTCAAAGGATTTACCAAAGTCTAAGTAAACAATGTTAACCCCTCTGCCCTCATCAATTTTCTTGTTTACTTCTTCAAAAAACTCCATCAAGTTTGTGAGACACGATATCCCTTGCACAAAACCATGCTGACTATCCCGAATCATTCCTTGCCTCTCCAAATGCATATAAAGCCAAACTTTCAGAACAACTTACTCACCACCGAAGTCAGACTCACAGGTCTGAAGTTCCCAGGCTTCTCCTGGCATTCCTTCTTGAACATGAGCCACTCTCCAGTCATTCAGCACCTGACTGTTATTTATGGACGATACAAATGTTCCTGCAGGGGGCCCAGCAATTTTCTCTTCACTTCTGACAATGTCCTGGGATTGAGTAGATCACGTCTCAGAGATATATATTTATATTTTCAAATACCTCTAACAATTCCTCTTCTGTATTACAAGCTGTTTTCAAAAAAATCAATGTTTATTTCTCAGAGTTCTCTAGCCTCCACTTCTTTGTCCACAGTAAAAACTGACACAAAATATTCATTTGATGTCTCTCCCATCTCCTGAGGGGTGACATGATGGCTCAGTGGTTAGCAGTGGCACCAGGGACTTGAGTTCAATTCCAGACTCAGGCAGCTGGAGTTTGCATGTTCTCCCTGTGTGGTGAGGGTTTCCTCCCACAGTCCAAAGATGTGCAGGTTCGGTGAATTGGCCATGCTACGTTGCCCATAGTGTGAGGTGCATTAGTCAGTGGAAATGAGTCTGGGTGGGTTGCACTTCGGCAGGTCGGTGTGGACTTGTTGGTCCGAAGGGCCTGTCCATTTAACCCTTCACCTAACACTACGGTCAATTTTTGCTTCGCCAATTCACCAGATGTGCACATTTTGTGGACTGTGGGAGGAAACCGGAGCACCCGGAGGAGACCCACGCAGACACGGGGAGAATGTGCAAACTCCACACAGACAGTCGCCTGAGGCATAGAATTGAACCCGGGTCTCTGGCGCTGTGAGGCAGCTGTGCTAAACACTGTGCCACCATGCCGCCCACATTGTAGGGAATCTAAAACACAAAGGCAATCTCTTTGATTTTTAAGGAGACTTACACTCTATCTCTTGTTGCTGTCTTGGTCTTAATGTACTTACACAATCCCTTTGGATTATCCTTAACCTTATTTGCCGAGGTTATCCCATATCCTTTCTTTGACTTCCTGATCTCCCTCTTATGAATGGCCTGACACTCATTATACAGAGCAAGAGATACATTTGGACCCAGTTGTTTATATTTAGTATATGATTCTTTTTTATCCCTGACTGGAACCTCAATCTCTTTATTTACCTGTTGTTCCCGAAAGCAGTACAGTTGAAACCAACCTTTGTGAATGGTCTTTTCTGACTCAGAAGAGATCGCAGTGATCCAAGAATCTGAATCCCTGAACATTACTCCACCTCTTCTGCCATTGATTTGTCTCCTTTATCCTTTTGTTCCCTCATCTGAACTTGGCCCTGGGAGTAAATTAGAGATTACTACTTTTGAGGGTCTAGTTTTTAAATCTTCTCCCTAACCTCTGATATTCACTTTGTAAAGCCTTTATTCTTTCCCTAACTATGTCATTCCCATCAATTTGTACAAAAATTTCCAGTATCTCACTCTTCCCTTTAACAGTATGTGTCAAACATTTTGCAATGTCCTTAATCCTAGCACCAAGAAAACAGTATAATATCCTAGATTCATGCTCACTGCTGCAGAACCTCCTGTCTGTGCCCTTGACAGGAGAATCACCTACAATAATTATTCTTTTAAATTTGTCATACCCCTCCAAACATAAGATTCATTCTTACAGCCCAAATTCTGACTGTCCCTTCTAATTTCCTCTGAGAGATTATCCTTTCAACAGTACGAGAGATTTCTGAACTACCTTCTTACCTTTCCTGACAGTCATCCTTCTATCTGACTGATCCTGCTGTGTTATCACCTCTCGAAATCTACTGGCCATCTGACTCTGTGTCTCTTGTATGCCTGCAATGTCATTAAGTCTAAAAAGAAGCAACTTACAACAACATATTATCTCTAAAATAAACTACCTTTCTTTCTCCAAAGATAAACCTTTCTTTATCCAAAGAGTTAATATTAAGCACAAGTGTTCCAGCCCCAGCTGTCAATGTTCTGATTAAAAATAAAATCCCACGTGTCAGCCTGTCCAAGAGGGGTGTAAACACAACTAGGTTTGAAACAAAACATTCCTCAGCAATTTAAAAAAAAATTGCTTCAGTGAGTTTAAAAACATCTCTCTCATAATTTCATAGTGGAAAAAGACTGAACAGTCCACATGTGGGCCTGTCCAAAACTTCCATTGAGAAAACTCCATTTCATAAAAATTTGTGTCAGTTTGTTTTGCTTCTTTTGCATTTTTGACGAGAAAAGAGCTAAAAATGAATCAAATAAAAAGCTTTTCTGACTGAAATTTAATAAACGTAAGAAATCTGAAAGTAAATCTGGAAATAAATCTGAATCTCAGGAGCAGCTGCAAGATCCACACTCCTCTCGGTCCACTGTTTTTGATCATTTTATTTCTGAAGAAGTATTACTGGACCCAAAACATTAACTCTACTTTCTCTGCAGAGATGCCCCTATACCTGCTGAGTTTTTCCCGCGATTTCTGTTTTTGTCTCTGCCATCCTTACTTGGTCAGGTCTCCAGGACAGGGGTGGACAGTACACCAGTATTTAAGAAGGGTGTTCACTGTGTCAGGTCAGTGGAAGCGAGTATGGGTCCTGGAGGTTGGGTCAGGGGCTGTGTGAGGAACAGCACTAGGTCCCACGATTTCTGTAAAATCTTTCAAATAACCGAGGTCAGGCTAAACAGCCTATCGAATCCCATCTTCTGCCTCGCTACCATGAACAAAACCATTCTGTCTGCCTTTGATCCATCTCCATCTCCATCCGCCCTGTGGGCGGCACGGTGGCACAGTGGTTAGCACTGCTGCCTCACAGCGCCGGAGACCCGGGTTCAATTCCCGCCTCTGGCGACTGACTGTGTGGAGTTTGCACGTTCTCCCCGTGTCTGCGTGGGTTTCCTCCGGGTGCTCCGGTTTCCTCCCACAGTCCAAAGATGTGCAGGTCAGGTGAATTGGCCATGCTAAATTGCCCGTAGTGTTAGGTAAGGGGTAGATGTAGGTGTAGGGGTATGGGTGGGTTACGCTTCGGCGGGGCGGTGTGGACTGTCTTCTGGCACCTCTCCATCTGCAGGTCTAAGCTCCATCTGTATAACCTGAAGTCTAATCTTCAAGCTTTTCTACAAGATAAGCAGATTATAATTAGCAAAAACTGTTGTCTCATTAATTCTATATCAGACATAAATTTCAAAGTGTTGAATAGCTGATAGCAATGTTTCCTTTTCCATCGTTAATCAATGTGAACCAACCAGGTAAGAATAACAAATTTACTTCCCGAGAGTTTATGCTCATCATGAGATTCTTAATTCCAGATTTAAAATAAAATAAAACTCTACTCTGGAAGGCTTTGAACTCCATTACCCCAGAAAATGACCTGGATCTCTAGATTTATAGCCTCCTGATAAGACAACTCTGCTATTGCACCCCCTAGTAATGGCAGTCACTTGTCTTGAGTGAACCACACAGAATCTTCACATTTCAGTACAATACTGAGCAATGACCTTGTTCCTGTCTTTCTTCATTGCTTCAATATGTGGTTTTGTAGCAATAATCTTCCCTCATGGAATCTCCTAGTAAACCACTCCAACCTCGTACAATTCATGTCAATCTTTTTTTGAAGCTTTTCCAATGTCGTTGGGTTTAGCTGCCTCTGGCTTCAGCACTGTAACCTATCGGGCCGTAAGGGAGGGAGGATTGCTGGGTTGTCACGGGGAGTCAGTATTCTGGTCTTGGTGAGCGAAGTGATCTTGACATTGAGCTTTTGTCCTGTTCAATATGTAGGACATTGTTGTGGTGCAGTGGGGAGTGTCCCCACTTCAAGTCACATTTTGCCTTCAGCCTACTCAGGACTCTACCAGAGATTGTCATCATTAATGGAGCCTAATTCGCTAGATGGCCCTTTAAGAGAAAGTTGGGAGTCAATTATAACACTTTATTACATAGGAGATGTTGTGACAACATACACCTTAAACTGCTGTCAATCATTACATACTTCATCAGCATATGATGGGTCAGCCCCATGACTTGTTAGACAGTCTGAAGCAGCAAAATCGAAGTCAGATTGACAATAAACATCACATCCCAGTCAATCAAAATATTCCCTTCACATAAAAACACACATTATTGTTTCACATACACACTGATCCTGTGTGTGCCTGTTATTTTTGCATCAAAGAGAAGAACATAACAAAGGGATAATTGAACAGAGATATTTCAAATCATACAATCTTTAGATAGAGTGGATAGAATGTTTCCCCTTGAATTTCACAATTGGAGAAATCAGAATAACTGAGGTCAGAATGGATTTGGGCCAAAGGGAAGGCTGAGGGAAGATTTGATTGAGATGTTCAAACTCATGAAGGGTCAGGATAGTGTAGATAGAGAGAGACAGTACCCACTCATGAAGGGTCAGGATAGTGTAGATAGAGAGAGACCGTACCCACTCATGAAGGGTCAGGATAGTGTAGATAGAGAGAGACTGTACCCACTCATGAAGGGTCAGGATAGTGTAGATAGAGAGAGACTGTACCCACTCATGAAGGGTCAGGATAGTGTAGATAGAGAGAGACCGTACCCACTCATGAAGGGTCAGGATAGTGTAGATAGAGAGAGACTGTACCCACTCATGAAGGGTCAGGATAGTGTAGATAGAGAGAGACCGTACCCACTCATGAAGGGTCAGGATAGTGTAGATAGAGAGAGACCGTACCCACTCATGAAGGGATCAAGAACTAGAGGGCACAGTGGGATGGCAGTTTATAAAATATTATTGTTCACTCAGAATGTGGATTCAAAAGTGGAGTGAAAAGAGATTTTAGGTTTCAGTTCTGTGAAAGTGACTTGTTCATTTGAAACAAAGGGTCAGAATGTGATCTGGAACAGTGAAGTAAAGACACTGAGAAAGTGTCCTGGAGATAGGTGACCTGGAGCGTTCATTGCTGAATATTTACCAAGATGAGTTTTACAGTCAATACAAACAGATTTTTGAGTACCACCAGTCAGCTGAGTTCAGAAGAACAGTAGTCGGAAGAATAGTTGTTTTAAAAAAATTCCGAAAGTCTCCAGGTTGAGAGTTGTAAAAAAATCTCCAGATCATCAGCGTTGAAAATAAGTCTGAAGCTGTTTCAGTACTCAAAGGAAGAGGGAGAGAAAGCGTCAATAAGTTGATTTATGTTAATGCATTTCATAGAGAGACAGAGAGAATCCTATCTGGTGAAAATGCTGAGATTCAGTTGAGTGAGACATCCTTAAGTGAAGCTTACTGAAGTCACTGTTGACGACATCAACTGTATTATTCTCATCTTCATACCTCGTCACCTCCTCTAAAATTCCATCAAATCCAACTCAATCAAATTCCTTTACAAATTCATGCTAAATATCCTGGATTAACCTTTGTCTCTCCAAGTAATGATTTATTCTGTCCCTCAGAATTGTTTCCAATATTTTCCCCACCATTGATGTTGGCCTCACTGGCTTGTACTCTCCTGGTTTATCACTACCACCCTTGAACAATAGGGGAACAGGTAAAGGGATGATTGGCAAGTGAAATAACAAGGGTTCAGAGATACTGTCCTCCTGTTAGAGTGAAGGGTAAGGCCAGTAAGATGAGGGAACAATGGATGAGTAAATATATTGAGGCTCTGGTTAAGAATATGAAAGAGTCATGTATTAGGTGTAGACAACTGGGATCAAGTGAATCTCTTGAAGAGTGTAAGGGGTATCGGGGCATTCTTATGAGAGATATCAGGAGGGCAAAAAGTGGACATCGGAAAACGTCTGCAGATAAGGCTGAGGATAAGCCAAAGATATTCTAGAAAGTCATTAGAAGCCAGAGAGCAACCAGGGAGGGAATGGGGCCTCTTCAAGATCAATGAGGTCATTTATGTGTAGAACCAGAGGAGAGGGGGGAGATATCCTAAACAAATTCATGCTAAATATCCTGGATTAACCTTTGTCCCCTCTGTTGCTCTTTAAAAGCTTCCCAGTCAGAAGTGACAGTCGGAAGTGACAGGACTTCTGTTGAATAAAGGGAACTATGGAGCTATGAGGGAGGAGCTGGCCAAAGGTCAATGGTGCAATACCTTAGCAGGGATGACTGTGGAGGAACAATGGTGGATATTTCTGTTATTAATACAGAAGTTGCAGGATCAGTTCATTCCTAAAAGGAAGAAAGATCCCAGGAGGAGGCATGGGCGGCCGTAGCTGACGAGGGAAGTGAAGAAACATATAAAGTTAAAAGAGAAAAAGTATAACATAGCAAAGATAAGTTGGAAAACTGACGATTGGGAAGCTTTTAAAGATCAACAGAGGATTACTAAGAAGGAAATACGCAGGGGGAAAATGAGGTATGTTGGTAAACTGGCCAATAATATATAGGAGGATAGTAAAAGCTTTTTTAGGTATGTGCAAGGCAAAAAAATGTTTAGGACTAAAATTGGGCCCTTGAAGACAGAAACAGGGGAATATATTACGGGGAACAAAGTAATGGCAGAAGAATTAAATGGGTACTTCAGATCTGTATTCACTGGGGAAGACACAAGCAACCTCCCTGAGGTAACAGTGGCTGAAGGACCTGAACTTAAGGGAATTTATATTTGCCAGGATTTGGTGTTGGAGAGACTGTTAGGTCTGAAGGTTGATAAGTCTTGGGGGCCTGATGGTCTACATCCCAGGGTACTGAAGGAGGTGGCTCGGGAAATCGTGGATGCTTTGGTGATTATTTTCCAGAGTTCAATAGATTTGAGGTCGGTTCCTGAGGATTGGAGGGTGGCGAATGTTATACCACTTTTTAAGAAAGATGGGAGAGAGAAAGCAGGAAATTATAGACCAGTTAGTCTGTCCTCAGTGGTGGGAAAGATGCTGGAGTCTATTATAAAGGATGAAATTACGGCACATCTGGATAGTAATAACAGGAGAGGACAGAGTCAGCATGGATTTATGAAGGAGAAATCTTGCATGACTAATCTTCTTGAATTTTTTGAGGATGTAACTCTGAAGATGGACGAGGGAGATCCAGTAACGGGACTTTCAGAATGCTTTTAATAAAGTCCAACATAGGAGGTTAGTGAGTAAAATTAGGGCGCATGGTATTGGGGGCAAAGTACTAGATTGGATTGAAAATTGGTTGGCTGAGAGGAAACAAAGAGTAGTGATTAACGGCTCCATTTCAGAATGGCAGGCAATGACCAGTGGGGTACTGCAGGGATCTGTGCTGGGACCGCAGCTTTTTACAATATATGTTAATGATTTAGAAGATGGTATCAGCAATAACATTAGCAAATTTGCTGATGATATAAAGCTGGGTGGCAGGGTGAAATGTGATGAGGATGTTAGGAGATTACAGGGTGACCTGGACAGGTTAGGGGAGTGGGCAGATGATGGCAGATGCAGTTTAATGTGGAAAAATGTATGGTTCTGGATTAGTGGTGATGAAAGAGCACAGCAGTTCAGGCTGCATCCAAGGGGCTTAGAAATCGACGTTTCAGGCAAAAGCCCTTCATCAGGAATAATTGCTGATGAAGGGCTTTTGCCCGAAACGTTGGTTTCGAAGCTCCTTGGATGCTGCCTGAACTGCTGTGCTCTTCCAGCACCACTAATCCAGAATCTGGTTTCCAGCATCTGCTGTCATTGTTTTTACCATAATTGTATGGTTATTCACTTTGGTGGCAAGAACAGGAAGACAGATTACTACCTCAATGGAATCAATTTAGGTAAAGGGGCAGGACAGAGAGATCTGGGTGTTCTTGTACACCAGTCAATGAAGGCAAGCATGCAGGTACAGCAGGTAGTGAAGGAGGCTAAGAGCATGCATTCCTTCATAACAAGAGGGATTGAGTATAGAAGCAAAGAGGTTCTTCTGCAGCTGTACAGGGCCCTGGTGAGACCACACCTGGAGTACTGTGTGCAGTTCTGGTCTCCAAATTTGAGGAAAGACATTCTGGCTATTGAGGGAGTGCAGCGTAGGTTCACGAGGTCAATTCCTGGAATGGCGGGATTACCTTACATGGAAAGACTGAAGCGATTGGGCTTGTATACCCTTGAGTTTAGAAGATTGAGAGGGGATCTGATTGAGACATATAAACTTATGAAAGGATTGGACACTCTGGCAGCAGGAAACATGTTTCCGCTGATAGGTGAGTGCCGAACCAGAGGACACAGCTTAAAAATACGGGGTAGACCATTTAGGACAGAGATGAGGAGAAACTTCTTCACCCAGAGAGTGGTGACTCTGTGGAATGCTTTCCCCCAGATGGCAGTGGAGGCCCAGTCTCTGGATTCATTTAAGAAAGAGTTGGATAGAGCTCTCAAAGATAGTGGAATCAAGGATTATGTCGATAAGGCAGGAAGAGGATACTGATTAGGAATGATCAGCCATGATCATATTGAATGGCAGTGCAGGCTCGAAGGGCAGAATGGCCTACTCCTGCACCTCTTGTCTATTGTCTATTGTCAAATATTTTGCACCAGTTTTTATTGTGGAGAAAGAAATTGACGCAAGGGAACTCGGGCAAATAAATATTAATGTCGTGAAAGCAACTCACTTTACTGAAGAGGAAGTGTTGGAGGTCTTGAAAAACATAGAAGTGGCTTTGTGCAGGGAAATCATGTGTCACAAACTTGACTGAGCTTTTTGAAAATGTTACCAAAAGACCAGTGAGGGCAGAGGGGGAGATATTGTTTACATGAACTTGTGTAAAGCTGTTGTCAAAGTTCCACATGGTGGACTAATTAGTGAAGTTAGGTGGCATGGGATTCAGGGAGAGAATGCCAGTTGGATACAAAATTTGCTTGATGGTAAGAGACAGAGTGTAGTGATGGAGGTTTGTTTTTACATTGGACCATGTGACCTCATTTGAGGAACATTCTAAGATATCATCCATCTTATGTCATTGATTAATTCCTTCATCAATATTGCAACACCCCCTCCTCTTTGACATTCCCCCTACCCCTACATGCCTCATCTCACAGTTCGATAGCCCAGAACATTGTGCTGTCAATCCTGTCACACCCTCAACCATGTCTCTGTGATAACAACAATATCTCATCCCCACTCATTAATCTACACCCTCAGCTCGTCTGCCTTACTCACAAGTAAATGCCATCCATCCATGCCACACTCCCTTATGCCCTCACTTGACGATATTCACACTGCCTTCTGGATTTACTTGGATTAGCTTCTCAACGTCAGTTAGCTCAGTTGGCTGGACAGTTGGTCTGTGATGTGGAGTGATGCCAACAAGGGATGTTTAATTCCCATATTGTCTGAGGTGACCATGAAGTTCCAATCTTCTCAACTTTGCCCCTTGTCTGAGGCAGAGTGACCCTCAGGTTAAATCATTACCAGTCATAACTTCCTTTAACGAGACAGGAGTTCTCTCGCACAATGATGAGTTGACTTTTTTACTTCAGTTTACTTTTTTTCCATCTTCATGTCTCTCTGTATCCACCTCCACCCCCACCCACGCCCCCCTCCCCCCCCGACCCCCACAGCATCCCCCATCCCTCTGCTATGACTGATGAATGAGCCAGGTTGCTGAAGGCTGGCTGGGTAATAGAGTAGAAAGTGATGGGAAATAGAAAAGGTTCTGCAGGGAGGGTCCTGAGTCCTGCTCTTCAGATCACTCTGGGTCTCCTGGAACAATGGAGAGTTCAGAAAACTCTCAGGCACCAAACCCTTTCTTCAACCAACAGCAACAACCCCCCACAGTCTAACCTCAGGATGTTTACATACCACCTGAAGACCTGTGTTGTATCCAGCCCAGAGCTCATTCCACACTGTCACTAGTCTGTTCAGAAACCACAATTGTATCATATTATATCTTTTCTCATTGAATAACAGATTCAATTTTACCTCACGGTTTAGTGTCTGTACTGTGTTCATATCCTCTCTCTCTCTCTCTCTCCTCACAGCAGATTCTGCTAATGGTTGGTCAATGACAATCGCGGATGAAGTGAGGACTGAGGAAGGAGGCTCCGCTGTCTTACCCTGCAGCTTCACCAACCCTGACACTAACCTCACACTCACCGGCTCCATCTTATGGTACAAGGGGAAATCACGGGCTTTAATCTTTAAGTGTACATATCCTGGTCCAGACCATTCCCAGGGTGAGCTGTGTGAGAATGTGATAATGCGGGACGGTGGGAATCGATTCAGATTCGTGGGGAACCTCAGCAACAAAGATGCCTCAATAATGATGGAGGGACTGAGCCAGGAGGATGCTGGTTCCTATCGGTGTCGTGTGGAGCTCAATATTGACAAGTTTGGATCTGGTAAAGGAACACGCCTGAAAGTGGAAGGTGAGGAATAATGTTCTGATGTGTTACTGCCCTGACAGCTCAATGGGGACAGGCTCCACCTGGTCTGGGAGCTCTTGGGTTGGTTCCTTCTCTTGGGCTCTTCCAGTTGGTCTCAGGCAGGAGGCAGTGAGAAGGACAGAGACAGAGAGGCACAAAGAGGGAGAGAGAGAGAGAGAGAGAGAGAGAGAGAGAGAGAGAGAGAGAGAAAGAGAAAAAGAGGGAGAATGAGAGAAAGAGAGAGAGAGAGAGAGAGAGAGAGAGAGAGACATGACTGGGATTTAGAGACCATTCCATCACCATCTTTGAAACCTCCCACAGTTACACTCAGTCATTATCACGTTCAAACTGGCTTCATTGCTCTGGGATGGGGAACAGAGAAAACATCACTGACAATCCAAGCTCCAAGATCCCCTCCAATGAGCGTGCAGTTTTATCAGCATTGGGTGAGTACAAGAGAGACCTGGCACCTCCTGAACCCTCATTGGATGAGCTCATCTCAGGGTGAAGGAACCCTCAGTTCACATGAGCTGAGAACCTCACTGTTGCTATCCTCCACCTCTATTGGCTGAGGAGAAAATGGGGGGAGCTGTCCTTGCCAGAGGCTAATGTCCTGGGGATTGTGGCAGATTGTGAAATTTGAATTTGAAAATATCTAGAAATAAAAACTAGTCTAATAATGACTGTGTAATCATCACCATTCAAAAACAATCTGGGTTAATCATGTCCTTTTGTGAGGGAAATCTGCTATCCTTACCCGATCTGACCTACATGTGACTCCATACCCACAGTTATGTGTTTGACTCTTAACTGCCCCTCAGTTGTGGATAAGGAGTGAACCCAGGAGTGCAAATGAAACTGTGGCTGCAAGAGCAGGTCACAGGCTAAGAATCCTATGAATTTACACACCTCCTGACTCCAAAGCCTATTGGCCAGTCAGGAGTGTGATGAAATACTTCTCACTTGCCTGGAACAGTGCAGGAAAATATATCATTGCTCTGTCATTATTACTGGGTCAAAGTCCTGGAAATCCCACCCTAACATCGTTGTGGGAATAAAAATAACTATAAAATGCACTGCAGCAAGACAGCAACATTTCCTCCACCAGCACCTTCCAAAGTAGGGACCTTGAAGAGCTCAGTGAACAATGACATCAGATACAGGCCATCCTGACTTGGAACTATCTTTTCATTGTCTAAGGGGATGTGGGTGTCCCATGCACAGTCAGCCTTTATTGGCCAGCCCTGGAGAAGGAATGGTGAGCTGCCTTCTTGAACTGCTGTATTCCCTCAGCTGCAGAGACATTCACGATACGGTTGGGAAAGGATTTCCAAGGCTTTGTTCCAGTGACACTGAAGGAATGATGAAATATTCCCAAGTCAGGATGGTGAGTGTCTTGGAGGGAAGCTTGTAGGTGGAGATGTTCTCCTGTATCCCATGTTCATCAGTGAACAACCATCCCCACTTCCAACCTTATGGTGGAGGGAGGGTCATTGATGATGCAGCTAAAGATGGTTAGACCAAGGACACACTAACCTGAGGAACTCCTGCAGAGATGTGCTCTGGAGCTGAGATGACTGATCTCCAAGAACAACAACCAGCTTCCTCTGTGCCAGGTCTGACTGAAACCCATGGAGGTTTCCCCCTTCGACTTTCCACTGGATTCAGTTTTGCTCAGGTTCCTTGATGCTACACTCGCTCAAATACAGCCTTGATGTTAACAACAGGCACATTCGCCTGTACCTGTCTTTTTGCTTTTTCCGTTGTTTACCTATTATTTACTATCTATGCTATTTAACTCTGTGATCTGCCTGTACTGCTCACAAGACAAAGCTTTTTGCCGTGCCTCGGGACATGTGACAATAAATTCAATTCAATTCGATTCAATTCTATTCGATTTGATTCAATTCAATTCAATTCATTTCAATTCAATTCAGTCACTGACAGCTTCCAGAAGTTTAATTGGCCAAATTGAAAATATGTAACATTTCACTGCAAACGTGATACCAGAATACTAAAACCCAATCGAGTTAGAATTTATTGTTTTTGCCAACCTCAAACTAATGAGACAATCTGATGTTTGGGATATTATAAAAAAGCAGATATTTTGAAAGTTAGACAGAGAGTAACTGCCATTGAAAGACTGCTGTACAAAACACTCTCAATCAAAGGGACCTTCTTCATATGAAACATCTTTGCAGTGAAAGACAGAAGTCGACCCAGGAGATCTTTAGCTGAATGAAGAAACACACTGACAATAGCAGCCATTGTGTGGTTTTGTAATGAAGCTGATGTAATTTTAATAAAGGTGGTTATGGGAACAGTATATTGCTATAGAGTTGGAGGCAGATAGTAAGCAGTTAAGAGAAAGTTAAAAATCACACAACACCAGGTTATAGTCCAACAGGTTTAATTGGAAGCACACTAGCTTTCGGAGCAACGCTCCTTTATCAGGTGATTGTGGAGGGCTCGATCGTAACACAGAATTTATAGCAAAAATTTGCCGTGTGATGTAACTGAAATTATACATTGAAAAATTGATTGTCTGTTAAGCCTTTCATCTGTTAGAATACAGTGATAGTTTCACTTCTTTCATGTGTAAATCACAAAACCTTTTTTTAAAAGGGCATTCTCGGGTTAGCTGTTAACAATGGTGATAGCTAGACAATATGTTGAAGGTGTTAGTCCTTGTGTTCTCTGTCTATGACCTGATGTTTAGATTGTTTCTAATCTAAAAAGTGAGATAACAGAGTTTTACATAAATTCATGCAGTTTTTGAGCTCAGAGTTCTACATGAATGTATGCAGTTTTTGAGCAAAGTGCAATGTGACTCTGCAAGTACAAATTCACCACACAAAATATATGTGTGCATGTGGGTCTTTGTCTGTCTTTGTGTGTGTGTCTGTCTGGGGTGGGGGTTGTGAGTGTGAGAAACTGTGTGTGTGTGTGTGTGTGTGTGTGTGTGTGTGTGTGTTGAAATCAGTTAAGGGAAAGGAAGCTTAGAGTTGGAAATAGTTGTTGTTTAATGTTCACTTTGAGAGTTAAAGAATAATTTGATTTTTTTGTTTAAGGAGTGGAATTTGGGAGTTCTCCATCACTCAGACTTTAACAGATTACGATGTGAGGTGAGCTTTTCTGGGTGTTTGGTTTAATTAGCAGAGGGGTTCACCACCATGTCATTACAGTTTGGGGCCTCATCTTCGATTTGGACGGGTTTAGACAGATCCAGTCTGAGATTTGGAAAGATTTGGGTACAAAAGATCCCAGCAGATTTAAACACTTGCCGATTAGTGTCCGAGACTTTGAAAGAACATGGAGGTGAGAGAATTGATTTATTTTCTGTTATTTGTGGTTGGTTAAATCAAAAGTGAGAGAAATGTCTCTTAAAAATGAGGAAGACATTCTGTGGTTTGAAAATGGTTCCAAATTTGCCAAGAAAGTTTAGAAAGACAGCAGAAGACCATACTTTTAGAATTAGCATTGAGGTTAGAACATAGAACAAAAAACATAGAACAATACAACACAGAACAGGCCCTTCGGCCCTTGATGTTGTGCCGACCTGTGAACGATTCTCAGATCATCCCCCTACACTATCCCATCATCATCCATGTGCTTATCAAAGGATTGTTTAAATCTCCCTTAGAATTGGATCTAACCAGGGACATGGGAAAGCTGAAATTGTAAGGGAGTTAGTCAAGCACTTTGGTGTGTCAGAGAAACAGAGAGGTGCAGGAGTGTTAGAAAAATTTAGTTTACAACAGAGGAAAATGGAGTTACAAGATAAAGAAAAGGAAAGAAGAGCCATGAGAGAAGAAAAGAAGAGAGAGAGATAGAATAAATGGAGGGAAAGAGACAGAGAGAGAGAAAAAGAGAAGAAAGGGAGAGAGAATGAGAGAAGAAAGAGAAAGGAAAAAGGAAGAGAGAGAGAGTGAAAAAGAAAGAGAGAGAATGTTGTTAGCAGAGCAAAGAGAAAGCGAAGAAAGAAAAAGAGAAAGAGAGAGAGAATTTGAACTTCGGAAGTTGTGAATTAGTCAGGAAAGCCAAGTTAACAGGAAGGAGATGAAGAGTGAAGGTCGTGATATATACAAATGCGTCAAAGCTCTGCTACATTTTGATGAGAAAGATGTTGAAGCCTTTTTTATTTCATTAGACAATTTGGCTCGGCATAGGGAGTGGTCAGGGAACCTCTGTGTAATGCTAGTTCGGAATAAGCTGGTCGGCAGAGCTCGTGAGGTATTTGCAGTGCTGTCAGATGAGGGGTCAAGAAGGGTCAGTGGGCGGCACGGTGGCACAGTGGTTAGCACTGCTGCCTCACAGCGCTGGAGACCCGGGTTCAATTCCCGCCTCAGGTGACTGACTGTGTGGAGTTTGCACGTTCTCCCCGTGTCTGCGTGGGTTTCCTCCGGGTGCTCCGGTTTCCTCCCACAGTCCAAATATGTGCAGATCAGGTGAATTGGCCATGCTAAATTGCCCGTAGTGTTAGGTAAGGCGTAGATGTAGATGTAGGGATATGGGTGGGTTACGCTTCGGCGGGGCAGTGTGGACTTGTTGGGCCGAATGACCTGTTTCCACACTGTAAGTATTCTAATCTAATCTAATTATGATGATGTCAAACATGCTATTTTGAGTGCTTATGAATTGGTGCCAGAAATGTATAGACAGTGGTTCAGAAATATAAAGAAGGAACCAAGTCAGACTTGTATTGAGTTTGAAAGAATCAATCAGTCATTTTGACAGATGGGTACGTGCTTTAAAGATCGATAGGACCTTTGAGGCTCTAGGAGAGGTTATTCTGCTGACGAGTTTAAAAACTCACATCACTCAACTTCCACCAGATTGTGTTGCTGGTAGTATACAGACAGGAGATGTTCCATGGAGCACATGAACTACCAGTAGGAGGTCACCTCAGTGTAAGGAAGACTCAGATTAAGGTACAAAAGCAGTTGTATTGGCTGGGATGCACAAAGATGTTGTTAACTTTTGCCGTGTGTGTCATACTGGCCAAGTGGTCGGTGAGCCAAAGCAATAAACCCAACACCTTTATTGCCAGTTCCCACATTTGAAGAACCTTTCACGTGGGATATGATGATTGTGTAGGTTCCCTGCCGATACCTATAAGTGGGAACCAGTACTGGCTAACCATAATGGGTGTGTCTCCCAGATTTCCGGATGCAATTCCATTATGGAGCATTAAGACAAAATGGGTGGTAGAGGAGTTAGTAGCTTTCTTCACTTGGTATGAGCTACCCAGAGAGATTCAGTCAGACCATTGTCTAATTTTATTGCTCAGCTGTTTAAAGAAGTCATGGATAGATTAGGCATACAGCACATTAAACCAAGTGCATATCATCCTGAAACTCAGGGAGCTTTGGAAAGGTAGCATCAGACCCTGAAGACCATGTTAAGAGTGTGCTGTCAGGATTACCTGAATGATTGGGATGAAGGTATCCCATTCATATTGTTTGCCAATAGAGATGGCTCAAATGAATCTACTCAGTTCACTCCCTTTGAGTTAATATTCGGACATGAAGTGAGAGGTACTCTGAAATTAATTAAAGAGAAATTGACAGGACTGAAGTCAGAGGTCAACTGGAACAAAGAACCAGTTGAAAGGATTGTTCCAGCAGGACAAGGACATATGCAGGAATAAGATGGAGAGGCCTGATCCTCTTGTGCATGAGGTAGAAGAAGGAAATGCTGTTCCAATAAAACAACACACTTACAGGCTTAATTCTTTCAATGCCACATAGGTCCAGAAGGAAGTGGATGTAATGCTCAATGAAGCTATCATCGAACTGAGTCAAAGCAAGTGGAGTTCGATGATTGTGTTAGTTGCCAAACCTGACGGGATTCAACAATTTTGCGTGGACCATCGGAAGGTTAAGGCAGTTACAAAATCAAACTCAGATCAATACTAAAACTGTATAGAGAAAGTTGTACAAGCCCCTTCCATCACAAAGTTGGACTTACTGTTTGGCTATTGTCATCCCTTTATCAGAGAAAGTGAAATAAATTTATGCGTTTGTCACCCCAAATGGGTTATGTCAATTCAAAGTGCTGCCCTTTGGAATGAAGAACACACCAGCCACATTTAAAAGGCTCGTGAACAGAGGTGTGGCTGTGTTAACAAACTGTGCAACTGTTAAGTAAGGGGTAAATGTAATCTTTACAGTGAAAGACAGAAGACAACTCAGGGAGATCTTGAGCTGAAAGAAGAAACACACCAATAATAACAGCCACTGTGCGGTCTTGTAATGAAGCTGATCTAACTTTAATACGAGTGGTTCTTGGAACAGTAGATTGTTATAGAGTTGGAGAGAGATAAAAAGCAGTTTAGCGAAAGGAGGCTAAGAGTTGGAAATAGTTGTCGTTTAATATTCACTATTCAAGTCAAAGAATAAATTGTTCTTTTAATATAAAAGTGAATTTTGGCAGTTCTCTGTTCCTCATACTTCAACAGATGGCGATGCGAGGTGAGCTCTTCTGGGGGTTTGGTTTAATTAGCAGAAGGCTTCACCGCCGTCTCGTAACAGCAGCTTCACCTGGGCAATCAGGATGGACAATACATGTACATCATCTGGGCCAGCGATACCCATGATGGAATAAAACAAAAGGAGAAATTAATGAAACAAAGAACATCCTGAGGAAAAACCAAAAACAAAGCTGCAGATGCTGCAAATCATAAAAAAAATGGAAATTGTCAGAAAAGCTCAGCAGGTCTGGCAGCACCTGTGGAGAGAAATCAGAGTTAATGTTTCAGGCAGAGTGACCCTTCCTCAAGATGCTGAGAAGTTTGACAAGACAGATTCTGAGAGGATATTTGTTCTTGTGAACAGAAGTCAAACAGGGGAACAATTGCAAAATAACGGATTTTCTATGTAAATTGAGATGAGGAAACATTTAATCTCTCAGCTCCTCTTTTAAGTTGATGAAGCAGAGAACCACATGGCTGATTATCCCCCTCCTCCTGCACCCAAATATCTTACTTAATGAAGAAAAGTTTAATCTGGACTCTGAGTTTAAATTACCCTGTGCTCATTTCAAAGGTCACAGGTTGGAGCTGGTGAATGGTTACATTAGGAATGACACCGGGGGTTCTCCTTCACACAGAGTGTGGTCAATACTTTGAATGTGTTTGCTGGACAGAGTGAGGGGGAAGGCTGTAAAATCCTTGACCTCATTTAAAGAAAATTAACTTTGAGCAATGGGTGGAGGGTTCTGCATGAATGAATTCAGGAGGGTTCAATGGATCCGATATGTAAGTACCTTCAGCAGTCACACGGCACCAGGTTATAGTCCAACTGGTTTATTTGAAATAACAAGGTTCAGAGTACTGCTCCTGCATCAGGTGAAGTCCTGGTGTAGTGTGACTTCTGACTTTGTCCACCTCAATGCAACACTGGCATCTCCACATCATGGAAATATCTTGTCACCAAGGTTTGGAGATGCTGGTGTTGGACTGGGATGTACAAAGTTAAAAATCATACAACACCAGGTTATAGTCCAACAGGCTTATTTGGAAGCACTAGCTTTTGGAGCACTGCTCCTTCATCAGGTGGTTGTGGAGCGTAAGAATGTAAAACACAGAATTTATCACAAACGTTTACACTGTGATGTAACTGAAATTATATATTTCAGTGAAAACAAGCAGAGGCGACAGCAACGGATGGATGGGCGCCGTACAACAATCAACAGACAGGAGTGCTCCCCCCCACCCCCACAGTCAGAGAACACTTCAATGTCCTGCACTCATAGACATACATATACATATACACACACACACACACACACACACACACACACACACACACACACACACATATACGTTTGTGGGGTGAATTTGTACTTTCAGAGTTTCATCATACTTTGCTCCAAAAACTGCATGAATCCATGTAAGTTTCTAGAAAGTCATTTTTTAGATTAGACTCAGTCTAAACATTGTGGCACAGACAGTATCACTCAGGGGAGCTCACACCTTCAATACATTATCTGGGCTGACAGACACCAATTGTTAAACTTCTCTTGTGAATGTAAATTTTAAAAGAAAATTGTGATTTACATATAAAAGAACTGAAACCAACATGGTCACTCTGACAGACTTAACAAACTATCCTGGTCTTTCTCAATCTATAATTTCAGTTACATCACACTGTAAACATTTGCTATAAATTCTGTGTCTTACAATCTTATACTCCACAATCACCTGATGAAGGAGCAGCGCTCTAAAAGCTAGTGCTTCAAATTAAACCTGTCGGACTATAACCTGGTGATATCTGATTCTTAATCTTGTAATCAAGGTTTTCAAATTGAGTGGCGAGGAGACATTTTGATCAGGGTGACTCTTCTTGGGGAATGTCCAGCACAGACCTGTTCGAGATATGAGTGGAGTCTTTAATTGTTCATTTTATTGTGAAGTTGAAAGGAATGTAACATATTGAAATAAGACCTTCTGCACACTGACCTCATCCATTCTGATGTTTGTCCTTTCCTCAGCTGCTCAGGGAAATGTCTCAGTGGTGACTGGGACAGAGGGAGATTCAGTTACTTTACCCTGTATCTTCAGGAGCTGGGACTCCCACACCCTGACCACTGTTACCTGGATGAGGAAGGAGCCCTACCAACACATCGTTACTATTCCAGCCCAATCACAGGGAAATTGGACAACTGGACACGGTGGAAATCGGTACGAGCTCATCGGGAACCCAGAGGAGGGAAACGCCTCGACCAGGATAAACCAGCTGAGTGTGAGGGACAATCACACTTACCTGTGTCTGGTGGAATACAGGTCAGAACACAATCTTTTGTATCTGATCCAGAAAGAGACTCGGCTGCAGGTACACGGTAAGAAATCGTTCACACATTCTTCAGCCTGTAGAAGGTGCACAATGAGAGTGGAACAGATTCTGTGAATGTTTCGTGATTTGATTTTCTGCTGAAAGGAAATGGAACTAAAACATTAACCCTGTTTCTCTCCATCGGTATTGTCTGCCCTGCTGAGTGTTTGCAACATTTTGATGTTGATTTAAAATGTCCAGCATCTGTAGTGTTTTAGCTTTTGGTTTCAAATTTTTAAAAATATTTAATGTACTATGATGTGCTGGTATTTTTCGGTGCTTCTGATGTCAGTATTGAAAGACATTGACACACTCAGAATATTTAGTTCAATCTCCAAATGACCCAAAGTTATACTGACATTAAGATCATTTCCTTGAACAGGAAGGTGCTACAGACTAATGTGTCCCTCTTGGTTCCAACCTTCATCAGGAATAGTTCCATCAATGCAGGTACATTCCCCCAGTGTCCATCTGACTGTGTGAGGCATCCCAGCCACGTGGGACCTATCCTAGCCCTGCATTCAGCCTTGGGTTACACCAGGAGTTGGTGGTGTACTGTTACTGTCACTGGGTGATGAATCGAGACACCCAATCCTGGGGCCATGGGTTCAAATCCCACCACAGCAGCAGGTGAATTGTTTTTTAATCAGGATTTTTTAAAAAAGCGAACCTAATGGCTGCATGTGACCATTGTTGAGATTTGGAAAAGCCGATCTGATTCAATCATACACTTTAGGGAATCTGGGTTTTGGTTCAGTTAGCTGGACGGTTGGTTTGCAAAGCTGTGTGATGCCAACAGTGTGGGTTCAATCCCCACATTGGCTCAGGTGACCATGAAGGACCCTCCTTCTCAACTCTCCCCTCACTGAGGTGTGGTGGCCCTCAGGTTAAACCACCACCAGTTGTCTCTCTCTCTCTCTCAAGAGAAAGCAGCCCATGGTCTGGTAATAATTTAGCAACTTGATTTAGAGAATGAAATCTGCCATTTACACTCAATGTCATGTGTTGCCATGTGCACAATCTTGAGCCCTCTCTCTCCATCAGCACCACCTCACACAGACTCAGGGCTGCTCATAATCCACCAACTCTGCACAGTCCACTTCTAACTCTGTATTGGGAAAACAAAACACTGACTGGGTGATTACTTTGCTGAACAGAAATGTTCTGCCCACAAAAATGATTCTCAGCATCCAGTTGCCTGCCATTTCCACACACCACTTTTTGGGACCCAGTGACCTTCTAGACTCAATATTGAGGTGAATAATTTTAGGGCCTCAGCACCCTCTCCTGCCTCCTTCCCCCAACCCCCACACACCAGGCCTTGTCATCACATGGGCTACCACCAAAACAATCCATTGTCAGTGACGAATGGTCTCCATCAGCATCTGTTCATTCTCCCAGGCTGACCTTTCCCCTTTCAAGTGTCTGTCCAATTGCTTTTCTCTCTGTCTGGGGTCTGTTTCCACTGAGTGTTTACTCCTGCCCCCTCACTCCCCTCCCCATCTTCAGCCTCTACACCAACCTTTTCCCAGCTATAATCAGTTATAGAATCATACAGCACAGGAGCAGACCCTTCAGTTCAACGAGTCCATGCTGACCATAATCCCAAACTAAAGTAGTCCCACCTGCCTGCGCTTTGTACATATCCCTCCAAACATTTCTTTTTCATGAAATTATCTAAATGCCTTTTAAACGTTGTAACTGTCCCCACATCCACCATTTCCTCTGGAAGTTCATTCCACATAAACTACTCTCTGTGTAAAATAAAACTGCCCCTTCGAGCCATAGAGCCACAGAGATGTGCAGCATGGAAACAGACCCTTCAGTCCAACCCGTCCATGCTGACCAGATATCCCAACTCAATCTCGTTCCACTTGCCAGCATCCGGCCCATATCCCTCCAAACCCTTCCTATTCATATACCCATCCAAATGCCGCTTAAATGTTGAAATTGTACCAGCCTCCACCACTTCGTCTGGCAGCTCATTTCATACACATACCACCCTCTGCGGGAAAAAGTTGCCCCTTCGGTCTGTTTTATATCTTTCCCCTCTCACCCTAAACCTATGCCCTCTAGTTCTGGACTCTCCGACCTCAGGGAAAAGATTTTGCCTATTTATCCGATCCATGCCTCTCGTAATTTTGTAAACCTCTATAAGGTCACCCCTCAGCCTCCTTCCTTATGTCTTGTTAAAATTTTTCTTCTCTCACCTTAAAGATATGCCTCAGTCTTGAAATCTCCCACATGAGAAAAAAAGACACCTGCCATTCACCTTATCTATATTCCTCATGCTTTATCGATCTTGATAAGGTCACCTCTCAATCTTGTACGCTCCAGTGAGAAATGTCCTTGTCGCTCCGAACTCTTACGATAACTCAAGGCCTGCTTTATTTGCAACATCCTGGTAAATCTCTTCTCCAGCGAAATGATATCCTTGCAATAACAGGGTGACCAGAACTGGACACAATAGAGGCCTCACCAGCATCCTGTCCAACCTGAACATAACATCCCAACTCCGATTATCAAAGGTCTGAGCAATGAAGGCAAGTGTGCTGAACCACCATATATATAGATGATGCAAATTTGGAAGAATTCTGGAACTGAATCCCTCGGTCTCTGTTCTACAGCACGACCCAAGGCCCTACTTTTAATTGTGTAAGTTTTCCCTTTGTTTGTTTTCCCAAAGTGCAATGCTTCACACTTACCTTAAACTCCATCTGTCACTCTTCAGCCCAAAGACCCATTTGATAAAGATCTTTTTGTATTTTAAGATAACCTTCTTCACTGTTCAATATTCTATCAATTTTGGTATCAACCACAAACTTGCAAAACATGCTTTTTGTCGTCTTATCGATATTGTTCATATAAATGACTGACAAAAGTGGACCCAGCACTGATCCCCGTGGAACCCTGCTGGTCACAGGCCTCCAGAACAAAACCCTCCCTCCACCGTCACTCTCTGTCTTCTGCCTTTCAGCCAATTGTGCATCCACTTGCCAAGCTCACCCTGAATCCCATGGGATCTAACTTCACTAATTAGTCTACCATGCGGAGTCTTGTCAAAGGATTTACCAAAGTCTAAGTTAACAATTTTAACCCCTCTGCCCTCATCTATTTTCTTGTTTACTTCTTCAAAAAACTCCATCAAGTTTGTGAGACACGATATCCCTCACACAAAACCATGCTGACTCACCCGAATCATTCCTTGCCTCTCCAAATGCATATAAATCCAAAATTCCAGAACAACTTACTCACCACCGAAGTCAGACTCACAGGTCTGAAGTTCCCAGGCTTCTCCTGACATTCCTTCTTGAACATGAGCCACTCTCCAGTCATTCAGCACCTGCCTGTTATTTATGGATGATACAAATGTTCCTGCAGGGGGCCCAGCAATTTCCTCTTCACTTCTGACAATGTCCTGGGATTGAGTAGATCACGTCTCAGAGATATGTATTTATATTTTCAAAGACCTCTAACAATTCCTCTTCAGTATTACAAGCTGTTTTCAAAACATCAATATTTACTTCTCAGAGTTCTCTAGCCTCCACTTTTTTCTCCAAAGTAAAAACTGACACAAAATATTCATCTGATATCTCTCCCATCTCCTGAGGGGTGGCATGATGGCTCAGTGGTTAGCACTGGCACCAGGGACCTGAGTTCAATTCCAGCCTCAGGCAGCTGGAGTTTGCATGTTCTCCCTGTGTGGTGAGGGTTTCCTCCCACAGTCCAAAGATGTGCAGGTTCGGTGAATTGGCCATGCTACGTTGCCCATAGTGTTAGGTGCATTAGTCAGTGGAAATGGGTCTTGGTGGGTTACTCTTTCGAGGGTCGGAATGGGTTTGTTGGGCTGAAGGGCCTGTTTCCACATTGTAGGGAAACTAAAACACAAAGGCAACCTCTTTGTTTTTTAAGGAGACTTACACTCTATCTCTTGTTGCTGTCTTGGTCTTAATGTACTTATACAATCCCTTTGGATTATCCTTAACCTTATTTGCTGAGGCTATCCCGTATCTTTTCTTTGACTTCCTGATCGCCCTCTTATGAATGCCCTGACACTCATTATACAGTGCAAGAGATCCATTTGGATCCAGTTGTTTATATTTAATGTCTGATTCTCTCCTATCCCTGACTGGAACCTCAATCTCTTTATTCACCCGTTGTTCCTGAAAGCAGTCCAGTTGAAACCATCCTTTGTGAACGGTCTTTTCTGTCTCAGAAGAGATCGCAGTGATCCAAGAATCTGAATCCCTGAACATTACACCACCTCTTCAGTCATTGATTTGTCTCCTTTACCCTTTTGCTCCCTCATTTGAGTTTGGTTCTGAGAGTAAATTAGACATGACTACTTTTGATTGTCTGGTTTGTTTAATCTTCTACCTAATCTCTGATATTCACTTTGTAAAGCCTTCATTCTTTCCCTCACTATGTCATTCCCATCAATGTATACAAAAACTTCCAGTATCTCACTCTTCCCTTTAACAGTGTGTGTCAAATATTTTGCAATGTCCTTAATCCTAGCACCAAGAAAACAGTATAATATCCTAGATTCATGCTCACTGCTGCAGAACCTCCTGTCTGTGCCCTTGACAGGAGAATCACCTTCAACAAATATGCTTTTAAATTTGGTCAAACCCCTCCAAACATACGGTTCATTCTTGCAGCCCAAGATCTAACTGTCCCTTCTAATTTCCTCTGAGAGATTATCCTTTCAACAGTACGAGAGATTTCTGAACTACCTTCTTGCCTTTCCTGACAGTCATCCTTCGATCTGACTGATCCTACTGTGTTATCACCTCTCGAAATGTACTGGCCATCTAACTCTGTGTCTCTTGGATGCCCGCAATGTAATTAAGTCGAAAAAGAAGCAACTTACAACAACATATTATCTCTAAAATAAACTACCTTTCTTTATCCAAAGATAAACCTTTCTTTATCCAAAGAGTTAATATGAAGCACAAGTGGTCCAGCAGACAGCTATCAATGTTCTGATTAAAAATAATATCCCACGTGTCAGCCTGTCCAAGAGGTGTGTAAACACAACTTGGTTTGAAACAAAACATTCCTCAGCAGTTTAAAAAAAATTGCTTCAGTGAGTTTAAAAACATCTCTCTCATAATTTCATAGTGGAAAAAGACTGAACAGTCCACATGTGGGCCTGTCCAAAACTTCCACTGAGAAAACTCCATTTCATAAAAAATTGTGTCAGTTTATTTTGCTTCTTTTGCTTTTTTGACGAGAAAAGAGCTAAAAATGAATCAAATAAAAAGCTTTTCTGACTAAAATTTAATAAACGTTAGAAATCTGAAAGTAAACCTGGAAATAAATCTGAATCTCAGGAGCAGTTGCAAGATCCACACTCCTCTCGGTCCACTGTTTTTGATCATTTTATTTCTGAAGAAGTGTCACTGGACCCAAAACATTAACTCTACTTTCTCTGCAGAGATGCCACTATACCTGCTGAGTTTTTCCC
Organism: Chiloscyllium punctatum; assembly: GCF_047496795.1. NCBI lineage: Eukaryota > Metazoa > Chordata > Chondrichthyes > Orectolobiformes > Hemiscylliidae > Chiloscyllium > Chiloscyllium punctatum. Next base: position 11,562,943 of record NC_092740.1, on the reverse strand, counting down.
GCAATTTCTGTTTTTGTCTCTGCCATCCTTACTTGGTCAGGTCTCCAGGACAGGGGTGGACAGTACATCAGTATTGAAGAAGGGTGTTCACTGTGTCAGGTCAGTGGAAGCGAGTATGGGTCCTGGAGGTTGGGTCAGGGGCTGTGTGAGGAACAGCACTAGGTCCCATGATTTCTGTCCCTCGCCCTATCTACACGTGAATGCTGACCCACTGAATTATATTTGCCGGCTGGGTAAGGAATCATCTATGATGCTGGGGACATCTTCTGGGTCAAGTTATTTGGGAATGCTTCAGCCCTAACATTTGCACTGATGAGCAGGGCCCCCCCTCATTGGGGATGGAGATGGGGATGAGGTACGAAGGTTAACTGGCCAAAAATATAAAGGAGAATAGTAAAAGCTTTTTTCAGTATGTGAAGGGCAAAAAAATGGTTAGGACTAAAATTGGGCCCTTGAAGACAGAAGCAGGGGAATATATTATGGGGAACAAAGAAATGGCAGAAGAATTGAATTGGTACTTCAGATCTGAGTTCACTGGGGAAGACATAAGCAATCTCCCTGAGGTAACAGTGGCTGAAGGACCTGAACTTAAGGGAATTTATATTTACCAGGAATTGGTGTTGGAGAGACTGTTAGGTCTGAAGGTTGCTAAGTCCCCAGGGCCTGATGGTCTACATCCCAGGGTACTGAAGGAGGTGGCTCGAGAAATCGTCGATGCGTTGGTGATTATTTTCCGGAGTTCGATAGATTTGGGATCAGTTCCTTTGGATTGGAGAGTGGCTAATGTTATACCACTTTTTAAGAAAGGTGGGTGAGAGAAAGCAGGAAATTATAGACCAGTTAGTCTGGTCTCATTCATGGGAAAGATGCTGGAGTCCAATATAAAGGACGAAATTACGACACATCTGGATAGTAGTAACAGGATAGGTCAGAGTCAGCATGGATTTGTGAAGGAGAAATCATGTTTGACTAATCTTCTGGAATGTTTTGAGGACGTTAGTGAGCAAAATTAGGGTGCATGGTATTGGGGGCAAAGTACTAACTTAGATTTAAAGTTGGTTGGCTGACAGGAAGCAAAGAGTAGTGATAAATGGCTCCATTTTGGAATGGCAGGCAATGACCAGTGGGGTACCGCAGGGATCAGTGCTGGACCGCAGCTTTTTACAATATATATTAATGATATAGAAGATGTTATGAGTAATAACATGAGCAAATTTGCTGATGATAATAAGCTGGGTGGCAGGATGAAATGTGAGGAGGATGTTAGGAGATTACAGGGTGACCTGGTCAGGTTAGGCGAGTGGGCAGATGCAGTTTGATGTAGATAAATTTATGGTTATCCAGTTTGGTGGTAAGAACAGGAAGGCAGATTACTACCTAAATGGAGTTAAGTGAGGAAAAGGGGCAGTACAAAGAGATCTGGGCGTTCTTGTACACCAGTCAGTGAAGGTAAGCATGCAGGTACAGCAGGTAGTGAAGAAGGCTAACAACATGCTGGCCTTCATAACAAGAGGGATTGAGTATAGAAGCAAAGAGGTTCTTCTGCAGCTGTACAGGGCCCTGGGGTGAGACCACACCGAGAGTATTGTGTGCAGTTCTGGTCTCCAAATTTGAGGAAAGACACTGTGGCTATTGAGGGAGTGCAGCGTAGGTTCACGAGGTCAATTCCTGGAATGGTGGGACTACCTTACGCTGAAAGACTGGAGCAACTGGGATTGTATACCCTTGAGTTTAGAAGATTGAGAGGGGATCTTATTGAGACATATAAGATAATTAAAGGATTGGACACTCTGGAGGCAGGAAACATGTTTCCGCTGATGGGTGAGTGCCGTACGAGAGGACACCGCTTAAAAATAAGGGGTAGACTATTTAGGGCAGAGATGAGGAGAAACATCTTCGCCCAGAGAGTGGTGGGTGTGTGGAATGCTCTGCCCCAGAGGACAGTGGAGGCTCAGTCTCTGGATTCATTTAAGAAATAGTTGGATAGAGCTCTCAAGGATCGTAGAATCAAGGGTTATGGAGATAAGGCAGGAACAGGATACTGATTAAGGATGATCAGCCATGATCATATTGAATGGTGGTGCAGGCTCAAAGGGCAGAATGGCCTACTCCTGCACCTGTTGTCTATTGTCTATTGTCTATTTGTGGAGACTCATATTCCTGTTAGTTGCTTAATTGTTCTCAACCATTCATAACTGCATGTGACAGATCTGCTGAGCTTATATCTGATGCACTGACAGTGGAATCACTTACCCCAGAGCATCAATTGCTGCTCATGCTGTTTGACACGGAAGTAACCCTGTTTTATAGCTGACATCTCATTTTCAGGTTTGATGGTGCTGTTCCTGGCATCCCCTCCTGCATTGTTCATTGAACCAGGATTGATGTCCTGACTTGATGTTAATGGCTGAGTGGGGGAAAGTTACAGGCCATGGGTTTACAGGTTGTGTTACAGCCCAATTCTGCTGTACCGATGGCCCACAGTGCATCAGGGATCCCAGAATTGATTTGCTCGATCTGTTCAAAGTCTGTCCTATTTAACACAGGGCTAGTGCCATACATGATGGGGATGGACCTCAATGTGATGATGGGACTTTGTCTCCATGGGACTGTGTGGTAGTGACTCCTCCCAATCCTATAATAGGCAGATAGACGGCTGAGGACAAGGTCAAGCTTTTCTCTCTTGTTGGTTCCCTCACCACCCGCCACAGACCCAGTCCAAGAGCTATGTCATTTCAGATTCCACCAGCTCAGGCAGTAGGAAAGCTGCTGAGTCTGTCTTGGTGTTGGACAGTGACGTCTCCCACCCAGAGTACATTCTGTGCCAGTGTTGACTTCAGTGCTTCCCCCAAGTGGTGATAAACATGATCAGAAGCCTGGGAGTGGGGGGGATTGTGGCAGTGAGTAGTCATCTGGAGATTCCCTTGCTCATGTTTGACCTGATGCCATTGGACTTCATGATAATGTTTCGCGTTAAGAAAATTCTGCTAGCAACTGCTGTCTGATTGGTTGAAATGTGCTGTTACAAAGCTATACGTTCATGGAGTGTCTGAAAGTGTAAAGTATCTAGAGCCTACAGAGAGAAAGCAGCCAGCACTGCCTCTCCCCCATCACTGTAGAGAAAAGCAGAGAAAACACAAGTAATCTGGAAAGAAAAGTCCTGAGTTCACCTGATTGGCCGTTGGATTTGAAGTATGCCCATCACTGTCCAGAACACAGCATCTCATTGCTGCGAAACAACACAAGGACTGTGAGAGAGAGCGATCCTTCCATCTTGTGGTCAGGACTTTTATTTTCAGCGTTCTGTTTAGCCTGTTACCCTGTCTACATTCTTTTTTCACTCATGGTAGAAATATAAATGATTTATCTTTTCTCTGTCTTAATTGTGATTGTGAGTGTGTGTGTGTGGTTTTGAAGGGGCGCAGTTCAGGAGCATTAATTAAAAATCCTTTTCTTTCACTGTTCTTATTACTGGAATTATTAATTAATGGAATTATTTTAACTGTTACTGAAGAATCCTGGTGTGGCTCACTTCTGTCCTGAGGAGCAGTCTGTCAGGCACTTTGGGTGTTCGGGTGATCCTACTGGGATTCTTGTCCATTTGTGTAGCTCCTGATAATGTGTCGAGCAGTAAGACATGTTCAGACAGAGCATGACTCATTGAGTTTTATGAAGGAGTGATGAAGATGATTGATGAATGGAGAGTGGTGGACATGGCCTCAATGGGCTTCAGCAAGGTCTTTGACAAGGTTCTGCATGATAGACTGGTTAACAAGGTTAGATCACATGGAATACAGTGGGAACTAGCCATTCATAGAACATAGAACATAGAAAAATACTGTGCTGCACAGGCCCTTTGGCCCTCGATGTTGCGCCGATCCAAGCCCACCTAACCTACACTCGCCCACTATCCTCCATATGCCCGTTTAAATGCCCATAAAGAGGGAGAGTCCACCACTGCTACTGGCAGGGCATTCCATGAACTCACGACTCGCTGAGTAAAGAATCTACCCCTAACATCTGTCCTACCAATCTGAAGCCCATCTAACCTACACTATTCCATGTACGTCCACATGTTTGTCCAATGACGACTTCAATGCACTTAAATTTGACAAATCTACTACCGTTGCAGGCAAAGCATTCCATATACCCTTACTACTCTCTGAGTAAAGAAACTACCTCTGACATTTGTCCTATATCTATCACCCCTCAATTTAAAGCTATGCCCCCTCGTGCTCACCATCACCATACTTGGAAAAAGGCTCTCCCTGTCCATCCTGTCTAACTCTCTGATTACCTTATGTCTCTCGATTAAGTCACCTCTCAACCTTCTTCTCTCTAATGTAAACAGCCTCAAGTCCCTCAGCCTTTCCTCATAAGACCTTCCCTCCATACCAGGCAACATCCTAGTAAATCTCCTCTGCACCCTTTCCAAAGTCTCCACATCCGTCTTATAATGTGGTGACCAGAATTGTACACAATATTCCAAGTGCGGCTACACCAGAGTTTTGTACAGCTGTAGCATAACCTCATAGTTCCGGAACTCGATCCCTCTATTAATAAAAGCTAAAACACTGTATTCCTTCTTAACAACCCTGTCAACCTGGGTGGCAACTTTTAACGATCTGTGTACATGGACACTGTGATCTCTCTGCTCATCTACACTACCAAGAATCTTACCATTAGCCCAATACTTTGCATTCCGGTTACTCCGACCAAAGTGAATCACCTCACACTTGTCCTTATTAAACTCCATTTGCCATCTCTCAGCCGACCTCTACAGCTTATCTATGTCTCTCTGTAATCTACAACAACCTTTGTCACTATCCACAACTCCACTTTAGTGTCATCTGCGAATTTACTAACGCACCGTTCTACGCACTCATCCAGGTCATTTGTCAAAATGATGAACAGCAGTGGACCCAACACCGACCCTTGCAGTACACCACTAATAACTGGACACCAGGATGAACATTTCCCATCAACCACCACCCTCTGTCTTCTTTCAGCAAGCCAATTGCTGATCCAAACTGCTTTATCTCCCACAATCCCATTCCTCCGCATTTTGTGCAATAGCCTACTGTGGGGAACCTTATCGAATGCTTTGCTGAAATCCATACATACCACATCAACCGGTTTACTCTCATCTACCTATTTGGTCATCTTTGCAAAGAACTCAATAAGGTTTGTGAGGTACGACCTACTCTTCACAAAACCGTGCTGACTATCCCTAATCAAATTATTCTTTTCTAGATGATTATAAATCCTCTCTCTTATAACCTTTTCCAACACTTTACCAACAACTGAAGTAAGGCACACTGGTCTATAATAACCAGGGTTGTCTCTTCTCCCCTTCTTGAACAGGGGAACCATATTTGCTATCCTCCAGTATTCTGGTACTTTTCCTGTAGACAATGACGACTTAAAGATCAATGTCAAAGGCTCGGCAATCTCCTCTCTGGCTTCTCAGAGGATCCCAGGATAAATCCCATCCGGCCCAGGGGACTTATCTATTTTCACACGTCTTCCTTGTGAACCTCAATCCCACCTAGTCTAGTAGCCTGGATCTCAGTATTCTCCTCGACAACATTGTTGTTTTCTAGAGAGAATACTGTTAAAAAATATTCATTTAGTCCTTCCCCGTCTTCTCTGACTCCACACACAACTTCCCACTACTGCCCTTGATTGGCCCTTGATTGGTCAATGACAGTTGTGGATGGAGTGAGGGCTGAGGAAGGAGGCTCCGCTGTCTTACCCTGCAGCTTTACCCACCCTGACACTCACCTCACACTCACCGGCTCCGTCATATGAATTAAATCTGGCACAGGTGCTATCTTTACCTGTACATATCCTGGTCCAGACCATTCCCAGGGTGAGGTGTGTGAGAATGTGAGACAGTGGGACTGTGGGAATCAATTCAGATTCGTGGGGAGTCTCACCAACAAAGATGTCTCAGTAACGATGGAGGGACTGAGCCAGGAGGATTCTAGTTCCTATCAGTGTCGTGTGGAGCTCAATATTGATAGTTTTCAAACAAAGCCTCCAACAACGCAGGAAGTTGAAGGTAAGGAACAATGTTTGGATGGTGTCACTGTCCCGATAGCTCAATGGGAACAGGGTCCACTTGGACTGGGAGAACTCGGGTTGGCTCCTTCTCTTGGGCTCTTTCAGTTGGTCTCAGGCAGGAGTCAGTGAGAAGGAGAGAGAGAGAGAGAGAGAGAGATGCAGCTGGGATTTATGGACCATTCCACCACTGTGTCTGAAACTTCCCAGAGTCTCCCATCAACTCCCTAATTTGTTGTGTTCAAACTGGCTTCAGTGTTCTGAGGTAGGGACCAGAGAAAACATCACCAAGGATGCAAGCTCCAAGATCCACCTGGTTCCATGTTCCCGATGGGCAATATGGAGTCAATGACAGGGATCTCAAGGATGGATCTGGATAAAGGAAGTCGGTGGTCAGAGTGCATCGGTTTTTGAAGATGTCAGGACATATTGAGAATGTGGTTGGAAAAGCAAATGGGATTTACAGGTTTCAGAAATGGAGGTGTTGAGAACTGAGGCAGGTAGCCCATAAGACATAGGAACAGAAGAAGGCCATTCATCCCATTGAGTCTGTTCCATATGCAATGAGATCGTGACTAAGATGATAACCGTCAATTCCCCATTCTTGCTTTATCTTCACAATCCTCGATTCCATGAATGATTAAAAATTTATCTATCTCAGCCTTGGCTATACTTAATGACCCAACATTAACTGCTGTCTGTGGTAAAGTAGCCCAGAGATTCACTCCACTCTGAGAGAAAACATTCCTCTCATCTGAAATGTGTAACCCCTCATTCTGAGCTGATGCCCTCTGTTCCTGACAAGGGGGACAACCACGCTGCATCCACCTTATCAAGCACCCGAAGCATCTTTAATGTCTCAATTTGGTCACTCTTCATTCTTCTGTGATCCATCAAGCACAGGCTCAATCTTGTCAAACGCTGCCCATAAGACAGCCCCTCCTGACCTGGCATCAACTAATTGAATCTTCTCTGGACTGCCTCCAATGCCAGTTTCACTTTCCTTTGATAAGGGACCAAATCTATCCACAATATTCCAGCTGTGAGCTAACTAGTGTCTGGTAAAACCTCCCCACTTTAAAATTCTATTCCATTTGAAATAAAGGCCAGCATTCCATTGACCTTCCCTACTCTCTGCTGAATGTTTTTGTGAAACCTCCATATTCTTCTGTTCTGTAACTTTCTGCAGGCTTTCTCTGTTTCACGAATATTCAGCCTCTCTATTCTTTGTGCCAAATGTATAACCTTACATTTTCCACATTATATTCCAATTACCAATTTTTTCCCACTATTTTAACCTGTCAACATCCCTTTGCAGCTTCTTTATTTCATCCTCATCACTTGCCTTCTCACCTACATTTTTGTCATCAGCAAACTTGGCTACAGTACATTCACTGACCTCATCCAAATCATTAATGTATATTGTAATAAATGTGGCCCCATCCCAGATCCTGTGATACACCACTAATTACAGTTTGCAGGCTGGATATCACTCCTGTCTTATCCCAACTCTCTGTTTTCTATCAGTTAGTCAATTCTCTATCCATGTTCGTATACTACCACCAGCACCATAGAATCGAATCGCATTAAGGAGCTTAATGTGTTGCACCTGATGAAATATCTTCTAAAAACATATGAAACATCCACCGATTCCCCTTTATTTATCCAGCTAGTCACCACTCAAAGAATTCAAGATAATTTACCCTTTATGAAGTCATGTTGACTCTGCTTGATCGTATTATACATTTCTAAACGTTCTGCCAAGACATCGTTCATTTTGATCTCACATTTTCCAAATAACAGACATTAACTAATTGGTCTACAGAATCATAGAGATGTACAGACCCTTCGGTCCAACTGGTCCATGCTGACCAGATTTCCTAAATTAATCTCGTCCCTTTTGCCAGTGCTTGGGCCATGTCTCTCTAAACCCTTCCTATTCATATACCGATCCAGATGCATTTTAAATTTTGTAATTATACCAGCCTCCACCACTTCCTCTGGCATCTCATTCCATTCATGCACCACCTTCAGCGTGAAAAAGTTGCCCCTTATGTCCCTTTTAAATGTTTCCCCTCTCACCCTAAACTTATACCCTCTAGTTCTACACTATCCCACACCAGGAAAAAGGCCTTGTCTATTTTCCTGATGAGATTGCCAGGACTATGCCGTGGAAATACTTAATTTGCTTCAAACACAACACTTGGAGCAACGTATCTGTGCTTTACTCACTGATGGAAAGTTATTGGTCTGAAATGTTTCTGCAGGCTTTCTGACTCTGTTTCTGACTCCACACAGGGTGCCAGACCTGCTGAGTTTCTCCAGCACCTTCTTTTTTTTCCAATTTTCTGCACCCACATCTTTTCACTTTCATTTTTGCTGATGTCTTTATCTCAAATTACGCCCCTAATTCTCCCTCTCCTTCTCCCAATTTGCAGGGCATTCCATCATGTATTGTACTCAGCTATCCACACAGTGACCTGCAGAAGTCTAACCAGATGCTTGTTACTGTAGTTGATGGAAACCTTGTAGCAATGTGCCAGTAAACTATATCCAGCCTGCTGCCTGATGCAGTCCCTTCTTTTATCTTGTCATCTTGAAAGGAAACATCCGCCATCCCCAGTGAGACCACATTGCTTCAGAACTCCAAGTGATGGACACATTGGGTAACTTTGTTTTCTGTCTCCTTTCCTTGAAAAACAAGAGTGTTATTTTGGGAGATTTCCAATTCTCTGGGAACTTTCCAAAGATTCTTGGAAGTTTAACACCTGTGCGTTTATTGTCTCTTCAATAACTTCCTTTAATACCCTAGATGCATCCTGTCAGGTCCAGGGGACTAATTGGTCTTTAACTCCATCAGTTTCCTTCGTGGTTTTTCTGTCATGATAGTTATTAGACATACAGACATGTACAGCATGGAAACAGACCCTTCAGCCCAACTCGTCCCCAGCAACCAGGTATTCTAATTAATCCAGTCTCATTTGACAGCACTTGGCCCTTATCCTTCTAAACCCTCCTATTCATACAGGCACCACCCTCTGCATGTAAAAGGTCCCATTTAAATCTTTCCCCTATCCCCTTAAACCTCTGCCCTCTAGTTTTGGGCTCCCGTACCCTGGGGAAAAGACCTTGACTATTCACCCCATCCATGCCCCACATGATTTTATGAAGTTCTAAAATCTCAGCCCTCAGCCTCTGATGCACCGGGTGAAACAGCCCAAACCTATTCAGCTTCTCCCTATATTCAAACACTCCAACCCTGGCAACATCCTCCCATATACTTCCTGAACCTTTTTGAATTTCACAAAATCTTTCCGATAGCAGGGAGACTAGAAGTGAATGCAGTATTTCGAAAGTGGCCGAGCTAGTTTCCTGTTGAGTATCCACATGACCTCCCAACTCTTATACTCAATGCACTGACCAAGAAAGGCAAGCGTACCAAACACCTTCTTCAGTAACCTGTCTACCTGTGACTCCACCTTCAAAGAACAAGACCTCATTGGTCAGCAACACACCCCTGGACCTTACCACTAAGTGTAGAAGGCCTGCACTGATTTGCCCAACTGTAAGGTAACATCTCACATTCTTCTAAATTAAACTGTATCTGCCATTCCTCGGCCCAAGTTCCCATCTGATCAAAGTCCTGTTGTTCTCTGAGATAACCTTCTTTGCTGTTCTGTATCCCACCGATTTTGGTGTCATCTGCAAACTTACTAAACATAGCTCCTGTATTCAAATCCAAATCATTGATATAATCGTGGAACATGAAGCTGTCAGTCCTGACCATCCCTGGGGTATGTTTCTGTAATAGCTGTGATATCCCAGTCTCATCTTCCCAACCATGCCCTGAGTTCATCTTCCTCACATCTCAGTCTGCTTACATTGAAATAAGTGCATGCTAATTGATCAGTTCGATCTTGTTCTCTACTTTGCACCTCCCTGCACTGACTACTTGACTTGTTCCTTTTCCCAAGTGCACCATCTCAGAATGATCCCTTTTCTCACTATCACCCTGTAACCCCCCACAACCCTCACCTTTCACCTCCATCCTGGTTGGCTCCAGTAAATCTCCCCTTCCTGTCCAGCTCCAACTCGTCTTTCTTATACAGGGCACTTCTATCCCAGAAGAGACTCTAATGATCTGAAAGCTTGTATTCTTCCCTATACCAGCTCCTCAGACAATCATTTATCTGCTTTATCCTCCTATTCCTATGATCACTTGCACGTGGTACCAGGAATAATCCAAATATTACTGTACTCAAGGACCTCCTATTTAGTCTCCTACCTATCTTACTATGTTCTCTCCTCACAATCCAATCTTTTTCTCTTCCTATCTCATTGGTTCTAATGTGTACAACGACCTCCTGTTGGTCGCCCCACTCCCTTTAAGAATATTCTGCACCCTCTCCGAGACTGTCTTGACCTTGGCACTGAGGAGGCAAAACACCATTCTGATATCTCACTGCAGGCCACTGAAACGACTATCTGTGCCTCTGTCTAGAAACTCACTTGGAACCTGACCTACCCCCGTTACAGTCGAGCCAGGCTCAGTCCCAGAAAGTTGGCTGTCCGTACTGCCTTCCTCTGAGAGCCCAACACTCCCTACAATTTCCAAAACACCATAATTGTAGCTATTGTCTTTATTCTTGTCCTTTTGCCCTTGAATAGTTATTAAGTTTGGGATGCTGTTCATGCCTTTTACTGTGAAAACTGCTAAAAATGATTTATTTAATTCCTCTCCCATTTCTTGGTTCCTGATGATTATTTCCCAGCCCTTACTCTCGAAGGGGCCTATGGTCACTCTGGACCTTTTCTTCCTTTTTAGATATTTGCTCTCTCACTCTCTCTCTCTCTCTCTCTCACTCTCACTCTCTCTCACTCCCTCTCTCTCTCTCTCTCTCTCACTCTCTCTCACTCCATCTCTCTCTCACTCTCTCTCTCTCTCTCACTCTCACTCTCTGTCTCTCGCTCTCTCTCTTTCTCTCACTCTCTCACTCTCTCTCTCTCTCTCACTCTCTCTCTCGCTCTCTCTCTTTCTCTCACTCTCTCACTCTCTCTCTCTCTCTCATGATTTTACTTGCAAGTTTACACTCAGAGAGTATTTTGTCTGACCTTATTACAACTCGATCATCTTTCGTTGGTTGTTAAAATTTCTTTGGTTTACCATGAGTATTTGTCACATTATATGTTCCTTCTTTCAACCTGATACTATACTGAACTTCCCTGGTTAATCCTGATAGGCTTATCCACTTCCCAGAATGCTTCTTCTCACTGGATTGTCCCTTTGCTGTGGAGCCATGAACGATTTTGTTCCAAGTCTGCCATTGTTCCTCAGCTGTTTTTGCTGCTAAACTGCTTCTTCAGCCCACTCCAGCCAGTCCTGCTCTCATTCCCTTCGATAAGCTAAGCACAGTAGCTGCCAACACAAGGTCCTCTCCCTCAAACAGAATACTCAAATCTATCGTGTTATGGTGACAGATTCCAGGGTATCTTTCACTCTGGCATCAGTTATTAAACCTGAATCATGACACATCACCAAACCCAAACTAACTGGATACTTGGTTGAATCCACATCACATTGTTCTCAGAGACTGCCTTCAATATGTCTCTGACTTCTTCCTCATGGCTCCCTCTCCTAATCTGACTATCCCAATATGCATGAAGATTAAAGTCACCCATGGTTAACGTACTGCCTCTGCTACATGCCTTTACTATCTGCTGATTTATTCCCTTCCCCACTGTGACAATACTGCTCCTTTGACAAGGATATTCTGTCCTTGGTTTTTTGAGAGGGGTTGTAAACAGAGATGTTTTAGGGCCTATTTGATTATAGGTAACAGATACTGCCTCAGGAAGTAGGCTTTCAAATTAAAACAGAAAAGAATTATGCAATGAAAGGGAATGGCCAGTTATTCCAGCTCAGCTTTTTCTGGTTTGGTTTGGTTTAGCAAGCAGTCAGGTTTTTAAGGTTGCTGGTCAAAGATCCTCTCTCTCTCTCTCTCTGACATCTCTCCTGTGTGAACCAGTGTTTGATTGTAGCTTTTTTGCCAAGAGAGTGTTTATGGGGACATTTCAAGTATTTGGAACAGCATCATTAAGTTGCAATAGAGGCAGATGGGTTTTTAAATAGTTCTGGGATTCTAAATGTATTTTTCTTTTGTTCATGTGTGAATAAATACTGTTTTGTTTAAAAGTGAGTGGTTGGGCAATCTGCATCTCTCCTGGATTATCCAATCGACATTTGCTTAAAACACCTCAATAAGTTAGGGTCTGGGCGAACTTCCTGAAATGTTTTGAGGGAATGTGGCCCGGTCCATCACACCCACCATATAGCTACTGCTATGGGTCCCATAGATTACTCCCACAACATCTTACTGCCATTTTTGTTCCTTATGGAAAGAACCATAAGGAAAGCTGATCCATACAATTATAGAATTAGACAGGATGGAAGAGGCCCTTGAGCCCATGCAGTCTACACCAACAAAAACATCGCTCTAAGTCTGCACCTGTCCAACTTCCCAGCATTTGGTCCATAGCCTTGTAGGTTACATAGAACACAGAACAGTACAGCACAGTATAGGCCCTTCAGCCCACGATGTTGTGCTGACCATTTATCTTAATCTTAGAAGAAATACCCTCCACAGCCTCAATCTTCTGCCATCCTTGTGTTTGTCCAACAGTCACTTGAATATCCCTAATGTTTCTGACTTTACTCCCACTGCCTTCCACACATCCACCAGTCTGCAGAAATAAACTATCTCTGACATCTCCCCTATACCTTCCTCCAATCACCTTAAAATGATGACCCCTTGTGACAGCCATTTCTGCCTTGGGAAGAGTCTCTGGCTATCTACTCTATCTATGCCTCTCATTACCTTGTATACCGCTATCAAGTCACCTCTCTTCCTGCTTCTCTCCAGTGCAAACAGCCCTCACTCACTCAACCTCTCTTCATAAGACAAGTCATCCAATCCAGGGAGTATCCTGACAAATCTCCTCTGCACCCTCTCTAAAGCATCTACATCCTTCCAGTAATGAGGCAACCCAGAACTGGACATAATATTCCAAGTGTGGTCTAACCAGGATTTTATCGAGCTGCAGCAAAACCTCGTGACTCTGAAACTCAATTCCCCCCATTAATGAAAACCAAAACACCATACGCCTTCTTCACAATGCTATCAACTTGGGTGGCAACATTGAGGGATCTATGTACATGGACCCCAAGATCCTCTGTTCCTCCACACTGTCAAGAATCTTGTCTTTAACATTGTATTCTGCATTCAAAGTTGACCTTCCAAAATACTCCACTTCGCATTTATCCAGATTGAACTCCATCTGCCACTTCTCAGCCCAGACCTGCATCTGCCAATGGCTTGTTGTAGCCTCCAACAGCACGCTACACCCACTACAACACCACCGGCATCGGCAAACTTACTAACCAACCCTGATACATCTTCATTCAGGTCATTTATAAAAACTACAAAGAGCAGAGGCCCAAGAACAGATCCCTGTGGAACACCACTGGTCACTGACTTCTCGGTGGAATACTTTCCATCCACTACCACTTGCTGTTTCATTCAGCGAGCCAATTTTGTATCCAGACAGCCACATTTCCCTGTATCTCATACCTCCTAATTTTCTGAATTAATTGACTATCAAATGCCTTACTGAAATCCATAAACACCACATCCACTGCTCAACCTTCATAAACTTATCTCATCACATCCTCAAAGAACCCAATCAGGCTTGTGAGGCATCACCTGCCCCTCACAAAGCCACGGTGACAATCTTTAATCAAACTATGTTCTTCCAAATAGTCATAAATCCTTTCCAGTAAGTTGCTTACCACAGACATCAGACTGACAGGTTTGTAATTCCTAGAGATTTTTCTATTCCTTTTCTCGAACAGAGGAACAACATTCGCCTCCCTCCAATCATCCATTACTACTCCCATGGAGAGTGAGGATTCAGAGATCATCACCAGAGGAGCAGCAATCTCATTCCTTGCTTCCCGTAGTAACCGTGGATATAACTGATCTGGCCCTGGACACTTATCTTTCCAGAGTTTCTAGCACATCCACTTTCTGACCATCAATCTGCTCAAGCCTATTAACCTGGTCCACGGTGTTCTCATTATCAACAAGGTCCCTATCTCGAGTAAATACTGAAGCAAAAAACTCATTTAGGGCCTCCCCTACCTCTTCAGACTCCAGGCATGAGTTCCCTCCACTATCCATGATTGGCCCTACCATCTCTCTGGTCATTCTCCTATTCCTCATCTAAATATAGAATGCCTTTGGGTTTTCCCTAATCCGTCCCACCAAGGCTTTTTTGTGCCACCTCCTAGTTCTCTTCAGTCCATTTTTGAGTTCTTCCCTAGTTACCCTGTAATCCTCGAAAGCTGTGCCAGATCCTTGCTTCCTCAACCTTACGTAAGCTTCCTTCTTCCTCTTGATGAGAAGCTCCTCGTCTCTTGTCATCCAAGGCTCCTTCACCTTACCATTCCTTGCCTGTCTCAATAGGACAAAGTTATCCAACACTCGCAACAAGTGCCCCTTAAACAGCCTCCACATTTCTGTTGTGCATTTCCTTTAGAAAAGGTGCATTGAGAATGTGAGAGAGAAATGTTTACACAGTGAGGGCTGACAACTGACAGTCACCAACATCAGCAGAGGGGCGTGTGGAGACAGTCATTGATCTCAGAATTAAACCTGATAGGCCCTTGAAGGAAGTGAACCTGTGGGGTTGGGGGGGGAATCGAGCAGATGGGTGGGTCTCACCTGGATTGTTCCATGTGGAGCTAACCAGGACCCAATGGGTTAAATGACCTCCCTCTTGTTGTCAATCCAATGATTGGCATTGACTGAGGACAAGATAGGGCAAGTATCTTCCAACCCCTCACTGAGTGAGCACATTGTGAACTTCAGGTCTCATTGGCCAAGAATGTGTGAAGTGCCACCTCCCTACCTCTCATTGGCTGAGAATGTCAGAGTGTTGTTACCTTCTCATTCTGATTGGTTCAGACCCAGTTGGGGGCTGCTCATTGCTGAAGATTGAGAAGTGACTTTATTGAAACTTGGAAGATCCTGAGGAGTCTTGAGGGAGCAGATGCTGAGAGGATGTGGGTGAATCTGAAACTCATTTCACATTAGGATGGAGATGGAGAGACCCTCCCTCTTTCTGAGGATGATTAATTTATAAAGGGGGTACAGCATGGAGCTAATTCCTCCCCCTGCCTCCCCATGCATCCCAACACCACCATCCCCCAAAACTCAAAGAAGTGGTTGGTGCTGCAGGAAATCTTCAACAGACCTCAATCAAACTGTGTTAATGACATAGGTTACGGTTGGGAATTAGTGAAAGGCTATGTTCAGGTTAATATCAGGAATGTTCACCTTCACACAGACACGTGTTCAATCATTGGAATGGGATTTCAGGACAGAGTGAAGGAGCACAGACTGGAATATAGGGCTGGGGAATGAAAAACAGTCATTTTTAGTGAAGTTGGGAGGGATGTTGGGCCCAGAATAAATGAATTCATGTGGGTTCAGTCCATTTTCTAATCTGTCAGTATCTCATGAATGAGTAACTCAAAATGAGGGGGTGGAGAGTGAGTGATTTTCATCATGGTGATTCCTTTAGGGAACTATAATAGCCTGGTCCAGACCTGTGAGAAATATGTGGGGTGTTTAATTACTCATCTTATTGTGAAGTTGAAAGAAATGTAACAAACTGAATTCAGAACTTCTGGGCACTGACCTCATCCATTCTGATGTTCGTCCTTCCTCAGCTGCTCAGGGAAATGTCTCAGTGGTGACTGGGACAGAGGGAGATTCAGTTACTTTACCCTGTATCTTCAGGAGCTGGGACTCGCACACCCTGACCACTGTTACCTGGATGAGGAAGGAGCCCTACCAACACATTGTTACATTTACAGCCCAATCACAGGGAACGTGGACAACTGGACACGGTGGAAATTGGTACAAGGTCATTGGGAACTCATGGGAGGGAAACGCCTCGATCAGGATAAACCAGCTGAGAGTGAGGGACAATCGCACTTACCTGTGTCTGGTGGAATACAGGTCAGAACCTGATTCTCAGTATCTGATCCTGAAGGAGACTCGGGTGTGGGCTTATGGTAAGAAATCATTGTGGGGGGACAACAGTTGATGGTATTATCGATGGATGGTTAATCCAACACCCAGGTAATGTTCTGGGCAGAAGGATCCAAATCCTACCATGGCAGATGGGAATTTGAAATGAATAAAGTTCTCAAATTAAGAGTCAAAAGCTGACTATGTGACCACTGTTTATTGTTGTAAAATCCCATCTGGTTCACTAATGATCCTTCATGAAGGGAACTGTCATCCTAACCTGGCCTGGCCTACCTTTGACTCCAGACACAGCAATGTGGTTTATTCTTAACTAATAGGGATGGGTAATAAACGCTGCCCTACCCAATGTCCTTCTCATCCTGTCATTGAATGAATATTAAAAAGTATTCTGTCTGTAGAGGGTGTACAGTGAGAGTGTAGCAGGTTATGCAAATGTTTAATGATTTGGTCATTGAAACTAAAATATTAACCCTGTTTCTCTCCGCAGGTGGGGTCTGGCCTGCTGAGTATTTACAGTATTTTGATTTTATTTCAAATTTCCAACACCTGCAGTATTTTGCTTTTGTGTTTGAAATTTGACTTTTTAAACATTTAATGTAATTTGATGTGTTGATCCTTTTAGGAACATTCTGAAGTCAGTATTGAAAGGCATTGACACACTCAGAACATTCAGTTCAATCCCCAAACGATCCAAAGTTAAGCTGACAATGAGATCATCTCCTCGAGCAGGACGGTGCTGCAGACTAATGTGTCCCTCTTGGTTCCATTGAAAGTGTTCACACCTTCATCGGGAATAGTTCCATCAGTGCAAATACATTCCTTAAGTGTCCATCTGACTGTGTGAGGCATCACAGCCACGTGGGACCTATCCTAGCCCTGCATTCACACATGGGTTATAAAAGGAGTTGGTAGTATACTGCTACTGTCACTGGGTAACGAACCCAGACCCTCATGTCTGGGGCCATGGGTTCAAATCCTACCACAGCAGAAGGTGAAAGATAAATGAAATTATAAACATTTGGAATTTAAATGAAAAGCTAACCTTATGGTCACATGTGACCACTGTTGATAGTTGGGAAAGCTCATCTGACTCAGTCAGGTCCTTTACAGTATGAAATCTGCCTTCCTTACTTGGTCTGGTCGACATGTAGGACACAGGACAGGGTGGGATGGTAGATCAGTGCTCAGTAATGGGTGCCCTTGTGTTGGTGAGTCAAGGCTGGGTCCAGGAAATACCCTGTCGAATGTTTTAAAGTATCCATCTAACCTTATATTCTGTGTCACAGAATTAAGCAGTTGCCTCCTTCAGGAGTTGTTCTGATCTGCAATGCACTGCCTGAAAGGCCAATGGAAATAAATTTCATAGAGTGATCTTTCAGGTGATAATTGGGTAAGTATTTGGAGGGGAGCAAATTCCTGGTCTGTGGGAAACAGCAGGTTAGAGCGTTGAACTGGTTTGCTCCATTGCAGAACATCCTGTTTGTACATTTAATCTCTTCCTCTGTAACCCTGCTACAAGTTTCACTGCAGCAACATGGAGGTATTCCTGAATAATGCTGTTCTTGCTGTTTTCCAGTGAAGAGGACTGAGCCCACCACTGTATATCTGCCGGTCATTCCAATGCTTCTCATCCTGCCCATCTGCTTCATAATCTTCATCAACTTCAGGAACAAAGGAGGTGGGTTCATGAAGAATGAGGTTTGATAAAACAGTATGGTTCTGACATAACAAGAGGGAGGGGTGCACAGGAGATTCACCAGGAAGTTGCCTGGGATGGAGCTTTCTTGTGAGTGATTTAACATTGAGGATGTTTCACAAGGAGATCCATTCAAACCCATTCTATTGAACTCTGATGGATCAATTCCCATTATCCTCCCATCACTGTTGAATCTCAATGCGCGAAAATGTCTTTTCATTCACTCCCATTTGATGGAATCACAACAAATCACATCTTTTGCATTCATTCCCACTTTGTACAGACTCTCAAACAGAACAGAAAGGAAGTTGCAGTTCACCACAATATTCTTGTGTGCTTTATTGTTCAAGTGGCTTTCGAGAGTTTGCTGGATAAAGGCATAGACATGGTGGCTCAGATAGTCTGAGTAACAGAGCTATATTTGGGGAGGAATGGTAACATGGACTCCTCTTCTGGCCTGTGCAGTGAGTGCAATGTTCAGGCACTGGTCTGTTTTGGGACTGCCCTCATGACTTGTCTTTGCTCTGACTGAACAAATTGAACAGGCAGGATGTCTTAGGAATATTGAAGGCCTCAGAATCCTGAGCTCAGTTATGTCAGTGCTGAAGACCTTGAGAAGTTTAAATTCTGATCCTTATCTTCATGGCCTCTCCCTCCGTATCTCTGTCAGTTGTATTTTGGCTTCATAGAGAGAAGTTTTGATACAGGAGCAGGAATGACTTGCTGTAATTGTACAAGGTCTTGGAGAAACCATACCTGGAGTATTGGGTGAGGTTCTGGTCCCCTTATCTGAGGAAGGATGTTCTGGCATTGGACAGAGTGCAATGAAGGTTTCTCAGACAGACTCCTGGGATTTCAGGGCTGATGTATGAAGAGAGATTGGATTGGTTAGGATGATATTCACTGGAGTTTGGAAGAATGAGGGGGATCTCAGGGAAATGTGTGAAATTTCAATAAAACTCGACAAGATAAATGTAGGAAAGATGTTTCCGATGACCGGGGAGACAAGAACCAATGGTCACTGTCAAAGGATATAGGGTAGGCCATTCAGGATTGACATGGGGAGCAATCCCTTTGGAGTTACTGTGATCCTGTGGAGTTCCCTTCCACAGAAAGCAGTTGAGGCCAAAGCAAGGAATGTTTTTAAGAAGGAGTTAGAGTTCTTGAGGATAAAGGGATGAAGGTGTATGGGGGGAAACATTTCCAATTGTGGAGACAATGTGACAAATTTGTTCATAATATTACAAAATATTTATGAATCTTTTTTTCTCTTTAGGGTGTTCACAGCAAATCAAGAGAACGACACCTTTGAAAAGGTAAGATAGTCAGTGACTGACACGAGAGTAGTGGTGGAAATGCCCTGAGTCGAGAGTGTGGTGTTGGAAAAGCATAGCAGGTCAGGCAGCATCCGAGGAGCAGGAGAATCGATGTTTCGGGTAAAAGCCCTTCATCAGGAAGCCATCACTTTCGCTGAGTAGAACTGCTCTCGTTTAGGGTTGTATTGAATATCTCCTTTTCATCGACAGAATGCAGCCTCCTGCCGATGAGCTCCCAATGTGGTTTTTCCTTCTTACAAGTTGCTCAAACACTCACTGGGAAAGTGAGAGATAAATGACAGATAAATAATTTCTGAACAGAATTGGTCAATTTCTGGCTGTTTGTAAATCTCCAGCTCCAGGTTCATCTGTGATCTCTCGTCTGCAAATCAATCTACAATTCATCGTTGTGTAAAACGAAAATGTTCCCCATTTTTCTCACAGTGGTCACTTTGAGTTGTAATGGCTGTTTTATGGAGGGAAAGATTGGAATGTTATCACTTGCAGTGAGTGCTGAGGATAAAAGGGACCTTTTTTGTGAATCCTACTTTTTCTCCCTTGCTCTCCGAGCAGCTGAATTTCCACTGAGTGGGAATGTGATTTCCTGATCATCCCCCACTTTCCAAGATTTCCATGTTCTGTAGCATCCTCCAAAGTTACAGGAGATGGGAAGCCCTTGCAGGAATTTTCCCCTCATCTCCAACACCCTCCCTCCCTGCCATGTAACCAGTTGCTCAAAGCTGACCCGTGGGTGCTTTGGTACATTCTGGTACCAAGGCAGAACTGTTCCTGGTGGTGAATTCTTCAAGGGTGACATGGGTGATCTGTGTCTAAATCTGAACATTTTGTTTATTCATTTACCTGTCGTGAGCATCTCTGATTGGACCAGCATTGACTACCTGTCTTCAGTTGCCCTTGAGAAGGTGGGGGTGAGCTGCCTTCATGAACTGCTCCAGTCGTTGTTCTGGAGGCAAGAGCCACCGAGCCCTTTGGGAGGGATTTCCAGGATTTTGATCCAGCAACAGTTCCCCACCACATTCTCATGGACAACTAGGAGCAGCCAGACCGACCCATGACCTGTGAGGGGATAAGCAAAAAGATAGGATTCTTGTTACTGTGACCTGGGATTATGCCATTAGCTTCCTCTGAATATTAATGTTCCTTGTATGTTTTTCAGGAATGATCCAGGGTCATCCAGCATTCCTGAGCCTAATCAGGCCCAGCAGCCATTGGCCCCAAGTACTGGCTGTACTCGAACTGACCAATCACCATCCATTTCAGACACTGTAACATCGAGTGTGTGAAGCATCAACACAGTGGACTGACATGCAGTGATAGAGTACCACCCTCACTGTACAGCCTGACCACTTTGGACTAACTTTCTTCCCATTCAATGTGACCCAGTGAAGAGCAGCATGTTTCCCATTGAGAGCATCACGACTTTTCTTTTGGTTTCCTCACTTTTGGTTTGGAACTGTGATTTTAAAGTTGAGAATTAAAGTTTGAAAAGTAGGTTGTTTGACGAAAGATGAGAGAAGAAAAGGGAAATATTAGCTGTTGGAATATGGTCTGGAAAACTAACGCAGGTTAATTCAAGGTCATTGTCATTGTCATCGGTGATTACTCACTCATGAGTGTTATCATCTACTGAGGAAATTTGTGTCCCTTTTTATGGGTTCCGTTGGTCCTTGTGTGAATCCTGGAGCCACATCTCCAACCACATATTTGTTGGGTGTTTCCCAGATGTGGAACAAAGAACAAAGAAAATTACAGCACAGAACAGGCCCTTCGGCCCTCAATGTTGTGCTGACCTGTAAAATATTCCAAGCCCATCCGCCTAAACTATCACATCATTATCCATGTGCTTATCCAACAATTGTTTAAATCTCCCGAATGTGGCTGAATTGACTACATTAGCAGGTAGGGCATTCCACACCCTTACCACTCTGAGTAAAGAACCTGCCTCCAAATTCTGTCTTAAATCTATCACCCCACAATTTGTAGTTTTGCCCCCTCGTACAAGCTGATGTCATCGTCCGAGGAAAAAGACTCTCACTTTCTTCCCTATCTAATCCTCTGATCATCTTGTATGTCTCGACCAAATCCCCTCTTAGCCTTCTCCTTTCCAATGAGAACAGACCGAAGTCTCTCAGCTTTTCCTCATTAGACTTTCCCTCCAGACCAGGCAACATCCTGGTAAATCTCCTCTGCAGCTTTTCCAATGCTTCCACATCCTTCCTGTAATAGGGCGACCAGAACTGGACACAATATTCCAAGTGCAGCCGGACTAGCATTTTGTATAGATGCAGCATGACATTGCTGTTCCAGAAATCAGTCCCTCTCCCAATGAAACCTCACGCACCGTATGCCTTCTTAACAGAACGATCAACCTGGGTGGCAACTTTCAGGGATCTATGTACATGGACTCCAAGATCCCTCTGCACAGCCACACTACCAAGAATCTTTCCATTGACCCAGTACTCTGCCTTCCTGTTATTCTTCCCAATGTGAATCACCTCACATTTTGCTGCATTGAACCCCATTTGTCACCTCTCAGCCCAGTTCTGCAGTTTATCCAAGTCCCCCTGCAACCTGTAGCATTCTTCCACACTGTTCACCACTCCACCAACTTCAGTGTCATCTGTAAACTTACTAACCCATCCACCTATGCCTAGGTCCAAGTCATTGATAAAAATGACTTCCAATTAAACCTGTTGAAATATAAACTGGTGTTGTGTGATTTTTAACTTTGTACACCCCAGTCCAACACCGGCATCTCCAAATTATAAAAATGACAAAAAGCCGTGGTCCCAAAACAGATCGTCGTGACACACCACTAGTAACTGGACTCCAGGCTAAATATTTTCCATCAACCATCACTCATTGCCTCCTTTCAGAAAGCCAGTTTCTAATCCAAACTGCTAAATCACCCTCAATCCCAAGCCTCTGCATTTTCTCCAACAGCCTACCATGTGGAACCTTATCAATGGCTTTACTGAAGTCCATGTATATCACGTCAACTGCCCTACCCTCACCTACATGCTTGGTCACCTTCTCAAAACACTCAATGTGAGACACGACCTGCCCTTGACGAAACCATGTTTACTATCTGAAATTAAATTGTTGCTAGCTAGATGATTATAAATCTTATCTCTTATCATCTTTTCCAAAACCTTTCCTACAACAGAAGTAAGACTCACTGGTCTATAATTACCTGGTCATCCCTCCTGCCCTCCTTGAACAAGGGCACAACATTTGCAGTCCTCTGATACCAAACCTGTAGACAATGATGACTCGAATATCAAAAGCAAAGCTTCTGCTATCTCCTCCATAACTTCCCAGAGAATCCTCGGATAAATCCCATCCAGCCCAGGGGGACTTGTCTACTTTCACTCTTTCTAGAATTGATCTTGTATCTCATTCATCTCCTCTACGATGTTCTCCTTTTCCTGAATGAAAACTGATGAGAAATGTTCATTTAGCACATCACTGATCTCCACAAGGTCCACACTCAACTTCACACTTCTGTCTTTGACTGGCCCTGTTCCTACATTAATCATCCTTTTATTCCTCACAAACCTATAGAAAGCTTTAGGGTTCTCCTTTATTCTACCTGCTAAAAACTGTTCATGTCATCTCTTTGCTCTTCTTAACTCTCATTAAATCCTTCCTAGCTAATCTGTATCTCTCCATCGCTTCATCTGAACCATCTTGTCTCATCAACATATAAGCCTCCTTTTTAAACTTAACAAGAGATGCAATTTCTGTAGTAAACCACGGTTCCCTTACCTTACAACTTCCTCCCTGCCTGACAGGGACATACCGATCAAGTCCACCCAATATCTGTTCCTTAAACCAGCTCCACATTTCCATTGTCCCCATCCCCTGCATTTTGATAACCCATTCTCTGCATCCTAATTCTTGACTAATCGTGTTCTTATTGCCCTTGCCCCATCGATAAATCTTGACTTGTGGCATATACCTATCCCTTTCCATCATTAAAATAAACATAACTGAATTATGGTCACTCTCTCCAAAGTGCTCACTTACAACTAAATCAAACACCTGGCCTGGTTCATTACCAAGCACCAGATCCAGTGTGGCCTCCCCTCTTGTCAGCCCCTCGACATACTGTGTCAGGAAACTCTCCTGTACACATTGGACAAAAACTGATCCAACCGACGTACTAGAGTTATCGCATTTCCAGTCAATGTTGGGGAAAGTAAAGTCCCCCATAATGATCATCCTGTTCCTTTCACTCCTACCCAGAATCGTTTTGCCAATCCTCTCCTCCACCTTCCTGGAACTCTGCAGAGGCCTATAAAAAAAAAACTCCCCGCAGTGTGACCTCTCCTCTCCTGTTTCTAACCTCAGCCCATACTACCTCAGGAGTAGTTTGGTGTCAAAAGTTCTTTCAGCCACCATTATACTTTCCTTGATGAACAAGGCTACACCTCCCCCTCTTTTACTGCCTTGCCTGTTCTTCATGAATGATCTCAATCCTGAAAACCTGCAACATCCCTTCCTCACCCTGGTCTGTCCATGTATCCAAAATGGCCACAACATCGAAATCCCAGGTACCCATCCATGCTGCAAGCTCACCTCCCGTATTCCGGATACTCCTGGCACTGAAGTAGACACACTTCAAACCAGCTTGCTGTCTGCCAGCACACTCCTGTGACCATGAAATCCTGTCCCTGTCCTCCCTACTCTCATCCTCCTGTCTACTGGAACTACACCTCAGGTTCCCATCCCTCTGTACAAACCCACCCGATTAGCACCAGCTAATTTTCCACCCAGGATATTAGTACCCCTCTGGTTCAAGTGAAGACCGTCCTGTTTGTGCAAGTCACACCTTTCCCAGAATGAGCCCCAATTATCCAAGTACCTGAAACCCTCCCTCCTACACCATCTCTGTTTGGCTGATATCTCTCCGTATTCCTTGCCTCTCTATCACGTGGCACGGGTAACAAACCAGAGATAACAACTCTGTTTGTTCTAGCTCTCAGGTTCCACCCGATCTCCCTGAAATCCTGCCTTACATCCCTATCCCTCTTTCTAACTATGATGTTGGTACCTACATGGACCACAACTTGCAGCTGGTCACCCTCTCCCTTCAGGACCCCAAAGATATAATCCAAGACATCACGGACCCTGGCACCTGGGAGGAACACACCAACCGTGAGTCTCATCAATTCCCAACAATAAAACTTTTCCCCTGTCACTTTGAACTCATGACCCCTCACAACTGAGACCCCACTTTGGGAAAAAGCTTCTTGCTATCCACCCTGTCTATACCTCTCATGATTTTGTTGACCTCAATCAGTTGCCCCTCAACCTCTGTCTTCCTAATGAAAATAATCCTAATCTGCTCAACTTCTTTTCATAGCTAGCACCCCATCATACCGGGGTGTGTGTATGTTCAACATCCTGGTGAACCTCGTTTTCACCCTCTCCACAGCATCCACATCCTTTTGGTTATGTGGCGACCAGATGGGTACATAAGATTCCAAACGTGGCCGAACCAAAATCTTATACAACCATAACACGATCTACCAACTCCTGTACTCAATACCCTGCCTGGTAAAGGAAACCATGCTGTATACCTTCTCGAGCACTCTATCGAACTGCGTTGTAACCTTCAGGGATCAATGGATCTGAACACCCAGATCTCTTTGTGCATTAATTTTCAGCAGGGCTTGTCCATTTACCATAATGTTTGCTCTTGAACTGGATCTTCCAAAATGCATCACCTTGCATTTGCCCGGATTAAACTCCACCTGCCATTTCCCTGCTCAACTCTCCAATTTATCTACATTCTGCTGAATTCTCTGACAGTCCCCTTCACTATCTGCTACTCCACCAATCTTAGTGTCATCTGCAAACATGGAATGAGCTGCCAGCGGAAGTAGTTGAGGTGGATACATTATCAACATTTAAAAGGCATTTGGATAAATATGTGCCCAGGAAAGGATTCGAAGGATATGGGCCAAGTGCAGGGAAATGGGGTTAGTGTGGAAAGACATTTTGGTGGGCATGGACCATTTTGGGGCAAAGGGCATGTCTCCATGCTTTAGGACTCCATGACTCTATAGTTCTATCCGCAGAAGCGGTCTGTATTGACCAGTGACTTTGGAATTCAAGCAAGACGTACATCCAATGTACCTGTAAGAGAACTCATCATCCAAGGATTTCATGAAGGCCTGACGTTTATCAGTAAAATGGTCATCAAACTGGAAAATCACAATTCTTTTATTTTTCTCATTTATCTTAACTCCACATGTGTGTGTATGTGTGCACACATATTTGTGAGGGATGTCTGATCGGATGAACATAGAACATAAAACATAGAAAAATACAGCGCAGTACAGGCCCTTTGGCCCTCGATATTGCGCCGATACAAGCCCACCTAACCTACACTAGCCCACTATCCTCCATATGCCTATCCAATGCCTGCTTA